>NW_024713129.1:5252065-5254565 GCF_018991925.1 Homarus americanus
ACACAGCCAAACTGTGGAATGCTCTGCCTTCTTCTGTGTTTCCATGCTCTTACAATCTGTCTCACTTTAAAAAGCTGGTTTTCTGGCATCTTCGTGGTGTAGATTAATACAGTATAACCTTTTTTTCTATATTTACAATTTCTTTCTGTTCATTTTTTTTTTCGCCCCCCAGGCTCCGTTGTGGGTCGTTTGACCTGTGTGCCGGGGTGGGCAAATTCCAAAAAAAAAAAAAAAACTAGGTATCAGCAGGTGTCAAAGTGTCACTAGGTATCAGCAGGTGTCAACAAAGTATCACTAGGTATCAGCAGGTGGTGTCACTAGGTATCAGCAGGTGTCAACAAGTATCACTAGGTATCAGCAGGTGTCAACAAGTATCACTAGGTATCAGCAGGTGTCAACAAGTATCACTAGGTATCAGCAGGTGTCAACAAGTATCACTAGGTATCAGCAGGTGTCAACAAGTATCACTAGGTATCAGCAGGTGTCAACAAGTATCACTAGGTATCAGCAGGTGTCAACAAGTATCACTAGGTATCAGCAGGTGTCAACAAGTATCACTAGGTATCAGCAGGTGTCAACAAGTATCACTAGGTATCAGCAGGTGTCAACAAGTATCACTAGGTATCAGCAGGTGTCAACAAGTATCACTAGGTATCAGCAGGTGTCAACAAGTATCACTAGGTATCAGCAGGTGTCAACAAGTATCACTAGGTATAAGCAGGTGTCAACAAGTATCACTAGGTATCAGCAGGTGTCAACAAGTATCACTAGGTATCAGCAGGTGTCAACAAGTATCACTAGGTATCAGCAGGTGTCAACAAGTATCACTAGGTATAAGCAGGTGTCAACAAGTATCACTAGGTATCAGCAGGTGTCAACAAGTATCACTAGGTATAAGCAGGTGTCAACAGGTATCAGCAGGTGTCAACAAGTATCTCTAGGTATCAGCAGGTGTCAAAAAGTTACTAGGTATCAGCAGGTGTCAACAAGTATCTCTAGGTATCAGCAGGTGTCAACAAGTTTCTCTAGGTATCAGCAGGTGTCAACAAGTATCACTAGGTATCAGCAGGTGTCAACAAGTATCACTAGGTATCAGCAGGTGTCAACAAGTATCACTAGGTATAAGCAGGTGTCAACAAGTATCACTAGGTATCAGCAGGTGTCAACAAGTATCAGCAGGTGTCAACAAGTATCAACAGTGTGTGTGTTTGTGGATAAGTATACGTATTGTGTCTCCCCTTTGTCACTTTATACGATTGTCCTGCATCACTTTCTTCTGCAGTTGTGCCGCTTCCCCCTTTACTTGTGTCACTTTCCCGTCTACCTACTTCACTTCCCTTTATACTTGCGCTACTTTCCCCTATACTTGCATCGCTTTCGCTTGTACTTACTTCACTTTCCCTCACATTTACTTCACTTTCTCCATGTAGCTACTTGTTTTCTTATTCCTCCCCTTGTCACTTTCTATAGTTGTCTTGTATCACTTTCCATTGTCTTTGAACTTTCTTTAACCCTTTGATCTCTCTTATGAAACCTAACCTAACCCAACCTTCAAATCTCACTCTCTGGTCCCAAGAACAATGCGTGTGTGTATCTTCTCTAGGACTATGTTTTTGGTATAATTTGGTTGGGCTCACTTAAAAATTAGGGACCCCAGCATATTTTACCTAATGATTAAACACCCTAACGCTAACCTAAACTAACTTATCCGAACATAAAGTAATATAACCTGACCTAACCACATAATTTATCTTAACCCTACATAATATAACCTAACTTAACCTACACTAATATAATATAATGAATCCTTCCGTTTACCTGTCGTAATCACTGTTGAATGTCCTTTAATGTGAGTCTGCCAGATTCCTTGAAATTATCATAAATAAATGTTTATGGTTTAAATCATCAAACCCAAATGGTCTTTTTTCCATTTATTAAGAAGATAAACTATGCACAAATAGTTATGATATGGGCAGTGACAGAGCTGTTCCATGGGAAAAACCTTTCTGGCAGACTAGCTCTCTGGTATCTGACCATTCAAGAATTCACCCCAAGTTCAAGTACTTATTGGGACGTCTGAACATGGTTGCTGATGCTTTGTCTACACACATAGCACCAGTGATACCTGTATCTTCGTTAACTCTTTCGCAATTACGGGATGAACAACGATTAGATCCCTTATGGTCTACAGTCATTATTGCTCTAGAGTCGGGGGAGGAGGCTAATCTACCAAAGTAACCTCTTCTGTTCAGTCAGTTTGAACTACGGCAAGACATATCCCACTGCTGCCACCTTATGAATCCTTCCGTTTACCTGTAGCAATCACTGTTGAATGTCTAACGTTATTCTGCCAGGTTCCTTGGAATTATCATAAATAAATATTTATAGGCTAAATCATGAAACCCTAATGGTCTTTTCTCCATTTATTAAGAAGATAAACTAGTGCACAAATAGTAATGATATCACCATAATTAATGCTATGAGCTGTGAGCATTAACAC
>NW_024713129.1:5262065-5358883 GCF_018991925.1 Homarus americanus
AATGGCGTCGAAGATACATTTGAGACGCGCACGATAAGTGGCTGCTTCAGTTAAGAGAGAAAATAACCCATGGATCTTGGAGAATTTGGCTCCAGGAAATTAACTTACGGTTTGTGTCCTGTCAGTGGTATAGAAGGTTAACAGAGGTGGTCTATAGCGGCACAACTCTTCAAAGTCATTAATACCAAGTTATGGTAAATGAATATATACATCCTACTACTACTACTATTTTTTTTTAACGTGGCCTCCAGCCTCCCCCAATAGCCACACCTTCGCCACCATTTTATTACCTTAATATTATATATCATAATATAAAAGTAACTATACCCTAGCTGAGTTAGTTAAGCCGCATATCTAAGCGGCATTCAGTGACTGTTGCCTCATAGTAATTATCTGCTACCGTTGTCGGCTATGGGGCCGAAGATCTCGTTCCCCTGAGGCAAAGCAGTGCAGACCTAAGCTTAGAGAAGGACAGTGGACATCTCAACCAGGCTGCAACGTAACTTCTGGGTTGCTGCTTCTGTTCGGATAACACCTAGGCCAGTCTTGCTTAGAAACATCTTGCACTTGGTCCCATACCGCCAAGGTTGTGAACACCCGAGGAGTGAAGCTGCCTTGATCCACATTTTGAATTCTCTCCCTGTTCTTGTCATTCTCGTTCCACTTGTGTGCAGCATAGAGAGCTAGGTTACGGTAACATGGGGCCATGGGGTCGAAAATTCTGATGTCGAAGAAGGCTCGCCGTCCCTACGTCCAGAATCCTAGCGCACTGACGTCCACACGGGCTTCGTTGGATGTGTTTGAAGTCCTGTGATGAAGATTTTCACCGTCCAGTGGAAGGAAGGTCGGTTCCACCGTGATGTCATGGCAGATTTCCATCATCAAATTTGCTGTGAGATTCCTTACTTCTTCATGCCTCATTTACACGAAGCCCCCTTTCTTGCACACCATGGTGTGATCGATGCCATATGGTGAGCCACACGCGGATTACTACTACTACTGTTATCGCAAAAAATATTGATACTCTTTAATTTTTCCCATGGTATTCATACAAAAACTTATTTCAAGGATGAATAAAACATGTTTACAGACTTAAAATGTTTTATTCAACTACTATTTAGTACTTAGTCATATTTTCCTTCCATTTTATTACCAGTTGAAGTCTTTTTGGCATGGATTCTGCTAACATTTGAAAATACTCTTCATCCATCTCAAACTCCCACATGTGCTTGATTTCCTCCTGTAGCCGATGTACAGTTGATGTGTCCCGTGTTGACAGCTTCCGCTTCATCTCGTGCCACACATTCTCGATGGGGTTTAAATCTGGCGAGTTCCCAGGCCACTCCAGCAATAGAATAGCCCTTTCATGAAGCCAAGTTGTCACACATTTTGACCTGTGACAGGGGGCACCGTCTTGCATGAAAAATGTGGACTGGTGAAGTTGATAATAATCCAATTAATGTTTTTCCAAGACAGTCTTGTAGCGATCAGAGTTCATTGTCGTGTTTTTGGGGAGGAAATGGAGGCCAGCACGACCACGTTTTCCACTGAACACTCCTCACACCATCAGGATGTTTCACGGTTTTAATGATGTAACGAGGATCATACCGGCTGGTGTTGGTGGGGCTTCTGACTGTCCGTTTCCCTGCAGTCAGAACACAAAAAGTGCTTTCATCAGACCACATCACAGAATTCCATTGTTCTTTACTCAAGTGCTGACATTTTCTTGCAAAAGCAAGCCGCTGACAGCGCTTTCAGTCTGTGAGAGGTGGTCTTCGTGCAGCTTGACGGGAAAGCAGATGAAGTTCCTTCTGAAGGCGATGTTGAATTGTTCGTTCTGATACGTTTTGCAGGAGGATGGCGTGTGCTTTCATCAATTGTGATGCACTCATATTAGGATCTCTTATTATCTCAAGCCTCAGTAGTGAATCAGTGCATTTGGATGTCTTCCTAGGTCTTCCTGGTGATAATTTCCTTGGTGGAATAACATTGGCGGGAAGATTGCGTGTTGATCGCTTGAGCCTCTTAAGCGTTGCCGTTCCTCTTCCTGGCTTCCTTGAAATTTCTTTCACAGTGAATTTTTAGTTTAATAAGGTAAAGATCCGACCCTTCTCTGCCTCAGACATGTTTTTGGGAGCCATGAATATCAGCTTGGTGAGCAAAAATTAACGAGCACCCTGGTAGATAGCAAGTACAGGTAGGCACTGGCCAAGTTTCTCCCACTTCTAGTCGCGCGGGAAACACCGTAGAGTTGCCGGATGTTATATAGTCCCGCCTTGACAAATTTGGCGGGCTGCTTTTCGCGCGGTGAGAGCATGTATATAAACACAGTTTATTTTGCAGAGGGGATTAATATTTTTTGCAGTCATGGTACTACTACTGCTACTACTACTACTTTTTTAAACCAAACATTAAGGCCTCCAATATTCCCTAAAAGCCATTTTCCTCCACCACTGTATTCACTAGCTATACTAACACAAAAACTAGTTAAACCTCAGATCTATGCGGCATTCAGTGATTGTTACCTCCTAGTCTATGTCTACGAGTACTACTACCACTGCTATTAATAATAATGATGGGTATTCCTTGTATTGGAGGATGGTTGGACGATTGGTTATCTCGGTGTGAACTTGTTATTTACTGCACAAACGAACTATATCACGATTAAACGTTGGCACCATAATGTTTTTTGAAACGCCCACAAATACACAGACTTCTACTTCTTTGCTGTCACCCGGAATCGAGTATGACGATCATCCAGCTATGATACAATGATATGAGGTATTAAGAATATCACCTTCCTTGTTGACTCTGAGGTGACTCGAAAGACCGATACGGGACCAGCAGGGTCGTCAACAGATGCTGCACGTGTGGAGGGCTACATCTAGTGCGGGAGGGGCGGCGGCAGCATCTTTCCGGTGCTGGGGCTCGTCTGCCTCGGTATGCAGTTGGGTTAACTCGAAAGTGTTGACACCTTCTCGTGTGGTGCTCCTCCAAGCATTACAGTGTGGAGTGATCATCTCCTAGGTGAGGGGGTCGATTTGGCACTTTTCAGGTTTATCTTAGGACTATCCTTATATCTTTTCCATTGCCCGCCAGCATTACGATTACCATTCGTTTAGGTTGTTATATACAGGTATGTGTATGTATATATGCTGCCTTTATTGATTATATATACATTATATATTATGTTACTTACCAAAGTTAGAATGTGTTTAGGTCTGTGTAATCAAGAATGTGTTAGGCACGTTGTACGACCACAACCAGAAACCACTTGAACAAGAGTTAACACGTGGCTTCTCATTCTCCCATTAAATCATGTAAGATACTACACTGGCAACGAGGATGGGATTCACAAGGTGTTGGTCAAGTCCTTGAAGAGAGGATAGTGACCACTGAAGGGAAGGCTACTCTGAACCTGGAGAATTTGAGTGAAGAAAGCAACCATGGCAGGCGTCAGTGGATACATCGGACGAGTGGGGGAGTATGATGGAGGCAAGGAGAACTTCACATCATATTGTGAGAGAATGGACTTCTTCTTCCTGGCAAATGAATTAATGGACAACGGTGGTGATGCTCAGAAGATGAAGGCACCTTGAAGAGAAAAGGAAAGCAATCTTTTTGACAGAGGTCGGAGCTAATGTTTATTCTACTCTGGTCAATCTGCTTGCTCCAGACAAACCCAAAGACTCCTCACTGATTCAAATTACCAAGATTCTGAAACAACATTTTGATCCTGCTTCACTTGAGATCGCTGAAAGTTACAAATTTGGCACAAGAGATAGAGGGAAAGATGAACGAGTAAGTGATTATATAGTTGCTTTGAAGAAGTTATCCATTCACTGTAACTTTGGACAGTTCTTGAACCGAGCTCTAAGAGACAGGTTTGTGATAGGTATGAATTATGAAAAAATACAGAATAAGTTAATGAACACCACTAACTTAACTTTTGAAAAAGCATGTCAGTTAGCTACAAGCATGGAATTAGCAGAGAAAAACACCAAAGAATTTGTACCCAATACCGGTAGTGAAACAGTTGGCAGTAGTGGCTCAGAGTGTAAAGTAACTGTAGCTAAAAGGAAGAATTATGCCACAAAACAAGGAACACATGATGATTTAAAATGTAAGAGATGCCGAGGGAAACATGAAAGCTTTCAGTGTAAGTTTAAAAATTCAAGATGTTACAATTGTCAGCATATTCATAAGAGTGCCTATGTGTTTATTATTTATAACAGTCATGAAGATAAAGTTAAACATAGGTATAATGTGGACTTGTGCATTAATGACACACATGTAACCATGGAAGTGGAGTCTGGAGCTGATTTCTCCATAATGAGTAGAGATATATATGAAAAGCTATTTGCACATGTGCATTTAGAAGACTCAGGTGTCAAGTTGAGAACCTATATTGGAGCGATTTTGAACACAGAAGGTAAATTAGAGTGTGAGGTAAAGTACAAAAATCAGAATTTGAAGTTGCCATTAATTGTAGCTAGTTATGTGAATAGACCAACTTTGTTAGGTAAGAACTGGTTGTGTGAACTTGAGATGAACTGGAAGGAGATATTTAGTGTTAGAATGTGTAACAGTGTTCCAGGTCTTGAGAAATTGCTTGAAAAATACAAGATTTTATTTGTTAAGGGACAGGATGGTATAAAGGGTTATGAAGCTCATATCACCATTGACAAAGATGTTACACCCATACATGCTAAGTCCAGACCTGTTCCTTATGCATTGAAAGGGTAGGTTGAGAAGGAATTAGACAGACTTGTGAGTGAGGGAATTATTGTGAAAACCGCCAAGAGCAATTGGGCTGCTCCTATAGTAATTGTACCTAAAGCTGATAAATGTGTTGGACTATGTGGTGATTATAAAGTTACCATTAATCAAGCTGTTGAGGACGAGCAATATCCCTTACCCACGTCTCAAGATTTGTTTGCTGCACCAACAGGTGGAACAATTTTCACTAAGTTAAACTTGTCCCAAGCATATGCTCAGGTCTGTGTTGATGCTGAAAGTCAACAGTACCTTACCATCAACAATCATAAAGGATTGTATAAGTTCAAAAGGTTGCCTTATGGAGTTAAAAGTGCACCAAAGTTATTTCAGTGCATCATGGACAAAATTCTTGTGGGTCTTCCCAGAGTGTTATGTTTCCAGGATGATGTCCTTATTGTTGACAGTGACATCCAAAATTATGTCAAAACCCTAGCCACAGTATTCGAAGGATTGTTGGCACACACTGTCAGGCTCAACAAGAGCAAATGTTCATTCCTAGCTAAAGAAGTAATTTATCTTGGCTACAAAGTGAATGCAGAAGGGCTGAGACCTGTAGAAGATGAAGTGAGAGCCATAGTAAATTCATCTGCTTCAAAAAAGTCAGTGAATTGAAAGCTTTCCTGGGTATGATACAGTATTATTCAAGGTTCTTGAGTGGACTTTCATCAGTTTTAGCCCCTCTGCATAAACTGTTAAAGAAAGGGATTCCATGGAAATGGAACAGTGCAACTCAGAAGTCATTTGAAGATTGCAAAGCTGCTCTGTCTAGTACTGATGTTTTGGTCCACTATAATACCAGTATAACACTAAAACTTGCTTGTGATGCGTCAGGCTATGGATTATGTTCTGTCATAAGTCACATAATGGATAACGGTGAAGAAAGACCCACTGCATATGCTTCGAGAACTCTTACCCAAAGCGAGAAAAATTATGCACAAATAGAGAAAGAGGCTTTGTCTATCATATTTGGAGTAAAGAAATTTCACCAGTATTTATATGGTAGGAATTTTGTCTTAGTAACTGATCACAAGCATCTCTTGGCAATTTCGGGTCCTAAATCACCTGTTCCTACACTTGCTACAGCAAGAATGCAGAGATGGGCTGTGATATTGTCTGCCTATGACTATGAGATACAATACAGACGTTCAGAGGATCGTTCCAATGCAGATGCTTTGTCCAGGTTGCCATGTAGTGGATCAAATGATGGAGTAGAGCCTAAGGTTTATTCTGTAACCATGTTAACAGAAGATTTCCAGTCACCTCCAGAATGATTGCTCATGAAACTAGGAAAGATGTTGTGTTAGGAAGAGTCCTGGAGTATACACTAAATGGATGGCCAGAGATTTGTCCATCCTTAGACTTTCAACCGTATCATTTAAGGAGATGTCAATTATCAGTAGAACAGGGATGTGTGTTGTGGGGTAGGAGAGTGTTAATTACACAGTGTTTTAGAGGGCAAATTTTGAATGAACTGCATTTTGAACATCCAAGTATATGTGCTATGAAAGCATTGGCCAGAAGTTTTGTGTGGTGGCCTAAACTGGATGGTGAAATAGAAACGATGGTACGTGAGTGCTTTGTTTGTCAGAATGTTAGGAGTATGCCACCCAGCACACCTTTGAAAACCTGGAAATGGCCTACCCGTCCCTTCCAAAGAGTACACATTGACTTCTGTGATAAGGGAACAGACAAATTTCTTGTATTAATTGACTGTCATTCAAAGTGGATTGGTGTTAAGCACATGTACAGTACTAATGCTGGTAGCACCATTGATGAATTAAGATTAATATTTGCTGAACATGGAATACCAGAAGAGGTAGTATCTGACAATGGTCCTCCATTCCAATCATTAGAGTTTAAAAACTTCATGAGATTCAACGGTGTAAAGCATGTACTGACCCCACCCTATCATCTTGCCTCTAATGGTGCAGCTGAGAGATCAGTTAGAATTGTAAAGGAAGCACTTTCCAAGCAGGTAATTCAAGGAACTGTAGGAAAATCAATGAAACACAGACTAGCAAATTTCTTACTCAGATACAGAACCATGCCACATAGTGTGACAGGATGTACTCCTGCAGAGTTAATGGTGAAGAGACAGTTGAGAACAAGATTAGGTTTAGTTAAGCCAAGTCTGTTTGAAGTTGTAGAGAGGAAACAAGCTCAACCAAAAATGTATCATGGTAAGAGTTCCAGTGAAAGAGTGTTCAAGGTAAATGATAGGGTGAGAGTTAGGAACATGGCTAAAGGTTATGGAACTGTACATGCAAAGTGGATAACTGGTGTCATTGACAAGGTATGTGGATCTAGGACATATTTAGTGAAATGTGGTTAGTCTTTGAGATATGTTCATGTGGATCACATCATTCGGGCACATGACGAGATGAATGTAGCACCAGTACATGATGATAAACTTGACACAGATCAGATGATCATCATAGTGTCAACTGACTGTAGTGATAATACGTCTGTTACTGATAATGCACAGAGTGCAAATGAAACCCATGTAAAACTCAATGGGGGGAATATACCTAGATGATCAAACAGAGTTAGGAGACCTGTAACGAAATTAGTCCTCTGATTATCTGAATTGTGAACATGCCTTTCAAACTGTTTTGTCAGGAAGTTATATTTCTTGTGTTCTATTATCTTCTTCCCTGCCATATGTAATTCCGTAAGTTTTGTTTATTTAGGATTTCTAGCAGCCATGATTTCTTTTTGAATGGGAGAAATAGTGTTATATATGTGTAAGTTAATATGCTGCCTTTAATGATTATATATACATTATATATTATGTTACTTCTTACCAAAGTTTGAATGTGTGATAGGCCTGTGTAATCAAGAATGTGTTAGGCACGTTGTACGACAACAACAATAATAAACCACCTGAGCAAGAGTCAGCATGTGGTTTCTCCTTCTCCTAATAAATCATGCAAGATACTACATAGGTGACTGTAAAGTAGCTGCTTTCTGAGTCTATTTAATCATGTTAAAATGCCTAACAGTCAACATGGAAAATAGCGATGTCTGTTTAGTTGGTTTTCAGCGAGTACTGGCATTTTGTTCCTTGTCTTCCCAGCGACTCACAGGATGGATGTGAGACTACGTTGGTGAAAGTTTTCTGATGTTTTGAGCTGCCTCCTATGTGATCTATTTCCAGCATATATATTAGGGTGGGGAGGACCACTGCTCGATATATGTGTAATTTTATAGATAATTTCAGCTTCCTACAGCTGAAGACGCGGGGGCTTGAGATGCACATCTGATCCGATGTTGAATCTAATCATCGATGTCTGTGGTGGTGGTCAGGTGGGAGCCAAAATACTAGAAGAGGGTAACATTAGAGAGGGTAGTACTGTTAAGCTGGATAGATGGTGGAGATGTGGGTGAACCAGGGGCAGGCTGAAAGAGAATCTGAGTCTTACACAAATTCAACTCGAGGCCGAAGTGTGCATACGCATCTGTGTAGGTGTTCAGGGTCTCCTTGGTCGCGTTCAGTCTTGAGTGACGAGGGTGAGGTCGTCTGCACACACAGTTCAATAATGTAAGCTATCGACACCTTTGTTCCTGCCTGGAGTCGTCTTATGTTGAAAAGTCTCTTCATCCGATATTAAATGTCCATAACGTCGACAAAATTGGCACTGGCACGAGTAAGGAAGCACCAAAAATTGGAAAGAGAGTTGGTGTAGTACACATCCTTGTTTTACCTCCGTTTGGATGGGGAAGACCTCCGTGATGATATTTGAGGACACTGCGTTCATATCTTCACAAGAATTTTTCAGTCGATGGACAGTTGGTCATGAAACTGTTCTGTACTTTCTGGCGGGCAGCAGATGTACCACGATGACTAATTCCATACTGAAATTCTGCGAGGAAGTTTTCCGCCTCAGGAAGAAATTTATTTAGAAGGACTCATGCAATAATCTTGCCAGCTACGGACAGCAGCAAGATCCCGTGTTAGTTGCCATGATCTCCAGAAGAGAGTGGAGATGGCTGGGATTCCATCAGGCCCTGAGGCTTTGTTATTTTTCATCAGTCTGATGGCAGTAGCTACCTTATCCAGGGAGGGAGGATAGCTGAGGTGGGTCAGCTCTGGGTGCTGAGGGACCTGCTGTGTAGTCGGGACATCCACATCGGTGTTTCAATTGAGCAGTGAATGGTAGTGCTCTTTCCAGCACTGAAGGATGTCTTCTACATCTTTAGTTAGTGATGAGTGATTGGGCCATAAAATGTTTCAGTGGAATTGAAAAATTCGCACATCTTGTGTTGATCTGCAAGTTTTTGCATTTCACATGCTTTATTTTTCAACAATTCGTTGTTTACATTGTGAAGTTAGCACTGGGCCGCTGCTTTCTTCTTGTGGAAGGTATCAGCTTTGGTCCGAGACTGAGGGTTATTCTACCAGTCAGTTAAGGCAGCACGTTTATCATCGACGAGTGCATTGATTTCTGGGTAATTTTCATCAAACCAGTCCTGGTGTATTCTTTCAAACTGGTCGAGGGTCTCTCTGCAGGTCTTTGCTAGACTGTGTCGAGATACCCCATTCTGCACAGGGATTTGGGTTGTTTGTTGTCGGGTTGTTGCCAGTGTAGTCGCTGGGCTCCTCTGTTGGCAACTTCCACAGTTGTGGTCTTACTGGAGCAATGTAAGCATGTCTGCCTAATACATGGATCCATCGCAGATTTTTCATTTCGGGTTTACTCCCATAGCCTTATACCTACCAAGGTTAATCCGCAGTTCAGCGGGGCAGTGTCCACATGTCGGTGGTCCACTACTGATCTGAGACCCCCTGCTGGTCTAGTCTGGGACAGCGAGGCATCCAGTTACCGTGTCTTATCACGAGGAGGCACAACAGGATTCTTGATGGTGAAGAGGCTGTGTACTGGCAGGCACCGCGAGGGCTAGGCAGCGGAGGTAGCTGAAACGAAATTAAGCACGTAGCACCTGCACCTTAACACTAACATAATGCTGCCTCACTAAATGCATTACACAACCCTGTGTATGTACTGTCAACCAAAGATGCATCTACCTGTACCTTACCCTGGCTCTCGTACTAGTAATTTTACCTGGTAATACTTGGTTAGGTAACACTGTATGTAATGGTGATTGCGATTGGTTGATCTATTTATAGCTGTATAACTGTCAGGATAAATATGAAACAATTCAAAAGTGCGATCTTTATATAAATAAACTATTCATTGATTTTTATGATCATGAAAATTTTTCGAATGTTCGTACAGTATATTTGATTAAATAATGAATATTTTATGTGAGAATCTTGTGGTAGCCCTGGTTGTAGTTGAGTTACCAATTGAGTATTACAATTTTCTTCGTTATTTAAGCAAATATACGAGCAATTCGAAACTTTTCAGAATCCTAAATAACGATGAATAGTTTATTATTGTAAAAATGATAACTTTGAATTGTTTAATATTTATCCTGACAGTGATACAGCCGTAAATAGATACACCAATCACAATCGCCACTTCATACAGCCTTACTTCACCAAATATTGGCAGGTATAATTATGATTACGAGAGCCAGGGTGAGGTCGATGCATTTTGGTTGACTGTAAGTAACTTGACTTATTAGTATATTTTTATATATAGCGATCAGGCCTCTATTTGCGATTGTTTTTCAACATACTGTATAACAGGTGTGGTGCTGAGTGGACTCAGTGCTCACCTAATGCCGCCTGGGACACCCCCAGTACATCCAACTGAAAATGGGTACTTAAACATTACAGTTAGGCAAGGGAAGGTAGTCGATGCATCCTTGTACAGCATACAGAAGGAGTAGTATTCAGTGAGATGTTTCCATGCTATCTACTTAAGGCTACTACCGTTGAGAGTCACTGCTGAATATTTCTCTTACTAGTCAGTATTTCCGCACCATAACTGGAGGACGGTTGCGATTATAGTGTTTTATATAATCTCATCATGAGCTGCTACAATTTCAGGGTCAAAATGTAAAAGGTTAAGGTAACAGTTTTGAAACGTGAATTAGCACCTGGCTGGTGTGTGTATGTGTGTGTGTGTAATAATAATAATAATAATAATAATAATAATAATAATAATAATAATAATAATAATAATAATAATAATAATAATAATAATAATAATAATAATAATAATAATAATAATAATAATAATGATAATAATAATAATAATAATAATAATTATTATTACAAGTATGGTTCAATTCCAATCGGACATTCTGTACAAATTAAAGAAGAGTATGAAGACATTAAGACTGTTCTAGAGAGGTTGCAATACCATGCTCAATTGCTCATGAATGGTTAATTTGTGTGGACTTGAAAATGGTAAACTTTCTATTGGGCCAGCAAGGAGGGTACACAAAATACCCCTGTTTTCTGTGCTACTGGGACAGCAGGGCTACAGCAGACCATTGGGTGAAAAAGAATTGGCCACCAAGACATAGTTTGACGCCTGGTGACAAGAATATCATTAACGATCCTCTGGTTGACAGGAAAAACATTGTCCTTCCTCCTCTGCACATAAAACTTGGTATCATGAAGCAATTCGTCAAGGCTCTTGATCATAGTGGAGAGTGTTTCAGATATATATGCTCAACCTTTCCAAGTCTTAGCGACGAGAAGAAAAAGGCAGGGATTTTTGATGGACCTCAAATAAGAACACTACTCAGAGATCCACACTTCCTTGCAACAATGACTGAGGCACAGGCAAGAACTTGGAATGCTTTCTCTAATGTGGTGCGGAACTTCTTAGGGAACAAGAAAGCGGACAACTATCAAGAAATTGTGGAAGAGCTGCTCTTGAGTTTACAAGCACTTGGATGCAGAATGAGTATCAAGGTTCACTACTTACACAGTCACTTGGACGAGTTTCCAGAAAATCTGGGAGAGGTGAGCGAGGAGCAAGGGAAGCGCTTTCATCAAGACATTAAAGTAATGGAAGAACGTTACCAAGGTCGATGGGACTCGAACATGATGGCGGACTACTGCTGGAGTTTGATGAGAGACATTCCAGAAGCTGTACATAAGAGATCGGCCAAAAAGAGGAAGTTTATGTAACTGTAACTTGATCTTAATACTTGCACTATTTCTACCGTACATTAATTGTTTTTTTCACCCTTCAATGTTACATTTAAATATTATATGTGCATTAACTTTCCAATTTGATATTAAAAATTTTTGGTTATAGAAAAATACAAATTATAATGCTGAAAAAATTTATGTATACATGTTTAAACCGTCAATTTTGATCCAAAAGTTTACGTTTCCCAGCAAAAGTGCAATATGGTATATCTCAAAAACCTGATGTGATAGACAAAAACCAAAGTCATATTTGGATTCTGCACCCCAAATTTACTTAAAATCCGTTTAAAAACCTTGTGCCAGAAAAATTGTGTTGACCGGTGTAATTAACGGTTTATTGAAAGAGCATAGCAGCTAGAAGGCTGAAAATACACATTTACATAATTGGGGAATGGGTTTCGATTTACAAATAATATACAAGTAACGTAAGTGATACAAATAAGATAAATAATAACTAGGTGGGGAAAAGCTCAAACTACAGGACATTTCAACATAGTGACAGTGCAAAAAGTAGGATTTACTGGGAGTGAATACACTGGTTTATTACAAGTTATTGATAATTTTTACAATGGTTGGGACTGGGCTGTTCTTATAGCGATCAGTTCGTGCTCGTATGGGCTGGGTGCTGTTGTTGTGTCGAACAGCAATTCTCGGGCTAGGGATCTCAGGTGGTAGTAGAAGCCGCTGTCGAGGATGGTGCAGAAGCTTCTCACCATATTTGCAGATGAGGTCGTGGTGATGGTCAGTGAGAGCCGAAAGGGTCAGTGTGTTGAGCGCTTCTTGATATGTGGAGTAGGAAGGGGAGAGAATAATCTTGCATGGCCTCTTTTGCACTTTTTCTAGGTGTTTACGTTGTGTGGCATTTAGGGAGGAAAACCAGGTAGGGGAGGCATAGGTGAGCTTGGGAAGTATGAATGTTGAGTAAACACTGAGGAGCTCGGGTGCAGGACCTCCGAGGGACTTGAGTCGGCGGAGGAGGTTGGAGATGTTCCGGGTACTTAGTTCTAACTACAGGGGCGAACATAAACACCTGTAGAGTTTTGTAGGTTCTATTCAACGGAAATATACAGGAGTGCGCTCACAAGCGCAGGTAGTCCTCACACAACTATAGGGGTCAACTGACCTCTCTCTGACCTCTCAGGCGACATGTGGTAAGTGGTACATTAGCAGCTTCCAGATGTCGCCAGGCACATTTATCTAAGCGTGTGGTGACATGAAACAGGGGCATTGCCACACGCTATTGACTAGAGAAGTAATGTATATATATAGAGTACATAAATGGTATACATACAACATACATAATATACATACACCATCCCCCCATACGCTCATAGCAAAGTCTTGAGCGGACCTTTTCCTGTGGATCCGTTCTGAGCGTCGAGGGGCTTAATCACTGGGGGGGATATGGGACTCAACACTGGTGATGGGGTCAGCGGAAGGTGTTACGGGGCGGAGAAAACGGCGGTTCCTCCACGCCCACTGGGTAACCCATAGCCCAGTCCATGACACGAGACCTTGTTACTTTTTGTCATCCAACGTTGGGAGGTCAGATTGCGACACAAGACTTAGGGCAAACGCCTCAATCTATAGGGAGAGAACAGGCGTGAGTCGTTGTGGCGGGCGACATCTTTGACCCATTCAGCGGCTCGGCGTCGTCCTCACGCGGCACCTCCTTGGAAAGGGACTGAGGGTGAGCGGGGCACAGAAACGGAGGGCGTCCATAGGAACCTGTTTGAGGGCGTCCGGTGTGGTGGGTGTGTTGCGGAGCTCAAGGAGACCCTGGTCGAAGGCTTCAGTCATGTTAGAAGGCACTTTGAGATGAGGTGCTTCAGGGTTTGACAGCAGCCTCAGCAGTAGCCGTTGGACTGCAGTAATAAGCGGTGACAACCCTGCAGTTCCCATCAGTCCAAGGAACTGTAAAGTCAGCAGCGAACTGGGGCCCTCCGTCGGTCATGAAGGCACAGGAAAGAACCCACGTAACGAAGTAGTGGCGGAACTTTACTGATGGTGACGGCACAGACGTAATGTCACCTACACTTGATGACAACCAGCCAACCAGAGACGGTCGACGATAATGAGAGGACTCTCCTGGCACACAGAAGAGTCGTAACACAGACTCAAGGGCGGGTGGGGTTGTCGCCACTCATGAAGGGTTCCTGCTGCTGGCTGGGTTTGTAGTACTTGGCAGGCTTCCCTGGACGGCATTGGAGTATCAGGGTCGTGCAGGCTGGAACACAGTCTGTCTTGCACGCCTGATTTGGTGGCCTCGGCTCCGGTGACTGTCGTGGAGCGAGCAAGGCGATGAGGGGACGTGAAGCAACAGGGACAACTAGAGGAAGTGTCACTGGCCAGAGGAAGGGGTAGGGCGGCAGGGTGGTTACCGCTCCCTTCGTGCACCCTGTTGGCGTATTTTACCTCGAGAATCAGTGTTGGGAAGTCCCAGGATGATGGCAACTCTTGGCTTGTGCCTGTAGGACAGCAAAGATAAGGGATACCGTATGCACGTCAATTCGGAAGCAGCACGACCTGTTGCCAGGTGATCTGTGCTTGGAGTGAACCTAGGGCAGGGGAACCTCTGTGAACTATCTGCCGTGAAAGCGGAGGGTCGTGGGAGCAGCTGGGTCCCTAAGCCTTGGAGGAAAATTTCGCTGTGCAAATGCTGAGACCGATGGCTGTAACATCAGCGCCGGTGTGAACGCGCACATCTCCGGAGACAGGATGACACACTGCCGTAGGTCACGATGACGCCCCCGGTACGATGTGCTGAGACTTTGGTCCTAGGACACTTGCGAGATGCACACCTTCCCTAATATGGGTCGGGCTTTGTTCAGGGTCGTCGTGCCTCTGGTTGGCGACTGTGGGCAGCCCTCACTGGTGGAAGGGCGCTGTTGCCTCCGCCGACCTTATCCCTTAAGTCTGTTGGTCAGTTTAACACTTGTCCTAGTAGTACAGACATTTACACATTACTGGACGCGTTTGGCTGGGCCTGCATGCTGTAAAGTGACTAGTGGCCCTTGCGGTCTGGCACTGTCATAATTAGACTCGGCAGCTGGACATACCTGTGTTCCGTGCTCTTCTACAGCTGTTGCAAAGGGCCAGGCGTGAAAGTGAGCGAGCGTTGGGGGCAGACTTCTTGTCTTTCTTGTATTGGACATAGCCAGCCCACGACATGAGGGGGCTCGGATTCATGGTACTTTGTAGCCCTCGTAGGAGCAAACATACTGTCCAACCATCCTTAAGAGAAGGAAGTCGGGGGAGGTGGGGCGTTGGATAACCTCCGTCCTTAACACCATCAGGATCACCTGCTTCAACTAACCATCCTCCTCGCACTGCTGGTGATTACCGGGACATATGTCTATCTCTTCAGGAAGCTCTCTTGAGTCGTACGTAAAGAAATCATCAAAGTCTCGCCCTCTATCTGTCTACAGCCTAAACACTTCCCTCCTGTGGAGGCTTCATTCCATGACCTTTGATGTGCCGTTCTAGAACATCCCAGTACCTCCTCTACAGACAACGATGACGTCAGGGCACCAGCAACGGCCATGTTCCAACCGCTGCGTTCCCAAGACAGAGCATACGCAGCTGAATGAGTTGTTTGAGCTGTGGCGCTCTAGAATCCACCATTGTAGCACGATAATCCACCGTATATCCCTCACGAAAAAGTCTGGAAAAGTCTCATCAGGCTTCAAAGGGTGGAATTGAGGGATGGTTATACTTTGGTGAAAGGCGTTGACGAGTATCTGAGCCAGTCATTGCCTAGGTAATGGAAGGCCAGGCTTGATTAGCAGTGACGTGATATCAAAACTGCAAACCGTTCGTTATCTTCAATCTCCGTTGAGGTAATTCCTCAGCACGCTGCCTCAGCGTCGTGACGCCTTTCTCCTCTCAAAGCTTCATCAGAGCAATTATCTCTGAGGATAGGCTAGTCGAGAGTGTGTGGCTGGGAGATGTGTGTTGGGAGAGGTGAACCCGCGCTCTGACTGGTCCTCCATCTCTGTGAGCTGTCATCCCGTCAGTTCATCCGAGCAAGTTTTACCCTGCGTGGTGGGCATATTACTTATCTGTATATTGCATCTCAAATCGTGTTGACTGGTCGGCCGTCGTATCAACCAGATCCCCAGAGACAACAAAAATTAATTGAATACAGATAAGTAACATATATATATATATATATATATATACCTGCTCTCTTATATATATATATATATATATATATATAATATATATGAAGAAATGACTGCAGTCAGGTGTCCCGTGCGTGAGTTGAGGCAGTGTGCTTAGGTGGGGTAGCCTGGAGGAGGCGATGGGTGGTGACAGTGGGGTAGATTACCCTCCAGGCAGCCCTGGGACAGTCAGCGCTGACGCACCTCCTCACAATGCCCTATGTAGCCTTCACCTAAGAGTCCTTTAAACCAAGGACACACACTTTAACTTTCCCCACACGGTGTAAAGACACTTCACAGGAATTTGGGGTCCTACTCACTCAAACTCGTTGGTCATTCCAAACCGTTTTGTGAGAGACAATGAGCAGATGACCCAAGGAGTTGACAGGAGATCACCGTCTTGATTTTACACAGGCTACGCGGCTACATAATCGATCATGATACTCACTGCGCTATGGAGATATTCGGGGTGCTTTGTTCTAACTTCTGGGGCGAACATTAACACCTGTATTAAGTTTTGTGGTTCCTATTCCCAAATATACAGAAGTGCGCTCACAAGCAGGTAGTCCTCTGATCCTATTGGGGTCCAACTGACCTCTCTCTGACCCTCTCAGGGCGACATGTAATGAAGTGGTACGTGGCAGCTTCCAGATGTCATAGGCATTATCTAAGCAGCTGTGATATGAAACAGAGGCATTACCACACATACTGACTAAGTAATGTATATATATAGAGTACATACGTGGGTATACATACAACATACATAACATACGCCTGGAGAATTGGAAATGGAAACTGGAGGATTTGACAACTTCACTGACGTGTGGTTTTCCAATTTAGTTTGTTGCTTCTTGGTGACGCCGAAGCTTGAGTGGAATCTACAACCTGGAGTGTGATGGGACCTAAAAGTAATGGAAGGGGTGGGATAACATCGGAGGAGAGGTTGATGTGCCAAATCCATGGTCTTGGTATGGTTGATGGTGACGTGGTTATTGGCGGCCAGTTTTGAGACAGACAATAAATCCTGAAGAGAACGTGCCGTGGAACAGGTGATGACCTTTGGTCCCAATGGTGGAGTCGTCGGCTTATATTTCAGCGAGCAGGGGACTGCGAATCATTGTTAGCATAAGGAGGCATGGTGTTTATCTTGGTGTAGGGGCGCCTGGGTGAGTGACGAAGGTGGAACAGCCTCAGGCTTCCACAACGGCGTCCAGTGCAGGGAAGTCTGTAAGCCATGATGCATTCATCGAAACCCGAGGTCAATGTGGCTTTGTTCGGTGATTAAGTGTGTGTTCGACGGGTCGAATAAACTGAGTGAAGTCAATGAAGGCGACGCTGGGCATTTTCATTTCCTCCGGATGGCGGTATATGTGATGAAAGCCCGGCAAGACATTGAGTGGTGGAGGGAAGTTTTCATGTTGCCAAATTGCTGAGGGTCTACGAAACTTGCAGCCCCACCATATTGATCGAACTAAAACTTTCACAGATTAAGGCTGGGTATTGGGAATTGATTGCAATAGGTGGTAGCTGATTTGCAGGGTATGGGCTGGTTGACAGGTACTGGTGATACATAGAAGTCTTCCAGTCAGCTGGGCATAAGCTGACCGAGAAGCATTGATGCGATGGAGCAGACAGGTTTAAGCATGGCTCGAGAACTCCTTGAAGTTTGTTGTGGTAAGTCAATAGGATGGTGGAGGTTTAACTGGATTTGTCCAGACGTTTACTTAAATTCTTCTACTAAGTCAGAGTGGAAAGGAGGCTGGTAGGTAGCAGAAAGATTGGTTATGTCAAGCCGAAGACGTCTGGCATATAGCAGCAGAAAATACGTTCTATGATTGCTCAAGCTCGTCAACATTATTGAGTTGGCTAAAGGAAGGATGGGGTGTGTCTTATTGTTTAGTCCACAGAGTTCTTTCGCTTACCATTATTGATGTTGGTCTACTTCAGGTGTTGAAATTGGTTGGGTAGTGAGACTCTTTGCAGTGCGTATTCGCGGATAGCTCGTTCGCGAAGGACCTGCTGGCGGTTGTGGTAAATTGGATAAAGGCTCTGTCTCTCTGTTTTATAGATCTTTTGATCCAGGTGCGATCCGGGCAAATCAGCTAAGTTTGAAGATCTGGCGGACTTCTGGGAAGAAGTGGTGGTGAGCATCAAACATTGGTGTTGACATTATCCATTTGTTTCCCGTCATCCCTTTAAATTATCAGTCAGGGATGGTGAACTATCACACCCCGGCGCCACCAGAGTCAGTAATCTGGGGACCAGAGCCTGATAGGTGTGATACTACACCCAATGGAAGCATTGGTTGGTGGTTTAGTGCTAGTCCTTCGTCCGTTGAATACAGAACAAAGGTATTTTGGCGTTATTAGGGGATTCACAACGTGATAGTGACCTTTGGTCCTGGATATCGAGTGGTGTCGAATTTCATTACTCATCCCGCATAATACAACGGCACATGGGTACCTAACTCTGAGGTGGTCTGGTGATAATGGTGATTGTCGGTGCTCTGGTTGGTGGCGGGGCGGCTGGTATGGCACACAGATTATGATGGAAACAGTCTGCGGTGCAGGTGGGTACATTAACAGCACGTGCCATAATGCTTCCCACATCTTAAGGACGAACATCCAGGCGTGATGAAACGATAGTCATCTTGACAGAAAGACGCGCCTCTCCAGCGTCTAACAATGAGCCAGAGGTGAAAGGATATCCTCAATATATTTCACGTGTGTGTGTGTGATGATGATATTGTGTGTGTGTGTGTGTGTGTGACAGATTGGTCCAATTTAATTTGGCCACTTACAGCAGTTTGTGGCACCGCCAGCCATAAACCCATTAGCGCAAAAGTGTAGAGTAAGTTCTGAGGATCGATATAATAACCCCTTGGTCAGGATGTTATGATATCAGATGTTCCAGAGTATTTGAAATAATTCTCTCTGTTTATTCTGTAGAGGTAACTTATTCGCAACTGCGTGAATACAGGAGTGTGATTTTTTTTCTCTGTGCACACTTTACATTGTCCTGTTCATCGAGAGTATTCAAGCATATTGTGTGTGTTTGGGTCTGCTCGCAGGCAATATAAGCTACTAAATAAAAAATTAGATACAACTTCAATATGTCAGCTTTCTTGCCACTTCACACAGTGTGTTGGACCTATTCCCTAAGGTACTATCTTCACGTCGACGTAGTGTTCAGAGTGTGTGGCCAAATATTTTACACTTTACATTCATTCATGTTCATCTGCTTGAGGTATGCTGTGGGTACTATAACTAACCTTAGACTGGGGTTACAACATCTTGCTAATCTAGTGCCTGTTTACTTGTCTGTACATCAAATTCATCAATAAGTTCCTTCTAATTACAGTTTAAAGGTTTCTTTTCTGAGCCAGATTGGTATTCTTAATTAATACTCTGTTAGATGCGGATTTGGAAGGCATCAACTCTGTCATGTTCTTTGAGGCCAATGTGGAGATTCTAACCAGTTTGATCTTTAGCACCCCGGTCGCTAAAGATGCGCATATTTGTGTCTGTGCTTCAGGGACAAGCTGCGTGACAACTTGGTGAAGTGTCAAGGCAAGAAATAGTGAGGAGATAGAAGATCAGTGGGGAGATGACACTGTCAGCCAGTGGGACTCAATAAATTTAATGGCTGCAATTATGGCCCAACTAGATTCAGTTTGTAGATTGGATGCCCGGTTATTGAGTGCTCCTTTTCCATTGTACCGTTGGGTGAGTCACAACAACCTTCCAGCCCTCCACAGGCAGTGTTAAGAGATCCATCAATTCTGTAGATGAATACTGTGTGATATAGTCATGATCTGTAGAGATTATGTATTTCTTCACGAGCTCTCACCTTGGTGTATCAGATTCATCGCCATATAATTAATCTTTTAGGCGGATAATCGATGATGGCGATATGGAGGAACAGTCCGCCAGGGTGAAAAGGTGTATTGCGTCTAAACTTTGTACAGATGGTCTAGTCCAAATAATATTCATGTGCCAGTTTGGATTGTTATATTCATCGATCGCGGTTCGCATTCTAGTACTTTTGAGGAAACAATATTATCAGGATCATCACGCAGAAGTCAAGGCTATCATCAGGTTGACTTCAATCATTCTATCTTTGAGACTGGGTATCTAATTCTTTCTCATATTGATGCTTTACTGCTACTACTACATTGCTGTTGCAAGATCGGTATGACGATCATCCCGCTATGATATAATATCCAAAAATGAATTTATTAAGTCATCTTCGTTGATGAGTTCTGAAGTGACTAGAGCAGATACAGGACCAGCATAGTCGTTTACAGATGTTGCACGTGAGAGCTACATCTAGTGCGGGAGGGTAAGCATTGGCATCTTTCGGCGTTGGTGCTTGTCTGCTTTGGTTTTGCGATCGGGCTAACTCGAAATTATTGACACATTCTCTATTGGTGCCCTCCTGGTATTACGGTATCGATGTAATAGTCTCCCAGGTGGGGTCGATTTGGCTGGGGTTTGTTTAAGACTATCCTTACTCTGTACACAAGTTGTATGGCGTACGTTTACTATTCGTTAGGTGACAAAATGCTTTCTTTGGCAGTCTACTGTCGTCATTGCGAAACGTGGGCAGTCCAATGTATTCTCGTTAGTGGCAAGAATACAGCATTGATCTCTTGTCTTCCAGAACTCAGAGGATGGAACGTAAACTATAATTGAAAGTTTTAGGGATTTCTTTGAGGTGCCTCCTTTATATGTGACCCATGTCTTTCTGTCATATATAGGTGGGGAGGATACTGCTCGATATACGTGCAACTTGGAATAATTTCAGCTCCTACAGCTGAAGACACGAGTCTGGTCTGCCAAAGACTCAGATACATCTAGTCGATATTGAATCTTATCATCGATGTCCCCATTGGTGGACGGTGGGTTCGGGATACTGGTGGGTAATAACATTAGAGATGTACCGTGTAACCTAGATGGATGGTGAAGGTGTGAAGCTGAACCAAGGGCGAGTTGAAAGAAGATCTAGAGCTCTTTCACCCATTCACCTCAAAGGAAGCAAATAGTAATATAAGCATCTGTAAAGTGTTTGGAATCTCCTGCAAGATCGCATTTTTTTTTGCAGGGGATTATTACCCAGGCACAGGTCACTATTGTATCAGGATTTGAGGTCGAAAATATAATAATAATATGTAATAATAATAATAATAATAATAATAATAATAATAATAATAATAATAATAATAATAATAATAATAATAATAGCAATATGTAATAATAATAATAATAATAATAATAATAAATAATAATAATAATAATAATACGTAATAATAATAATAATAATGACATATTTTATTATTATATAATACTCAAATTAATAAACTAATAATAACAAAATACTAAAATAAATAAAATATTAAATAATAATAGCCAAAAAATAAATCAAAGAGTGAAACGATACCCATGTATATTATTTGTGTAAGAAAGAAACAGTGAATTACACAATTATTATTAAAATGAACAGAAAGTCAGATCAGCAGCCGGGACTTGGTCACAATTTTGTGGTGCCATGGCAGCAGGGTCTACCAGTGAGCAACACATTATGCTTCCAAATCTTCACGCGGTAGTACCTCCCTGTTTGATAGCTGCCCTGCCTTACTACCTTACGTGAGTAGTCTGCATACTGAAGTTCACATAATAGGTGAGGACACCTACAACTCTGGCAGGTCGACTTATGTTGGAAGGCCTTCATCTGGTACATATGTCCCCTTACTGGCTAAATTGGCACTAACGAGTAAGGAAGCAGCCAAGAAAATGGAAAACAGTTGTGCCAGTATGTGTCTTTGTTCTCTCGTTTGAATGGGAAAAACTCCAGATAGATTGCCATTATTTAGGACACTGCCGTTCATGCCATCTTGATTTCTCACAATAGCTGTTGACCGAGTCAAAGGTATGGTTAAATTCAGCAGAGGCTATATATAAGTCTGACGCAGTTGTCTGCACTTTCCTGTAGTGTGGCAAGAAAAAGGTCATGTCATTGATTGCCACGTGATGGTCTTCGTCAATTGCGATTCTGGAGGAAGTTTTTCTACCTCCAGAAAGAGTCTGTTTAGGACTTGGCGATAATCTTGTAGCTAGGACAGCGAGATCCCATGGTGCCAGTCCTGACTAGTCTCCTTGTTCTTATAAATATTGACAATGGAATATTTAAGAGCTTAGCGAGGACTCCTCTACTTTGCATATTCTCCAGAAGTGGAGATGGCTGTCAAGCAGAGGTCCTCCTGCTTTGCTGCACCTCGGCTGCTGGGATTCTATCAGGCCCCAAGACTTTGTTATTTTTCTTCTGTTTGATGTGTTTCATCATCAGGGAAGGAGATGGCTGAAGTTGGTAGCTGGATGCTGAGACCTGCTGTTAGTCAGGGGCATCCCACATCAGCGTTTCAATTGTGCAGCAGTATTAGTGCTTTCCAGTTCTGAATGGTGCCTTCTTCGTCTTCATTTATTATTTATTTTTTTTACGGGGAATGAAAAATTATAGTAATCTACCACAGTGCCGGAAAACCTTTATAAGTGAGATGATTGTATGAGTATGGAACCACAAAAGGCAGAGCATTCCACAGTTTAAACATAAGGAAAGAAAGGATGTACTATATATGAGTTATTCTAGTGTGACCATTAGCCACAGAAACTGTGGGCACCACGGAAGCCAAAGATAAGAGTTACGAGCCCGGCCGCTGCTGGCGTTACACAGGATTCACGAAATCCGCCGAACATGCATTAAAAGTACTGTAAAAAGAAATTAAACAAGACCTTGCTAGAGAAAGGAGTTACCATCGAAAAGGCAGAAAGAAGGCTATGCCATAGTGATTGGCCCATAAGATGTTTTAGTGGAATTCAAATTCGCACATCATGTAACGATCTGCAGTTTTACACATGCTTTTATTTCGCCAATCCGTTCTTCGTTACAAGAAATTTTGGGCCTTTCTTTTTTCTTGCAAAAGGTATAGCTTTGGGTTTGAGACCCCCAAGAGATTTGTTCTGCCAGTCAGTTAAAGCAGCACGTTTATCGTGTTGATAAAAGTGCATTGATTTCCAGGTAATTTTTCTTTCGATCGTGAGAGTCTCACGGAGTTTTATTCCTTGAAGCGGTATTCAGGCCACCCCATTCGGCTGGGATATGGATTGTTTAACAGCATGTTACCAGCTGTATATAACGCTTAGTGGCTGGACACCGCTCTGATAAGATCATCATTATCTTGGGTCGAAAACACAATCATAATCACAGATTAAACGAAAAACAAACTATACAACCTCTTATGGTCGTTTCAAGGAATGCTCAAGACCACTGGATATGGCACAAATGAGTGTCTGAAAGAAGAACTGCCCTTGTGGCAAAAGAGCTGGCTGGAATTATAACGTCGATATAGCAACCCATTGGTAGATCCCTGGCAGATAGTCAACTCTAGAACAGAGGTGCATGCCTACACACCTTCTTTTGGAAAAGTGAGGCTTTCTGCAGTGGCTGCATTTTATGGATTGGCACATCACCAATACACCAACCAAGGCTAAATGAAATGCCTGTTGGCATCAACAGGCACCTCATGACTCTGAGTCCCACTGAATCATGGACAGAAGTACTTCCACTGATGCGCCCCCAACATTAGATCCAGAGGACCATCAAGGGAGGCCTTACGTCGACATGACAGAGTGCTAACCTCTATCCCAGAAATGAATTGTTCTCTGGTGACTGAAATGCAAGTTAGCAGAGATGCTGGCATGTGAGGAATGCGGGAAAATGAATTTAGAGCAGAAGTGTAATCAACGGCCTATCGCCTTTATAATAAGTGTGCCTTACAACCTCCTAACACAATACCTTATTTTGACGGGTATTACGACAAGTTTAAGGGTTCGTGTGTACTTGACCCAAAACACTGGCATCTCATTGACTTTATAAATTTATAGAGAAAGATGTGGGAATCGCCTCTATCCCCGAGCATTCGTGGCTGAACCCAAGCTCTCATACTTCGCCCCCAAAGCAGCCCAGGCAACAAAACTTTCAGAAGAGGTTTCAACATTAAGCACTTTAGTGCTCCTGGAGACATCATGGATATTCTGAGGGTTTATTTCCATTCTTTAGCTGTAATGCCTTTCCTTTAGGAAGGACGGGGCTGGTGCGTGGTAATCTACCTTTGAGGGCGCCATGACTTTATATTATTAGTTGACACTGTCAAGACTTCAGAGCCACCTGGCTATTTGTACCATGAACTTTGTAATTATTACATTGAATTAAGGGGTGCTTGGACATTCTTTCTGTTTGCCAAAATTGCTGGCCCTCAGTAGTCTTCGAACAGAATATGACGTCCAATGTATATATGAACCGCAAGCTACTGCATGGCAGTGAACAGTGATGTCTTACACTGACTCATTATATATACTGTTTAATGAATATGATATGTTTCTTCTTTGGGCCTCTGTCCCTGTAACGATGAACATCAACTCATGAATCGACCTATATAATGTTAATGAATATGATCTGACCTTTTAATATGCAGGGAACCTCTGTCTGTAGTGGTATTTACCTCAGTGTCAAAGACCTGACTAGAATTACTCAGAATAGGCAAGTAGCCACTCCAAACTTTGTCAGCCAACTTCTAAAGATGTTCCAGTCTGTGTTTGATGACAGGTTAGCTGCTGTATGTTAAGTGCTGGGAAGATATAGTGAATAGTGTTGCTACTGTCTTGAATTAGCGAATTTACGTGTTTGGGATTGCCCAACGTTTGTGGGCTGTAGGCTATCTCAGTGAGTGGCATACCAATTCTCTGCAGGCTGCGTGCCATATGATTCAGGGTGTTTTTGCATTTCACGATGAGTTTTAGTATGTATAAGAATATCATCAGCATAGCTGATTTTGATATTGCGAGGTTGTTGGTGTGCAATTTAATAATGGCTATAAGAACGTGAACAAGTATGTCTGACCTTCACCTTCAAAGTGCCAAGTTATATCTTTAAATTTACTTTTGTAATCCTGAAACAATTAGAACGACCGCTTCTGTTGGCTAGTTCATTGCAATATAGGAGATTGCCTTAATGGCGTATCGGAAAAATGACACTCCAGCCTCCCCCATGTACACCTTCACCATTTATTTTACATAATAATAAATATCTAATACATAAACCTCCTATCTATGTTAAATTAGTTAAGGCCGCAAGATCCGTAAAGCATTCGTGACTAGCAACCTACTGGTCAATATCTGCAGCAGTTGTCCGGAGTAGGGGCAAAAACTCTCATTTTGGAAGAGCAAAACCGACCGAGAAAGGAGAAGGACAGTCGACACCTCAGCCAATTTGTGACTTTAACTTCTGGGCTATGCTGCTTCTGTTGGAGGTCTTCCGCAGTCTAGCGTAAAAGCACTCTTGTTTATCCACAGAGTTGTGAACACCCCGGTGACTGCCCGATCAGCATTTTAATTCTCCCCCATATGCCTTCTCTTGCTGGTGCCGTTGCTCCTATGCGCAGCATCGGAAGCTAAGTTACAGTGACAAACTGGCCATGGATAAAAATCCCTGATGTCGGCGCGCCTTCAGCGTCAGAATCATCGACATGACGTCCACGGGCTTCGTTAGATGTTTGAGGTCCTGTGTTGGAGGATCTCGCCATCCAGTGGAAGGAGGGTCGGTTCTGCCATGACGTCCCCGGCAGATTTCCTTCCAACGCTTGCATATTTACCAGCAGATCCCTTACCGTCGCCTCTAGCCATATGGCCCCTTTCTTACCAAACCATGGCGTGATCGCCATCATAGGAATAGCCACACGCATTGGGAGGCAAACATCTGCAGCCTTAATGCATGCAGAGCAATGGCATCTGTAAATTCTTGACATTGAGCTGACCATTTGCGCCTCGGTAACGTGATTTAACTGGATTCGACGCACACTCCTGCCGCTACTTTTTGTCAGGAATTCTGGAATACCAGCAATAGTTGCTGCAACATATCATTTAGCGTGCTGCCGATCTGTTATAATGGACCTCACGGATCTTAATAACTTCGCTGGTGTCCGCCCTATTGCATTACAGGCTATTATGTGATCGTGAGGGCTGCCGTGAGCAAAGTAATTTTGATGTTCAGAAGTCATAATCTCCTCTGGATTAGTTAATTATCCCTCCCAGTCTTGGTGGAAGTGCAAGTGTTCTTTCTACTGGGGTTGAAGTCATCAGTGTTTACTATGGATTTGAGGAATAGGCAGCTGGTGCTTCTTCCAAAAAGATTGGAGGGTCGGATCTCAGGAGTGGTACGCATCAGGTAGTTCCAACGATGTGACTCCATGTGTGAATGCTGCAAAAGGCCATAATATAATGGTGGCAATCTCCGATAAACATGGATTTCGCTAGCCCATCACCTTTTCCCCCTCATTACTGGTCTTGGGAGTCGTGATGCCAATTATGCGCCTAGATGTGCTTTAGTAGTCCTTAATTATTACAGCCTCACTTTGCTTGAAACCTCCACAGCCGATCATAATGATCTGGCTTCACGATGAGGAAGGATTTGCTGGCGTTTGGGTATTACCCTATTCTTGGACCTCGCGATGTTGGAGTCCCACCACTTTTTTGATGTCCTCCACTTTCCTGCTCATAATGAGGGTCATGGCATACTTCCTTGTTTTGACCCCAGTTGTTTCATACTTTATTTCTTGTTGGAGCACTGATAGGCCTATTGCGCTGCATTGCAACGGGGGTCCCCTGTGTTGTTCCTCGGTCGACTGTGGGGATGAGTGTCACCTCTTGTTGTTTTACTCTACATTGAGGTCTGGAAGTTCCTGTACGAATTTTCCTTGTATCATAAAGCTAGGACATGATCTTGATGTTGACAGTGCCTTGCGGTTAAAGTATGTTGAATGCGTTTGAAGCATCCACAGAACGACTCACAATCCGCTGCTCAAATATTCGCTTAAACAGATGGCCTTCTCCCACCAGCCTGGGGTGGCGCTGCTGTAGGTTCCCTGCTGCTGCCTGTATCATCTACCACCATTACCACTTTCCAGATGAGTCCGCCTCCAACGCCCCACCCTATGGTCTACATCCTGGTTTCTTTTCCAGAGGAATAGGCGGCAGGCCGTCAGGAGAACCTGGAAGTGATGGCAGCAGAGGATGCTGCTTTCTTGCAAGAATTGCTTGTCGCGGTCTGAGATCGCTGCTACAGGAATGATTAGCTTGTTTGTGCTGAGGATGACTCAACCGTTTGCATCCGGGCTGAAATGGCTCCTCCTCGAGTCTTCAGTAGCTTTCCCATCTCTCTGTATTTTTTTTCTCAAGACAGGACATTTGGTAGGATATAGGCACCCTAGACTATTTGCCATCTTCAAAGCACGGGGATGTTTCTCTTTCAATAGTTTTAATCGCTCTGTTGTGCATCCACTCCACGGAGATTCATAATGTGAAGATCTTACGCAGAGACACTTACATTGTTTGATTTTCTTGCCACATCATCGGTGTTTTGCTTTCCGTCACTTGTAGATTTTAGTCTCTCACCGGTGTTCTTGCTTCCTGGGAAGTCATCTAGGGCTAGTCACCACGTGTCAACCTTCTCTTCATTGCTGCCACATTTTCTTTGTACTTAGCCTTTGTGTGTCCTCTGACAAAATAGATGTGGTAATGTGCCGATATTTGAAGAAACTAGGGGGCGAGAAGCGGTCTAAAATTGTAATCAGTCGCCAGTGGTCATCTCCCGAACAATATCAAATGCAGCTTTTAGGCCAAGAAATGTGGTGTATCTGTGTCTTTCATCCCCATGCACAGTTAGGAAAGTGGTGGTGCAATTACGTACACCTTTACCATGGGTGAAGCATTTTATGTTAGGAGACACGTGTTCTCATTATTGGCAAAGTACAATATGAGTGATAAGAGTGAGGGCGGGGTGGGGGAGGAGGGCAGACGGGCACCAACCTGATCATACTGGTGACTCACAAGGTTGATGTGAGTGAGCGGCGCGCTTCCTCAGTCAGATTCAGTATCACACAGTCATAGTCACTAGGCACTCGTCTCAATAATGATGGAGACAGTCCTTCCTCGATTACATATTAGTAATACGTGTATGGTCTACCTCACTCACCATCCTCCCCGTCAACTAACCACTACACCACACTATCCTCACTGTCAACTAACCATTTCACCACACTATCCTTACTGACTCGTTACCACTTCACCACACTATCCTCACTGTCAAGTCACCACTTCACCAAACCATCCTCACTGTCAACTTACCACTTCACTACACTATCCTCTGTGAACTAACCACTTCACCAAACCATCCTCACTGTCAAGTCACCACTCCACCACACCACCCTTACTCACTTCACTAGTTCAACAACGTACACACAAACTGTTACTAATATATGCACAAAAGGTCATATCTACAAACTGAATCATTACTGTACACAAATAAATATATTGTAATTATAACAATAATTTGTAGAAGTAGATACAAACAAAAACACAACGAAGTAAACAAAAATAAATTAACCAGACCTAACTTAAAACAACACCAACAGTGAGGCCAACTTGTACACACCACCAACAGTAAGGAAAACTTGTACACACCACCAACAGTGAGAATTGTACACACCACCAACAGTAAGGAAAACTTGTACACCAACAGTGAGGCCAACTTGTACACACCACCAACAGTAAGGAAAACTTATACACACCAACAGTGAGGCCAACTTGTACACACCACCAACAGTAAGGAAAACTTGTACACACCACCAACAGTGAGGCCAACTTGTACACACCACTAAAAGTAAGGACAAACACACACCACTAAAGTAAGGACAACTTGTACACACCACCAACAGTAAGGAAAACTTGTACACACCACCAACAGTGAGGCCAACTTGTACACACCACTAAAAGTAAGGACAACTTGTACACACCACCAACAGTAAGAAACTTGTACACACCACCAACAGTAAGGAAAACTTGTACACACCACTATCAGTGAGACAACTTGTACACACCACCATCAGTGAGTACAAAGCTTGTACACACCACCATCAGTGAGGACAACTGTACACACCACCAACAGTAAGGAAACCTTGTCACACCCACTATCAGTGAGCACAACTTGTAAAAAACAACTATCAGTGAGTACAAAGCTTGTACACACCACCATCAGTGAGGACAACTTATACACACCACCATCAGTGAGCACAACTCGTACACACCACCATCAGTGAGTACAAAGCTGTACACACCACCATCAGTGAGGACAACTTACACACCACCAACAGTAAGGAAAACTTGTACACACCACCAACAGTAAGGAAAACTTGTACACACCACTATCAGTGAGGACAACTGTATACACCACCATCAGTGAGTACAAAGCTTGTACACACCACCATCGTGAGGACAACTTGTACACACCACCAACAGTAAGGAAAACTTGTACACACCACCAACAGTAAGGAAAACTATACACACCACTATCAGTGAGGAGACAACTTGTACACACCAATCATCAGTGAGTACAAAGCTTGTACACACCACCATCAGTGAGGACAACTTGTACACACCACCACCAGTGAGGACAACTTGTACACACCACCAACAGTAAGGAAAACTTGTACAAACCACTATCAGTGAGGACAACTTGCAACAACTATCAGTGAGTACAAAGCTTGTACACACCACCATCAGTGAGGACAACTTGTACACACCACCACCAGTGAGGACAACTGTACACACCACCAACAGTAAGGAAAACCTGTACACACCACTATCAGTGAGGACAACTGTACACACCACCATCAGTGAGTACAAAGCTTGTACACACCACCATCAGTGAGACAACTTGTACACACCACCACCAGTGAGGACAACTTGTACACACCACCAACAGTAAGGAAAACTTGTACACACCACTATCAGTGAGGACAACTTGTACACACAACTATCAGTGAGTACAAAGCTTTTACACACCACCACCAGTGAGGACAACTTGTACACACCACTAACAGTGAGGACAACATGTGCACACCACCACCAGTGAGGACAACTTGTACACACCACCACCAGTGAAGACAACTTGTGCATACCACTATCGGTGAGGACAACTTGTACATACCACTAACAGTGAGGACAACATGTGCACACCACCACCAGTGAGGACAACTTGTGCATACCACTATCGGTGAGGACAACTTGTACACACCACTAACAGTGAGGACAACATGTGCACACCACCACCAGTGAGGACAACTTGTACACACCACCAACTGTGAGGACAACTTGTACATACCACTATCAGTGATGACAACTTGTGCATACCACTATCGGTGAGGACAACTTGTACATACCACTAACAGTGAGGACAACTTGTACACACCACTAACAGTGAGGACAACTTGTACACACCACCAACAGTGAGCACAACTTGTACACACCACCAACAGTGAGGACAACTTGTACACACCACTAACAGTGAGGACAACATGTACACACCACCAACAGTGAGGACAACTTGTACACACCACTAACAGTGAGGACAACATGTGCACACCACCAACTGTGAGGACAACTTGTACACACCACTAACAGTGAGCACAACTTGTACACGCCACTAACAGTGAGGACAACTTGTACACACCACCAACAGTAAGGACAACTTATGCACACCACCAACAGTGAGGACAACTTGTACACACCACTAACAGTGAGGACAACTTATGCACACCACTATCAGTGAGGACAACTTGTACACACCACTAACAGTGAGGACAACTTATGCACACCACCAACAGTGAGGACAACTTGTACACACCACCAACAGTGAGGACAACTTGTACACACCACTAACAGTGAGGACAACATGTACACACCACTAACAGTGAGGACAACTTGTACACACCACTATCAGTGAGGACAACTTATGCACAACACCAACAGTAAGGACAACTTATGCACACCACCAACAGTGAGGACAACTTGTACACACCACCAACAGTGAGGACAACTTGTACACACCACTAACAGTGAGGACAACTTATGCACACCACTATCAGTGAGGACAACTTATGCACAACACCAACAGTAAGGACAACTTATGCACACCACCAACAGTGAGGACAACTTGTACACACCACCAACAGTGAGGACAACTTGTACACACCACTAACAGTGAGGACAACTTGTACACACCACTATCAGTGAGGACAACTTGTACACACCACTAACAGTGAGGACAACTTATGCACACCACTATCAGTGAGGACAACTTGTACACACCACTAACAGTGAGGACAACTTGTACATACCACCAACAGTTTGGGGAACTTGTACACACCACCATAAGTGAAGACAACGTGTACATACCACCAACAGTGAGGAAAATTTGTATACTCCTCCATCAGTGAGGACGACTTGTACATACCACCAACAGTGAGGACAACTTGTACACTCCACCATAAGTGAGGAAAACTTGAACACACCACTATATGCGAGGACAGCTTGTACACACCACCAACAGCGAGGACAACTTGTACACACCACTACGGGTGAGGACAACTTGTACATACCACTAACAGTGAGAAAAATTTGTACACACCTCCATCAGTGATTAGAACTTGTACACACCACCAACTGTGATGACAACTTTTGCACACCACCATGGGTGGCCGGGAACATCTGTGTCCTCGTCGATGTGGGCCGGTTTCAGTCGGTCGATGGAGACTGTGTGCCAAACTCCTTGGTGGCCGAACGTTAAAAACTTAGACGACCGGCGGAGCACCCTGTAGGGACCGTCATAAGGGCGTTCCAGTGGTGATCCAGGTGCCATTCGGCGTACATAAACATGTGTTGCCTCATCCAGTGCCTTGTCGATGTAAACCTGCTTCTGAGTGTTCTGCCCTGGTGGTGTAAGACGCAGGGACCGGATACAGTCGCGGAGTGTCTCCACATACGAATCAGTTTCCGATGATGGAGTAGATATGGAGGCTAGAAATTCTCTGGGAAGGCACAAGGCAGAGCCGTAGACGAGCTCACCCGCTGAGCAGCTCAAATCGGTCCAATTGCTTGATGTCGACTGGGCCATGATGGCTGCCTTCAACTGGCGGTGAAACCACTTACCTAGCCCGTTGCTTGCTGAGTGGTAAGCGGTTGTGTGGATGCGGGAAGAGCCAAGCAGTTTCATCAGTTGATGCCCAAGCTCGGATTTGAATTGCCGGCCTCTATCGGGCGTCACAGTTGAGGGCACCCCGAAGCGAGCAACCCAACCAGAGACGAAGGCCTTGGCGAGTGCTTGTGCGGTGATCTCGGTGATGGGTACCACTTCCGGCCAACGAGTAAAGAGGTCGACAATTGTTAGAAGGTATCAGAAGCCGTCTGAGGGCGGTAATGGTCCAACAATATCGACGTGGATGTGGTCAAAGCGAGCTGATATTGGCAGAAACGTACCAGCAGTAGACTTAGTGTGCCGTTGGATTTTAGAGCTTTGGCAGGCCGAGCACGCCTTGGTCCAGCGTCGCACGTCACTGTTGATGGAGGGCCAGTCGTAGCACTGTTTGACGAGTCTCTGCATTGCACGGATGCCAGGGTACGAGAGCGAGTGGAGCGACTGAAACAACTGTCGGCACATATCCAGGGGAACTAGTGGACGGAGTCGGTTGGTCGATGTATCACAGAGCAATGTCTTGCCGTTGGGGAGAGGAATGTCGCGAAGCTGGAGCCCAGTAACCGCAGTCCGTAGCTGTTGTATGTCGCTGTCGCATTGTTGAGCGTCAGCAAGCAGCGTGAAGTCCAGTTTGGAGGCGTCAGAATCATAAGCCGAGAGCGTGAAAACGCGCGAGAGGGCGTCGGCGACGTTATTGATTTCACCTTTGATGTGGCGAATGTTAGCCGTAAACTGGAGGATGGAATCCAGGTGCCGTTGCTCCCTTGGTGAGTGCCGACCCGAGGCGTTAATTGCAGCCGACACAAGGGGCTTGTGGTCGGTGTAGAGGCAGAAATCGCACCCCTCCAGGAAGCAGCGGAAGTGCTTTACAGCCAGGTATGCGGCGAGCAACTCATGACCAAATGTAGAGTATAGCATTTCCTGTGGCTGCAGGCTTTTTGAGTAGGAGGTCAGTGGTTCGGCGCGGCCGTAAATATGCTGGTGAAGTACGGCGCCGACGCCGGTATCAGAGGCGTCCACTATTAGGCTGAGAGGTGCACTAGGGTGAGGGTGGCTCTGTAGTGTAGAGTTGGCCAAGGCTTTCTTCACCTCCTCGAAAGCTTGTGTTGCATCTGTCGTCCAGAAAACTGCTCTCATTACTGTCTTCTCTTTCTTCGGTACAAGAGCATAGAGCGGGCGAAGTAAGGCAGCGCAGTGAGGTACAAATCGGTGGTAATATGCCACGAGTCCCAGGAACCGCCTGAGCTGCTTCTGTGTTTGAGGCAGTGGGAAAGCGGTGATAACTTCGACCTTATCGTGCAGGGGTTTTGTTCCGTGCTGCGAGATGTGATATCCAAGGAACGAGAGCTCGGGGGCGCCAAACTGGCACTTTTCTTTGTTGATGATGATCCCGTACTGGCGGAAGCGGTCGAAGATCTGGCGAAGATGCTGCAAATGCTCTTCCTCAGAACGGCTGGCCACGAGGCAGTCATTGACGTAAGAGAAGACGAATGGCAGTTCTCTCAGCATGTTATCGATAAAACGCTGGAATATCTGGCTGGCGTTCCTCAGGCATAATGGAAACCTGATGAACTCGTACTGGCCGAAAGGAGTAGTTACAGCAGTTTTATAAACGTCAGCTGGGTAGACGGGTATCTGGTTGTACGCCCTCCTGAAGTCTATCTTCGAGATGGTAGATCCAGTGAGATTGGCGGAAAAGTCGAGCGGTCGGGGATTGTCACCGCATTGAGGGCGCGGTAATCACCACAGGGGCGCCAGCTTCCGGGCTGCTTTTTGGGCACCATGTGCAGTGCTGATGACCAGGTGCTCTTTGATGGGCCGACTATGACCAGGCTGAGCATCTGATTGAACTCCCTACCTTGCAATGTGGAGTCTGTCTGGTGCTAGGCGCCGAAAGCGGGGAAAGACTGGCGGGCCTTTGGTCTCAATATGGTGGACCACTTCATATTTGAGCGGCAGAGGGCTGTCACTGGAATGCGTCAGAGACGGAAATTCCTCAAAGAGCTTTAATTTTCTGGGTAGTCGGCTGTGAGCCCCAGAGACGCAACGATGGTTGGCCACTCACTGACGCAGCGCTGGGTGGTTGGGTCGCAGATTTTCTGGTGCTGCATGTCGATTGAGAAGCAGTAATGCTGCAGGAAATCCATGCATATGACGGAGAAACCGACATCAGCTACTAAGAGCTTCCATGTGTATCGTCGGCCAAGAATGAGATCCAGCATAACCGACTTGGAGCCGTAGGTGCTGATGCGGGTGCCGTTTGCCGCCAATAGCTTGATGGTTGATGTGGGTGTTGCTTGGCCGCTGGGCTTTGGCAGGACACTGAACTGCGCTCCAGTGTCGATCGAGAAGTGCATACCGGTACAGTGATCTGTGAGGTGAAAGAGGCGGCTAGGTTCTGGCTCCCGGGCGGTTGCTGCGCTCACGACCGGGGCGACTCGTTTCCCGCCCAGGAGCGGGGCATCTGGCAATGGAGGGCCCGGTCACCGAAGCGGCGATGGTAGAAGCACAGGTTGTTGGACTGTCCTGACGATCTGCGGCCTGCAGGCGAGGGCGATCGGCTTCGCTGCTGGTAACGCTGCCTTAAATTTGCGCTGTGGCTGTCTGGGCGGTGTCGACATTCACATGGAGGTCGTGATGCTATCTGGACAGAATTTAGGGCACCGATGAGAGCGTCTAGCAGATAGGCTGGCACTGTGACCGGTTGCCAGTTTCCTGGGGCTGTGGAGACGACAAAGAATGGTCTGGTGCCAAGGTAGGAGAGGTTTGTGGTGCTGGTGTCACGGACGAGACATTGGCAGTCATGAAACCAGACGCTTCCATGAAGAGGTCAGCAGACTCTGCTATGACGTCCAATGAGGTGTTCTCTGGAAATATGGATAGCGCTGCCTGGACGTTGGCTGGCGAACGCTGGAACAACGGACAGAGAATGAGGTCTTCTGATGTGGTGCCAGTGGTGGAGAGCAAGTGGTGGAGGCTTCGCTTTAGCTGGGAAGGTTTGAGGTCGCCAAGGAATTCATCCCTTAACAGCTGCAGCATACGCTGAGGACAACTTGTACACACCACCAACAATGAGGACAACTTGTACATTTCACCATCAATGAGGAAAACTTGTACACACCTCCATCAGTGAGGAGAATTTGTACACACCATCGTCAGTAAGGACAACTTGTACATATCACCAACAGTTAGGACAACTTGTACACACCACCAACTATGAGGACAACTTGTACACACAACCATCAGTGAGAACAACTTGTACACACTACCAACAGTGAGGACAACTTGTATACACCAACATCAGTGAGGACAACTTGTACACACCACCATCAGCGAGGACAACTTGTACACACCACCAACAGTGAGGACAACTTGTACACACCACCATCAGCGAGGACAACTTGTACACACCACCATCAGCGAGGACAACTTACACAAACCACCATCAGTTTATTATCGTAATAGTTTCCCGGTGGGGTGTGTGTGTGTGTGTTTGTGTGTGGGAGCTCCGTGTTTTTCGTCAAAAAACAGGGTCTTTCCAGGAGTACCCAGTCTGATTTCTAGGAAATCTGATTCATTAGTGACTAGTGAGTGTCGTGACCAGTACAATATATATCTGTGATCCCCCTAAGTAGATATATTTGTCAATTTACTGGTGAATCTGTGTCTACGAAGTGAGGTGTAGGCCCACCAAGCTCCCCTCAGTGGCAGGGCTTGTAATCTGAGCTCTGCCCACCCCCACCGTCCACCCTCCCCCACCGTCCCACCCCAGCTTACCACACATCGTGAGCGTCTCCCTACTGCCAGCTACTCAGGCCTCACTAGCTCCGATATGTCTAAATTGGCTGCTAATGTCAAATATTCAAATTTCACGAAACAACAGCCGGCTGATGTGATAATGGAAGCCCAACTGACTCTCATACAGGACATCATACAACAAATGAATAAGGAGACCATCAGAAGGCTAGAAGAAGCTGACCGGCGTCTCACTGACCAGCTAAGTGAGATTACAAGAAGCTTGGAATTTTCGCAAAAGGAAATAAGTGACTTACAAGCAAAGTTGAACGTTGAAGCTAAAGAGAACCGAACACTCAAGACCCAAGTTCAACAGCTGAGTGAGGAGAATTCCAAGCTCCAAACGGAAATAACAACAACAGCAGACCGGGTGGACTATGTGGATGACACAGGGCGGCGAAACAACCTCAGGTTTGCCGGAGTCGCCGAAGATGCCCACGAGAACTGGGAGTCATCCCAACGCAAAATTTCACGCCTGGTGAGTGAATATTTTAAACTTCCTCTGCCACTGTAATAGATCATATCTGGACTACCAACACTCCTAACAATCTTGCAAGTGGAATTATTTATAACAATATCTCAGATCACTTCCCAGTTTTTACCATGTATAAAACAGCCACAAGACCTGAAAGGTCTAGTTGAGTCTCAGCACAATACAGAGACTACTGCGCCGACAACATGCTCCTTTTTGAAAACAACTTACTGAATGCTAAGTTGGATCTTTTCTATGCCTCCGACAACCCTAACGTGAACAGGTGCAACTTCTCTTGCATTTTCAATACTTGCTTTGATAAATGCTTCCCACTCAAGTCTAAGTCAGTGAAAACTGTATCCATTTTCAAACCCTATATCACAAGCGAAATTAAGATAATGATAAAAGAAAAACACAAACTCCAAAAGAGATTTCCAAAAAGACCCATAACTTTCGGTGATGCTTACCGAAGTATCAGAAATAGAGTAAATCAAGCAGTTAGAAATGCCAGACGTAGCTATTATACAAATAAGCTCCAGTCAGCATCAGGCGACAGTAAGAAAATCTGGAATGTCATAAATTCTATTCAGAACAGGAACTTTCAGCCTTCGGCCCCCACTCAGCTTTTATGATACATGATTCAGTTGTAACTGAACCCTCCCTCATTGCCAACCGCTTCAATGAATATTTTATTAATGTTGGCAAGAATATTGCAGAGAGCATCCCAGATCACAATCATAAATTTAGAGCCTACCTGCAAAACAGACAGCAAAATGAGCTGTTCTTATCCCCTGTCACTGCAGATGAATTACTGGCTACCATAAAAATGTCCAAAGATGCAGCAGCAGGCGAAGACAATATACCAATGAGCATCATTAAGAAAGTAGCCAACTTATTACTACCTGTTCTCCTACACATTTGTAACTCCTCCTTCACTAATGGTGTCTTTCCGGATAAACTGAAAATTGCTAAAGTTCACCCAGCATATAAAAAATCTGGGGACAAAGGTCTCTTCAAGAATTACCGCCCCATATCAGTCCTCCCAGCCTTGAGTAAGATACTGGAAAAGCTAGCATGTAATAGACTAAATTCCTTCTGAAATGCTAATAACATCTTTACAGACTCCCAGTTTGGATTTAGAGCTAGAAGGTCGACTGAGAGTGTTCTGCTATCCTTTACTAATGACATCTTAAATTCCTTTGATGACAGTCAGTTCACAGTCGGTATATTCTTGGACCTCTCTAAAGCCTTCGATACTGTCGACCATACCATCCTCCTTTCAAAGCTTGAACATTACGGCGTTAGGGGCCTGTCCCACAATTGGTTTACCTCATATCTGTCCAACAGGAAGCAGTATGTCTGCTATAATAATCACCAATTTGACTCCTCGCCAATCTTGTATGGCGTCCCCCAAGGTTTCAATCTCGGTCCAGTACTATTTTTTTTGTACATAAACGACATAATCCACGCCAGCACACTCATAAAATACAACTTGTTTGCAGACGATAGTAATCTCTATGTCAGCAACTGAGACCTCCATTCCTGGGTAATACGTAATAAACTGTCCTTAAACCATGAGAAAACCCACTACACGTTCTTTCACAGAAGGAAAAACTTACCCCCAGACTTGGATCCCCTGTACCTTGGTAATACAGTTATCAAATGAGAACAAAATACTAAATTCCTTGGAGTTATTGTTGATGAGAAACTTAACTGGAGAAACCACATACAAGCCATTCACAGTAAAGTCAATAAACAGTGCAGTATCATGTATCACACTCAACAGTCACTCACTCTCACAGCAATGAAAGAAATCTATCATGATCTTGTTTACCAACATCTGATACACTGTCACACACTTTGGGGGGGGGGGTTCTGGCTCTTCAAAAACACAATCCCTGGTTACTGCACAAAAGAGAGTTGTACGGACAATGACCTACTCGAAAAAAACAGATCACACAAACGAAAAATTTGCGAAATTGAAACTGTTAAAATTCGAAGATATTAACACCTACTGCTGTGCGTTCTTTTTTTACAAATCTATCAATCACTTGCTTGGGAAGAATTATTTCCAGTTCTGGAGCTACGAAGACCACTCCCCATGAGCTCCTCTCAGTCCCAGACCTCCATAAAATATCATGGTGTGAAGGTGTGCAACAACTTACCCTCATCCATCCTAGCAAAGACTATGCTTTCCCCCTTTAAATCATCTCTTAAAAAATATCTATTGTCTAAGTATTAGTATTTCTTGTAATACCTACTATATATACAGTACCTGCTTTTATTGTACCATCAAAACCGTTTTATCGAAAATTATCATGTAAATAGATAAGAAATTACTATTGCACTAAATATATTTGCCATCTAGACATAATCCTGACAGCCCTGTCCTCTTGTTCAACCTTAATACTGTACAACCCATGTTGTACTGCTCCCCCATTATACTTATGTTTTTCAATTCCACTGTAATTTATGTATACACTTATAATAAAAAGAAATAATGTTATTAATAAATAAATAAAATAAATAAATATTGAAGTAATAACCGTGGTGACATTCTGAGATCTTCTTATTACCACCATGCTATTGTACTATTCCAGATGTTACTAAATGTTACACAATACTTCCTTGGGGTAAATGTATAGTATACTGTATAGCAGGTTCCTACAGGAGAGCTCAGGTTCTTAACTGGCTCAGCCATGTTAATATTATTATTATTATCCACTCTGTATCTGTGTTTTTCTGGCTAAATGAACTGTTTCAATTCAATTCAATTCAACTTGTACACGCGTTACTCTATAAGATCACTCCGTCTGGTGACAAGTGACTGGCGCCGTCTCCTTGGGTCCTCATGCTCAAAGGCTCTTACGATAAATAATCCTCGTAAGTAAAGTTGTTAGGTTGCGCCTCTCTGGCTGACGAACAGTAAGTTGAAGGTAAAAATAGTATGCATATTACACTGAAAATCTGCCTTAAGTAGATAGATTGAGTCAGCATCACAAAAGAGGTCAAATCAAGGCAGCAAACCTTTCCAAAGATTTTCTACCGTAATATTCCCTGTACGAACTACTGTATTGAGAGTTAAGTCCTTATCTTTATCACATCAGCAGCAACATTTAAGTATTGAGATGATCACTGGGTTTCCTGTCATGAATCAATGGTATGTTCATCCTGGAGCTGTAGACTGAGGCAGGCGAGTCATTCACTCTGTTGTGAAAGTCAAGTGCTTCATCTGCTGCCTCTGTGACGTCACGAGTCATGTGATGTTTACATTTTGCTGGTGGTGGTGGTTCATTGGGTCGTTGTTGGTGTTGGTGATGGTGTTATTGGTGGAGGTGGTGGTGGTACAATACATTATGGTGGTGGTGGTTCATTGTGTCGCTGTTGGTGTAGTTGTTATTGTTGGTGGTGGTAGTTGGGGTGGTGGTGGTTGTTGGGGTGTTGGTGGTGGTGGTTGTTGTTGGTGTGGTGGTGTTGATGGCAGAAGTGGTGGTGGTGGTTGGGGTGGTGGTGGTGGTTGTTGGGTGGTGGTGGTTGTTGGAGTGGTGGTGGTGGTTGGGGTGGTGGTGGTGGGTTGTTGGGGTGGTGGTGATGGTGATTGGGGTGTTGGTGGTGGTGGTTGTTGGAGTGGTGGTGGTGGTGATTGTTGGAGTGGTGGTAGTGGTGGTGGTGATTGTTGGGGTGGTGGTGGTGGTTGTTGGGGTGGTGATGGTAGTGCTTGGGGTGGTGGTGGTGAGGGCGACACAGTGGCCGCGAGCTGTGCTGTGTCTGGCGACCCACTCAAGGAGAATAAAAGTCCTTATTTGGGCACAGATTAGTGGTATCCTCCTCCTCCTCCTTACCATCCCCTTACCATTACCCCACCACCCATTCCACTAACCCCACTACCCTTTCCACTACCCCACCACCCCTTCTACTACCCTCACCACTCCTTCCACCACCCTCACCACCCCTTCCACCATTAACACCCTTGTGACGACGCGGAAACTCGTCAAGGCGTCACACTGAGTGGCTGTCATTTATAATTCTCTGATAATTCCTTATAAAACACATAATAATGATAATAGTCATAAATGATAACCTTTGCCCTGCTGTTATATATATATATATATATATATATATATATATATATATATATATATATATATATATATATATATATATATATATATATATATAACCACAATGAAGGAAGAAAACACGAAGTTCCCAAGCGCTTTCGTGTAATTCACATCTTCAGGGGTCTGTACTCACCCCTGAAGATGTGAATTACACTTGGAACTTCGTGCTTGTGTTTATATATACATGACACGCAACTACAGTGATTTACTTGCATATATATATATATATATATATATATATATATATATATATATATATATATATATATATATATATATATATATATATATATATATATATATATATAACAGCGGGGCAAAGGTTATCATTTATTTCTATTATTTTTTTTAACTCCTGGCTGGTCACAGACGATCATGTAGATCATCATAATAGAAAACTTAACCTAATTTACTTTTGGTATAATTTGGCTATTTCATGTTGATAAACGACGTCTTAAATAAAACAAAGTATTACCATTTACAATTTTCATTAGATGTGGCGATAATAACTACCCTTGTTGTCACGTCCACACCGTCTAGCCAGAGGTAACCTGATGCTGTTCTTGTAAAGGCTAAAAGGGGGAGAAGAAGAAGGAAAAGGGGAATTGGTGGTAATGGTGGCATCCAAGAGGTTCCACCACAATGGGTAAATGAACAAAGAGGGCCACAATCATCAACAACACGTTAGTTGCGGTCCAGCACTCACCAGACGTTAACAATGCGGCCGACGTCCCTTACTAAGCAGGACTCCAACTGTACAACACCTTCTCTTGGTACGTGTACCACTTGCACCTACATACACTGCCTGACGCGACCCACTCATATCGATAGTGTCTCGTGAAATAGGAGGCGGCCTCGAGTCTCAACAGGCCCTTAGTCCCAATGTACCTCTAGTTCCAATAGGCCCCTAGTCTTAGTAGGCCCTGATACAGTTTTCATTGATAGGAACATTCAATTTATGTTCTGTTTTATGTTATTTTTGTATTGTAATAGTTTCCTTGTGTTACTTTCAGATATCTTGTGAAAGGAGTTGATTAAAGCTTGTTTAATGGGGAAACAAGTTTTACTTCATCCCACATCAGGCCCCTTATCCCAACAGGCCCCTAATCCCATTGGACCCTAGTCTCAATAGGCCCCTAGTCACAATGAATACCTAGGCCCTAGTCCCAAAAGGCCCCTAATCTCATTGGAACTCTAGTCCTAATAGGCCCTTAAACCCGACAGTCCCTGAGACCCAATGGACCCCTAGTCCCAATAGGCCGATAGTTCCTATAGGGTGCTAGCCCCAATAGGCTCAGTCGAAATGCACATTTACACATTTACCCTTATAGTTGGGTTATGTTATGTTATGTTATGTTGGGGTTTATTTGTACTGGGTTCTATTAGTATTGGGGTCTATTATTACTGGGTCTATTATAACTGGGGTCTATTAGTACTGGGGTCTATGAGTATTGGAGTCTAATAGGCCTATTAATGGTGGGGTCTATTATTACTGGGGTCTGTTATTACTGGGGCCTATTAGTACTTGGGTCTATTATTACTGTGGTCTATTATTACTGAGGTTTATTAATGCTGGGGTCTGTTATTACGGTTCGTGAGTATTAAGATCATGTGCTATTAGAAGTGAGAGTTGTTAGCACTGAGTTATTCTAGTAATGAGGCCAATTATTACAGGATCTGCCTGCACCAAGTGTGGAGAGATTACAATGGCAATGTAATGAATTATAATTACAATTACTTTGAATGTGTTTAATTACAAGCAAACTTACAATTACAGTTGGTCAAGGAAGGTAATTGACTGTAATTACGGTTAATTTGATTACTAAACTCTGCGAAAAATTATCTTTTCTGTCCCCTCCCTAACTCCACCACTGGCGCCAGAAATATAACTGCAGACTGACAAGGTTTGATAAAACGTACAGTATATATAGTATACACGTGTTGAGCCCCTGCATCTACCTTGTAATATTGTGTTAATTATATTCTCATCTTTAACGTGATTAATTACAACTACAAATATAATTATATCTTTGGAGACAATTATAATTATAATTGGTGGTACAGCGGTAATGCGCATAACTCTCACTAATATGTCAGGGGTTCGAGCCTCGGCCCGGACACACGTGAGAAGGGTGTTATCCAGTGTGACCCTCACTACCAAACACCACAGGTTTCCCGGTCCCGGTTTCCTCCTGTACTAACACTGGATAGAGCGCCCAAACGGCTAATAAGCTGATAAGTGGCGAATATATATATATATATATATATATATATATATATATATATATATATATATATATATATATATATATATATATATATATATATATATATAACCGGTCGGAATTTACTGGACTTTAATTTCTCACTAGACTTGGGGTTTATTAAAGATTATTAGATGGTAATTGCAGTGGAAGCGCCCCTTTGAGAGAAATCCCGAACCAGCACAAGAACACTTAAATTTACTAAACAAAATGAATTGTCCGTGACCCGTGGAAGGATAGCGTCTGTGACTGGGATGAACGAGACACACTGTAAAATTTAGACACTTATATTCCCTCCAACACTACAAACACAATCAAATAACGGTACACCAATATGCGCACCTCTTAACCTGAACTTAAAATACTACTCTGGGGAATAAAAGTTATACATGATGTTGAAATTATTAGAACCTCAGGCAATGCCTCATTAGAGGACAATAAGTTTAAAGTATTAAGAAATGTTGCTTGCACACATGAACCAGGCCTTAAGGGCTTTCAACAAAATATCAATCACTGAGAAAATGGTATTAAAAAATAAGAAATTAATAACTCTACAATGAATAGACCTTAAGGGCACTCACAAAAATTATATCCAGCACTGAGAAAATGGTATAAAAATCAGAGCTTATTAACTCCACCCTGAATAGGCCTTCAGGGCGCTTAAGAAAATTATATTACCCCAACAGATACACACCTCCTAACCTAACTTAAACACTACTCTGGGGAACAAAGGTTATACATGAGATTGAGATTATAAAGAAATATTAAATGCACACAGCATACATTAGTAACTGAAAAAATAGTATTAACTACACACAAAAATATTGACACTATTATTAAGAAGTTACTGAGTCCACCAATACCCGTGAACCATGCTTCCTAACCTAACACACACACAGATTCCACCTCCATTCCGTAGTCGTTTAAGGCACAACCAACAGGCACCCGTAGTTTAACGCCCAAATCAGCCTTTCTCCACCTTGTAAAGTGTACCACTAAACTCCACTCTACTCTTGGCCCCAGTGTGCGGCCCTGTATCACTCAGCTGGCTTCACTTTACCCCCAGTACATCCATGAAGCGGAAGGGAGTGAGCCAATCAGACCTTGTACAGTTGAGAGAAGCTTTAGCTTCCCGTTAGCTAAAGGGTTTCACTAAGCTGCTTGAGATATGTGGTATTATGAGCCGAGGTAGAGGAGAGCTGATGACCCCAACGATCGTCCCGTCGTTAGCTGGGCACCCAGACAGCTAGATTCAATCAAGAGATCCTTTGCTTCCCCGCTAAACAGTGACAGGCCTACACTGATCGGTCCAACGGCGACAATCGCCAATCCTCAATCATCAACGGCAGTCTCAAACGGCAGTCAATCTCTCGCAGTCATCACTCTCGCAGTCAATTTCTCGTAGTCAAGTGGGTTCTGACGGAAACCCTGAAATTAACTCACTGTTAGCTCTTGATAACTCTATCACTGCCCTATCTAACCCCTATCTGAGATCGAATGAGACTTACTAGTTATACTGCAACAGCTCAACACAGGTGACTAGGCCACGTGACTATTTCTGTGACGGACGCGCAGGGACGTCTTGTTGGTCCGAATGCTTTCACGTGACTGAGAGCTAGCCAGCCTCATGTCCTCTCAAGGCGTTAGCTTAGGCCTACGTGACATATTTTCCGCCTAACTAATAACTCCTTGGGACACCCGTAACATTATTCAGACTGATAAACGATCTATAATAATTTCAAATTCCATAATAGTCCCTTAACTTCATGAATCGCATCATTATTAATTCGGCAAATTACATTTAATATTATATATAGGCCTAGTTCCACAACCTCTCGGGGAACGCTCTCTTCCCTCAGACGACCTTGAAAACTCAGTATCGCCAATGGCGCGGCGTTTGAAATTACTCGAAATTTCTGAATAATGGGCGGAATCATGGAGTGGATGGAAACGGCAGAGTGTGTGACCCCAGCTCTACTCATGCTCGCCGTGGGAATGGGTTTGTTGTGGTTGACGGTGCGGGGTTACTCGGAGAAAAGGAGAGACAGCCCGGGTTTGGTGCAGTTGAGAGAAGAGTTCGTGGAACGTATTGGGAAGCTAGAGGGGAAAATCCGGGGAGAGTACAGGAACGATTGGAACAGTTAGAAGGGAAGATCAATGGGGAATGCCAGGCATGGGCGAACCAAATCAGGGGAGAGTATGGAGTATATGTACAACAGTTAAGGGGGGAGCACCACACACAATTGCAATAGTTAGAGAAGGAACATCAACAACACCTAGCTCAGTTGAGGGATGCACTAGATAGGGTAAAGACACAGTATCAAATACAGCACGATGAGACAATGTGGGAGATGAGGAGACACAATAGTAGAGTGGGAACTAGTCTCGGGGCCGGGTTGACCATGTCTAAGTTCGACGGTAGGCCAGGAGTAGAGGTAGGGAAGTGGTTAAGAGAGGTTGACCGAACCCTCAAGCTGCTAGACGGAGACGAAGTCAGTCGAATCCAATTCATAATAAAGCATCTTGCGGGGCGTGCGGCAGATCGCGTATACAATGCACGCAGAGACTGGGAAACCGTAGATGAATTAACTTGTTATTTGAAGCAGCAATACGGCGGGCAGACGGCCACGTACGACGCCATTCAGAAGGTGATGAATCGGAAACAACGGAGCAATGAAACGCTTCTTGAATATTATGATGCTATGCTCTATTTAAACGATGAGTTGAACCACCATGGACATAAATATGATAAGGCCCTATTGGGAGATGCAATCACTCGGGGCTCAAGGAGGAAACAAGCCGTATGTGGTTATTGGAGGAGATCCAGAAGTATCTTCACCGTAGTCTAGATGAGTGGATCACGGGGCTGAGAGAGGCGGAACAAAAACGAGCGGCTTTGAGGGAGGTACCACTGACTAAGGGAAGAGAGAACGAACCGCAGGTTGGGGACTCGATTCTCCCGATGTGCTATGCGTGTGAACAAGAGGGCCACCTCAGCTTCAATTGCACGAACAGGTCCGGACCAGGAGAGAGTGTCCCAAGGGGATACGTGGCCAATGGCCAGTATCGAGTTGGAAATAACAATCGGAACTGGCGGTCGGGAAATGGTCAAGGCCAGGCAGTCCCCGCCAACCGTTCCTGGCCTCACCAATAGATTCCACCGGCGATGTTATGAACCAAGAGAGAGCGGACCCGTGGTCAAGCGTGGTCCGCATGACAAATTTAATCACGACAGAAGGTACTTTAAGGCTGAAAGCAGAGTGTCCTAAGGTTTCGGTGCTGGTAGCGGGTCGTGAAATGTGGGGTTTAGCAGATACTGGGGCAGAAGTGTCGTTAATTGATGAACTTTTCTACCGTCGGGAGCTGGAGCCTGCAGGCGTGGTGTTACAGCCCACTCGAACAAGGGTAAAAGGGGCGTCAGGGTTTCCAGTGCCGTGTGTGGGGTGTATTCGGGTCACTATGGTTGTATGTGGGGTGGAAGTCACTGATGTGGGGCTGTTGGTTTGTCCAGGGATTGAGACCCAGGGTAAGGGGCAATCGCATGTTGGGTTGTTGGGGATGAATGTGCTGGGAGAGGTTGCGGAGATTTGGCCGCACATGTATCACTTGTGCAGGGAAGCCAGGAGCACCGCTCAGTGGGAAAATTGCTTGCATGAGGTTAGGCAGTTATGTGCAATGGAGGCCATCAGCCTGGGGTATTGTACGACGGAGAGGAAGAAAAGCCCAACCATTCCTCCCCGGAGTACTCGGTTGCTGTCAGTATGTGTTCCCTCATTAAGCCAGGTAGCTAACAAAGAAGTAGTGATTGAACCTCTAACAATGGAGGATGAAGGTTGGATACCTGAGGGTGTGATAGTGTTGCCGACAGCTGTAAGAGTGGTGAGAGGCATGACCCAGGTGTTGGTGGCAAATCTGTCTGATCGTCGTAAGAACTTGAGGGGCAATTGGCGGATTGGGAAAGTGGCTTCTGGGACGGAAGTCGAGGCAGACATCAGTGAGGAGGTGTATGTGAGGACAGTTCAACCGGATGCTCGTACGGAGGTCAAAGTGCACACGGAGAAAATGAATGAGGAACAAGAGCGTGCAGTTAGGGGTTTAATAGAGGAGCTTAGTGATATTTTTGAAGGGGAGGGCCAGCCCATACGAAAGGCTATTGGGGTTCAGCATGAGATCCCAGTGACTACAGACAGGCCAGTTAGGGTGCCATACCGGAGGATCCCTCCAAACCAGGTACCAGAGGTGAAGCAACACATTAGCCAGCTGTTAGATCAGGGAGTAATTCAGCATAGTGAGAGTCCGTACTCTGCCGCCATTGTAGTAGTGAGGAAAAAGGACGGGACGCTTAGGTTGTGTATTGACTGTCGTGACTTAAATAAGGTCACGGTACGCGATGCGTTTCCTCTGCCTAGGATAAATGAAACTCTAGAATCTCTGACAGTGGCACATTTTTCTCAACGTTTGATCTGGCAGCAGGATATCACCAGATCGAAGTAAAACCTGCAGACCGTCCAAGGACTGCCTTCAGCACAAGCTTCGGACACTTTGAGTACAGGCGACTGCCTATGGGATTGTCAAATAGTCCGGGAACCTTTCAGAGATACATGGAGCGGATTTTAGGGGATAAGATTTTCTCCTCGTTGCTTGTATACTTTGATGATGTGATGGTATTTTCAAGTACAATAGATCAGCATATAGTCAGATTGAGGGAATTATTTTGCAGGATGAGGGAGAAAAACTTAAGAATTAAACCTAAGAAGTGTGAAATAATGGCTTCCAAAGTAAGTTATTTAGGATATCAGGTGTCAGCTGAAGGCATCACAGCTGATCCTGAGAAGATTAGGGTAGTAAGAGATTGGCCAGTCCCAAAGACGGTGAAAGATGTGCGGTCTTTTGTAGGGCTCACATCATTTTATAGGAAATTTGTTAAAGGGTTTGCCCAAATAGCTGCTCCACTGCATGCGTTGATGCATGGGAAATCTAAGGATCGAGTAGATAGTGAATGGGGAGAGGAACAGCAGCAGGCTTTTGAGAAACTGAAAGACAGGCTGACGCAGACACCGGTGTTGGCTTGCCCAGATTTCACTCAGGAGTTTATATTAGAGACAGATGCAAGTTTTAGTGGGCTAGGTGCGGTGCTGTCCCAGCGGAAGGCTGGCAGGTTGCATCCGGTGTGCTATGCAAGTCGGGGCCTGAGGAAATCAGAACGTAACATGAACAACGATAGTTCTCGTTAGTTAGAGATGTTAGCACTCAAATGGGCAGTAGTGGATAAATTCAGGGATTATTTGGCAGGGAAACATTTCACAATCTATGCAGATAACAACCCACTCAGTCACCGAGAGAAGGCTAAGCTAGGTGCCGTGGAAAGTAGGTGGAATGCGGATCTCGAGCAGTTTAACTTTACTATAGAGTACAAGCCGGGGAAAAACAACATTGTGGCGGATACTCTATCTAGAATCCCGACGGAACAGGAGGAAGATAGCGAAGAAGAGTATACAGCTATGCATGTAGTAGAGGAGAACGGGGCAGGAAGGAAAGAACTGTGGACGATGGATGGGCTGCGTAAGGAGCAAGAAGGCATGAACTATATGACAAAACTGCGAAGATGGTTGGCGGGAGAGCTGCCGGAGGACGAGGTACAGGTAGAGCTCCAAAATGATGACTTCCGCAAGATGTACCGAGCGAGGAAATCCCTAATCGTAAGAGAAGAGGTTGTCTGGCATAGAAGACCCGAAGGAAAGAATCTATGGAGGGAGGTGCCAGTGTTATCTCCAAACTTGCAGGAGGCTTTGATTAGAGCCTGCCACGACGAGGTGGGACATCAGGGGCGAGATGGTACTCTGTCGCTGGTGCAGGAGCGAGGTTTCTGGCCAGGCATGGGAGAAACAGTGCGAGACTACATAGCCAGCTGCGAGAGGTGTGGAGTAGCAAAAGATGAAGTGCCGAAATCCCAGCTGCATTTAGGGACGATTGAAGCTGCCAAACCATTAGAGACACTGGCCGCAGATTTCACCTTGCTGGACAAGCGGCAAGGATTGGAGAGTGTCCTGATAATGGTTGATATATACAGTCGTTACACTTGGGCCTTTCCCACCAAAGACCAGAAAGCCTCGACGATTGTAAAGATCCTGGTGAATCGGATCTTCCTGGCAGTGGGTGCACCTGAGCGACTGTTGACCGATCAGGGAAGAAATTTTGGTAGTGCATTGGTTCGACAATCTTGTGCCACCTTTGGGGTGAAGAAAATAAGGACGTCAGCATATCACCCACAGGGAAATGGTATGGTGGAACGGTTCAATCGAACCCTGCACGTTCTGCTGGCCACCCTCGAGGCAGAGGAAAAGAATAGGTGGCCAGAGCATCTGCAGGCAGTGATGTCACAATATAACGCGACTCCGCATGCCACGACAGGGTTTCCCCCATTCCTGTTGTTTTACAGGAGAGAACCAAACCTGCCGTTTGACCTTAGGCCGGAAGTAGACCCAGAGCCGGTAGATGAGTGGGTGATGGTGATTAGAGACCGGCAACGAAGATTGCAGGAAGCAGTGGGGATCAATGTGCGGAGACGTAAGGAAATAAACAGAAGGAAAAGAGGAGAGAAAGCCCACGAGAGTAGCTGGGAAGTGGGCCAGGAGGTTTTGCTGAGGAACAATGTAAAAATAGGCTGGTGTAAGCTCCAAAACCATTGGTTTGATACGAGATGGCACATTGTTGAGGTCCTAAATCCAAGGCCTGGTTTATACCGCATTGAGCCCAGTGGGGGAGAAGACCTGGAAGCGAGAGTGGAAAACCGGAGAAACTTGAAGGCTGCTCCAACCCTAAGGCATCCGGGAGACCCAGCGATGGATGAATCTGAAGACGAAGACGAGGAGCCCCCACCCCAGTTGAGCAAGATGAAGAGAAGTAGTTCAGAGAGGTCGATCGAGCCTCCAACTGAAAGAAGAAGCCGACAAATTACAGTTTAGGTGCTCCTGTTAATGAGAAAATGCAGGTTGTCGAGGGTGAGTTGGAGGAGTCGTGAGTAGGGCAGAGGGGATTGCAGAGATGGTTAGGTCAGAGATGTGCGTTGAGTAGAGGGTGTTGTCATGAGCGGGACTGAGTTGATGTCATGAGCGGATTGAGAGTACGGTTGTAATGGCCAGGGCCTCACTAATATGGACTGGTACATTGTCAGAGGGCTGGTCTGCCGGCATGAGGTTCGGAGACGTGGACTGAGTCGATCGTTGAAGACAGGAGAGCATGTTTGTTTTGGACTGTGTATTGGTTTTGACACTGGTTCTCTTAGTTCAAGGGCCAGGCCAAAGGAAAGTATGCAGGATGTGGATTTGGTATTATTTTTGACATTGGTTCTCTAGCTTAAGGGCCAGGCAAAAGGGGAGCTTGTATGTTCTGGTTGGTTTTGAATTGGGCTAGGCAAGAAATGGAGTTGCTGGCTGCGAGTTGGAATAGGGCAGAGTTGAAGGTGGTTTCTAAGTTGTTCTCTCAGCACATGAGGACAGTGCTGTCTTTTTTTAGGGGGGTCGAATGTTAGCAGGAGAGAGAAGGGGAGAAGAGAAGACGGGAATGCTGCGTTTAGCACGTTAAAGGGGTGAGATGCAGTTTCTTAGAACAATTTTTTAGGGGGGTCGTATGCATGTTTTTCTCAGCACATGAGGACAGTGCTGTCTTTTTTTAGGGGGGTCGATTGTAATATTCAGAAATTTCAGGGTAATTTCAAACGCCGCGCCATTGGCGATACTGAGTTTTCAAGGTCGTGCTCCCCGCACATAGATAGAAGTTGTGGAACTAGGCCTATATGATATTATATGTAATTTACCGAATTAATAATGATGCGATTCATGAAGTTAAGGGACTATTATTGAATTTGAAATTATTATAGATCGTTTATCAGTCTGAATAATGTTACGGGTGTCCCAAGGAGTTATTATTTAGGCGGAAAAGATATCACGTAGGCCTAAGCTAACGCCTTGAGAGGACACGAGGCTGGGTAGCTCTCAGTCACGCGAAAGCATTCGGACCAACAAGACGTCCCTGCGCGTCCGTCACAGAAATAGTCACGTGGCCTAGTCACCTGTGTTGCGCTATTGCAGTATAACAAGTAAGTCTCATTCGATCTCAGACAGGGTTTAGATAGGGCAGTGATAAAGTTAACAAGAGCTAACAGTGAGTTCATTTCAGGGTTTCCGTCAGAACCCACTTGACTGCGAGAAATTGACTGCGAGAGTGATGACTGGGAGTGATGACTGCGAGAGATTGACTGCCGTTGATGATTGAGGATTGGCGATTGTCGCCGTTGGACCGATCAGTGTAGGCCTGTCACTGTTTAGCCGGGTATCAAAGGATCACTTGAGTGAATCTAGCCGTCTGGGTGCCCAGCTAACGACGGGACGATCGTTGGGGTCATCAGCGCTCCTCTACCTCGGCTCAAAATACCACATATCTCAAGCAACTTAGTGAAACCCTTTTGCTAACGGGAAGCTAAAGCTTCTCTCAACTGTACAAGGTCTGATTGGCTCACTCCCTTCCGCTTCATGGATGTACTGGGGATAAAGTGAAGCCAGCTGAGTGATACAGGGCCGCACACTGGGGCCAAGAGTCAGTGGAGTTTAGAGGTACACTTTCCAAGGTGGAGACAGGCTGATTTGGGCCTTAAACTACGGGTGCCTGTTGGTTGTGCCTTAAACGACTACGGAGTGCAGGTGGAATCTGTGCTTGTGTTAGGTTAGGAAGCATGGTTCACGGGTATTGGTGGACTCAGTAACTTCTTAATAATAGTGACAATATTTTTGTGTGTAGTTAATACTATTTTTTCAGTTACTAATGTATGCTGTGTGCATTTAATATTTCTTTTTAATCTCAATCTCAGGTATAACCTTTGTTCCCCAGTATAGTGTTTAAGTTAGGTTAGGAGGTGTGTATCTGTTGGGGTAAAATAATTCTGTTGAGCGCCCTGAAGGCCTATTCAGGGTGGAGTTAATAAGCTCTGATTTTTATACCATTTTCTCAATGCTGGATATAATTTTTGTGAGTGCCCTTAAGGCCTATTCATTGTAGAGTTATTAATTTCTTATTTTTTTAATACCATTTTCTCAGTGATTGATATTTTGTTGAAAGCCCTTAAGGCCTGGTTCATGTGTGCAAGCAACATTTCTTAATACTTTAAACTTATTATCCTCTAATGAGGCATTGCCTGAGTTTCTAATAATTTCAACATCATGTACAACTTTTATTCCCCAGATTAGTATTTTAAGTTCAGGTTAAGAAGTGCGCATATTGGTGTACCACTATTTGATTGTGTTTGTAGTGTTGGAGGGAATATAAGTGTAAATTTTACAGTGTGTCTCATTCATCCCAGTCACAGACGCTATCCTTCCACGGGTCACGGACAATTCATTTTGTTTAGTAAATTTAAGTGCTCTTGTGCTGGTTCGGGATTTCTCACTTAGGGGCGCTTCCACTGCAATTACCATCTAATAATCTTTAATAAACCCCAAGTCAAGTGAGAAGTTAAAGTCCAGTAATTCCGACAGGTTACATATATAAATATATATATATATATATATATATATATATATATATATATATATATATATATATATATATATATATATATATATATATATATATATATATATATATATATATATATATATATATTGTCATGTGCCTGTAACTCTTAGAAGCATGCATGTCGTGTGGTATCTGTTTACGCCTCCACTCCACACAAGCTATTAATAACTTGTTATTTTTACTGTTATCTTATTGTTGTTCTTAGTTACTTAGGTTAATTGTATATCTATGTATGTCATTAATATGCATCATTTGTGTTACTCTGTTAAGTCAAACCAAGAGTCGTATTAATTAGTTATAAGACTATTTGGCAACTGTCCTGGGTCACGTGAGCTAAGACGCTCCTCACTCACATGCTGTGTGGCCAGAGACTCTCTCTCTAGTAAAACCGTGGTATAGGCAGGATGTGTCCACACCTACTCTAGCCTCGACACTTGCCCAGTACAGACCTGCCTTGTTCAGTCATCTACAATACCCTAGTGGTACCTGGTAATTAGTGGCACATTAACTTAGGCCTAGAAAGGGATCCTGGTGTTAAGGAATCTCCTAATTGGTAGGAAATAACCAGTTGGTTGTGATTGCTGTGTATATATTGTAATGTCTGTGTTTAATATAGTTTATGTCAAGTAGTATTCATTTCATTTAACTCCTTAACGGTATATTTTCACCCTTCCGGCATCACTCTTATTTTAATATACAATCACTTATTCCCTTAAATTCCATGGTTGCTAGACAGTATGCCTTAAGAACATAAATTGATTATTTAATTATCTTCCCATTTGTGACTCGCTTACTCCAACTTATTCTTATTTATTCAAGTACATTCAGTTGAGTCGGTTTTTCTAGGGATAATTATTGCCGTGTTCCCTGTTTGTTCCTTTTTTGATGATAACTTGGGGTAAGTTTCACTCCCCAGGTATAAAGGATATTGGGATTAGGCCTGGCCTAAGTAAAACATATTACATTCCTTGCAAGGAACTTTATAAATGCAACCAATTGTGTTGTTGGGGGAGTTCTTGATTAACATTTGTTTAACAGTGCATGAGTTTTTAAATCAAGATCTCCCCCAACAACACAATTGGTTGCATTTATAAAGTTCCTTGCAAGGAATGTAATAGGTTTTACTTAGGCCAGACAGGTAAAGATCTTGAAACTAGAATTAAACAACACAAATACAGAGTTAGGACAGGCCAGGAATCCAATGCTCTGTTTGTTCATTTGAGGGATAACAAGCATTGCATTGACTGGGATAATGCCTCCTCAATATTACCTTATAATTTAATTGATAGTAGGAACATCATAGAATCTAGTCTTATTAAACATACCGAAGCATTCAACATGAATTTGAGTAATGGTCTGTACAAACTGCACAATTTTGTAATTAAGAAGATTTGTAACCAGGTGAGAAAGTTGCGTCACCTTACCCTCTGACCTGACCACCAACCTTTGTGTGCTATTTAAAAATTAGTAGGGTCATTACCTAATACCTGACCATTGTGGACCTGGTCTCACCCTCCTCTGTATATATACACCTTGGTTTGTATTTCTCTTTAGTCTGTACTCACTCCTGAAGATGTGAATTACACGAAAGCGCTTGGGAACTTCGTGTTTTCTTCTTTCCTTGTGGTTATCAGCATATATATATATATATTTTATATATATATATATATATATATATATATATATATATATATATATATATATATATATATATATATATATATATATATATATATATATATATATATATATATATATATATATATATATATATATATATATATATATATATATATATATATATATATATATATATAAGAACATAAGAACATAAGAAAATAAGTAAATAAGGAGTCTGCAATAGGCCGGTTGGCCTGTGCATGGCAGCTCCTGTCGAGAGTTACTACCACTCTCTATCATCCATGAATCTATCTAGCCTCCTTTTGAAACTTTCCAGAGTTCCCGCACTTACTACAAAGTTGCTAAGCTTGTTCCACTCGTCCACCACCCTATTTGTGAACCAGTTTCTTCCTATCTCCCTCCTAAACCTAAACTTATCCAACTTGAATCGGTTGCTCCGAGTCCTATCCTGCTCAGATATTATAAGAACATAAGAACATAAGAATGGAGGAAACTGCAGCGGGCCTATTGGCCCATACTGGGCAGTCCCGTTTACACCCAACCCCTATTGCTCATATGAGCATCCAACCTATGTTTGAAGCAATTCAGCGTATTCGAGTTAATGATGATATTTGGTAACTTGTTCCATTCATCCACTACTCTGTTTCCAAACCAGTGTTTACCTATTTCACGCCTAAATCTAAATTTGTCCAATTTAAAACCATTGTTACGAGTTCGCTCCTGGTTGGATAATTTGAGTACCTTTGTAATGTCCCCTTTGTTTAGTCCTGCCTTCCACTTATACACCTCTATCAGGTCGCCCCTCGCTCTACGTCTCTCAAGGGAGTGCAGATTAAGATGCTTTAACCTGTCTCTATACTCAAGGTTCCTAATGCCCGGGATTAGTCTTGTCATTCTCCTCTGAATTCTTTCCAAGGATTCTATATCCATTCTGTAATACGGTGACCAGAACTGAACTGCGTAATCCAGGTGTGGTCTCACAAGAGCAAGATACAGTTTTAGGATGACCTCGCTAGTCTTGTAACTAACACTCCTTTGTATGAACCCAAGTACTTTATTAGCCTTGTTACGAGCAAAAACACATTGTTTACTTGGCTTAAGGTTCCTACTTATCATTACTCCTAAATCTCTCTCGCAGTCGGATTTCTCTATGGCATCGTTGTTCATCTGGTATCTGGTTTCCCTGTTTACATTTCCTATACTGAGTACTTTACATTTGTCGATGTTGAATTTCATCTGCCATTTTTCAGACCATTCGAAAAATTTGTTTAGATCCTCCTGTAGTTTTGCCGAGTCCTCGTCAGATTTGATAACACGTCCTATTTTAGTATCATCAGCAAATTTACTTATGTTGCTGTCTATGCCGATATCTATGTCGTTTATGTATATAATAAACAATAATGGTCCAAGTACTGAGCCTTGGGGAACTCCACTTGTGACGTTGCTCCAATGGGACTTAGTGCCGTTAATGCTCACTCGCTGTTTTCTGTCCTGTAACCACGCCCTAATCCATTTAGGGATGCCACCTTTGATGCCATGAGCTTCTACCTTTCTAATTAGTCTTTCGTGGGGGACTCTGTCGAAGGCTTTGCTAAAGTCGAGATATACCACATCATAATTGTGCCCCTTGTCCACTGATTCGAAAACTGATGAAAAGAATGTTAATAGATTAGTTAGGCAAGAACGTCCGCTTGTGAAGCCATGCTGGGAATCATTGATCAATCTGTGCTTCTCCAGGTGATTTCGAATAGAGTTTGAAATGATTGCTTCCAGTAATTTGCCTACTATTGATGTTAGACTGATTGGGCGGTAGTTAGAAGATAGTGATCTATCCCCCTTCTTGAAAATCGGTATTACTTTCGCTATCCTCCAGGATTCTGGTACTACACCTGTTTTTAAGGACATGTTAAACAACTTTGCTAAGGGCATACTAAGCTCTTCCTTACATTCCTTTAATACTCTGGCAAATATCTCATCGGGACCAGGTGACTTATTAGGCTTTAGTTTGTCTATTTGCTTACTAACATCGTTACTAGTCACTACTATCTCGCTTAATTTGTTTTCTTCACTATCTCTGAATAGAGTCAGTGCCTCGGGTATCATGTTTAAATTTTCAGTGGTGAAAACTGTTGAAAAAATATTTATTCAAATTATTGCTCATTTCTCCGTCGTTATCTAGTGAGCTACTTGGAGTCTGACCCATCAATGGTCCAATGTTTTCTCGTGTTTTAGTTTGATACATTTGGTAGAATCCTTTGGGTTTGTCTTCGCCTCCCTTGCTGTCCTTACCTCATTATTCCTCTTGGCTTTCCTTATCTCGGTTTTAACCCGACTCGCAAATACCCTATAATAATCCCGGAGGTAAATTTCGCCATGATTTATCCTTCGACCTATAGCCTGCCTTTAACCAATGAAATTCTTTAAATAATTATTTGTCCATTTAGGGTCATTGTTGTCTGATCTGAGTTTTTGTATGGTATGTTCTGCCTTTGTGCATTAAGTAACTCATTATTTAAATTGTCGAATCCGCAATCTCAGATCTGTTATCAGGTCGGTGTCATCTGTCAGGTTCATCGCCGTTAGGGACACCCCTCTCTCAGCTGCCTCTTTAAACTGGGTCAGTTTGCCCTTCTGAAATCTGGTACTTTAGTGCGGAATTTTCCTTACGTCTGCCCTGAAAATCTAATTGGAATCGAATTTCTTTAGATCGCTTGTTTGCAAGTTCTATTCTCACTCGACATTGCCACGAGGTTTTCTCTGTTTGACAAAACTAAATCCAATATATTATTACCCCGCAAGGGTTCGGAAGCTATATGTTGACTTAGGAAAAACAGTCCTGGATCGTCTGAGAAAATCCTCTGATTCTGAGTTACCTGTAAGGTCAGTCCAATCTATTTGGCCAAGGTTAAAGTCGCCTACTATACAGACTTTGTTGTGTATAGCCCTACATTTCATCCCAGATAAGTCGCTTTCATTGACGCCATATCGAAGATTGGGGGTCTATATTACTCCCCAGATTAATTTTTCCGACCGCCGCTTAATTCTATCCAAATTGTTTCTGGTATTCTCCCTTGCTTTTTATTTCCTTATTTATTACATGACTTCAGATTATCCCTAACATAGATTGCTTACCCTCCTTCCTGGTCTGCCTATCGGTATGGAACAGTTTGTAACCCGTAATTTGGTATTCGACTGGTAATTCACGCAGTCTAGGTTGATCCATGTTTCAGTGAATGCAATTATATCGATTTCTTCGGTACATACCAAGGCCTTAATATCATCCATTTTGTTTCTCATACTTCTACTGTTCGCGTAGTATACATTTATCTATATCCCCTTTATTGATTCCTTTCACCCACTTAAATACTTCTATCATATCTCCCCGCACTCTTCGTCTTTCTAGGGAATGCAAGTTAAGTTTCTTTAACCTATCCTGATATGGAAGGTTTCTAAGTCCCGGAATCATTTTTGTCATTCTTCGCTGCACCGACTCTAGTGAATTTATATCCATTCTATAATAGGCACCAGAACTGAACCGCATAATCGAGGTGCGGCCTGACTAGCGCAAGATATAGTTGCAATAAGACCTCTGCACTCTTGTTACTTACACTTAGATATAAAACCCAATACTCTGTTTGCTTTATTTCGAACATTAACGCACTAGGCCACAGGTCCGGGCTATAAGCACTCTAGTGGCCTTTCTGGCCAAGTCGACTTAGGTTGATGCTGTTAAGGCTGTATACATTGACAGTATTTGTTCTTCCATTATTAAGTACGCTGCACTTGCTGGTGTTGAATTTCATTTGCCATTTTTCAGACCACCCCTGCAGTTTATTTAGATCCTCCTGTAATGCATTTACATCCTGCCCTGAATTAATCTGCCGCCCTATTTTGGTGTCATCCGCAAACTTGCTTATGTCACCGCTGATCCCAGTATCTAGATCGTTTATGTAGATTATGAACAAGAGTGGGCATAGTACTGACCCCTGGGGAACCCCACTGTTACACGGCCCCACTCAGATTTAACACCATCTACGCTGACCCTCTGCGTTCTATCGGTAGCCATGATTTTATCCAATTTAAAACTTTCCCTCGATACCATGAGCCTTAATTTTTCTCAGAAGCCTCTGATGCAGTACTCTGTCAAATGCTTTGCTAAAGTCTAAGTAAATAACATCGTAATTTTCGTCATTATCTACTACCTCGAAGACTTTCCTAAAAACGTTAGCAGATTTGTTAGACAAGATTTTCCCTTTGTAAACCCATGTTGAGAGTCGTAGATTAATTTGCTTTTCTCTAGATGCGATCGGATGCTATCTGCTATAATTGATTCAAGAAATTTCCCCACTACTGACGTCAAACTGATCGGCCGGTAATTTGACGCTGATGCTCTGTCTCCCTTTTTGAATATGGGTACTACATTTGCCTGTTTCCACAACTCTGGCGCAACTCCAGTGTCTAATGATTTTGTAAATAAGTTTACGAAGGGTCCGCTAATCTGTTCCCTACACTCTTTTTAGACTCGAGGGAAAATTTCATCCGGCCCTGGGGATTTTGTATTCTTTAGTTTATTTATCTTCTTAAGAACATCCTCTTTTCTGATAGTGATATTCTTTAATTTCTCTTCTTCCTTTCCCTTAAATATCAGTTCCACCTCCGGAATTTCATCGCAAATTTCTTCTGTGAAAACTGATAAGAAGTAGCTGTAAGAAATTATAACTTAAACTACCCCATGGCTGACTCAGACATTGGTCCTATTGCAACTGGAGCATAGATTTATCTTGGTCATATGTGCACTGTGACCTCGATGTACTGGGCCTATCAGAACTGGTGTACTTTTGGTCAGACTTGTGTGTTTTAAGTGCGTCCATATGATGCTTTATGTTACTCTAATCTGTACAGTGAGAGACAAAACTATCTTCCCAGTGTTGGATGAATGTATCGTGTAATCCACCGAGCCTTCCCACACACTCTGGGGAACTTTTCAACAGTTGGCGGGACTGAAGAGGACTGATCCTGAGTTTTTTTGTCCATTTATTATGACTGACATATATATCATTTGTCGCATTAACCACTTTGGGATGTTTTGAACCATGATGTGTTTCATGTTCCGTATAGAGACTCAGGGCTTCTCGTCTCAGATGAATCATGCTACCCAGCCAGGCATACCAGCTGTTCATTTGTACACAAGCTGATTCTATCTATCTATCTATCTATCTATCTATGGTGGACAGAGAGTATAATTATGAGTGATACCAAAATCCTGTAGGCCAGCAAAAGGCAGGGATGGGCGGTCTATCACCACTAGTATATTAAAATATAGTATCTGAGCTGAGAGAGAGAGAGAGAGAGAGAGAGAGAGAGAGAGAGAGAGACTTTATCAGCAACGTCCGTGCATCACGGATACCGTCACCATTTATGTTACCTCGCGTGAATTTACAACACTAAATTGCAGCTTTGTTATAAGGATCACGTATCATGTTGGCTTCCCGTCACTGACACCGACACTGGCAGTAGTAACAACAATTACTACAACACCTCGCTTCCTTGTGCGTAAATGTTGACTCAATTAAGTTCAAGAATACAGCCACGACCCTCCCCACGCCTGTATGTATTTATAGGATGACCTGTAGTTGAGGCATGAACCATTGATATCAAGATTGTAGTTAATATTGGTGTTTATGTCTCCAGCAATACTCAGAGAGAAAAAGACGTCAGGTGCATGGAGGAGTAACGTGAACACTGGCGGAAATGGAGTTGGTGCTACGTGGTTGTTGAGGTGGAGCTGGAGGTCAAGAAGCACATTCCCCCTAGGTAGTGTCTTGTGTTCTTTAAGGAGGTCATTCTAGCTGCTGAGGAGGAACACAAGTGGTAATAAGGCGTTTCTTCGTGCTGAGATGACTGTGATGATGACATCTTCCCCATGGTCGACGACTCGTGTTCGTGCTATTTAAGGGCAGAATGACAAAAGGCGAGTGAACCTTCGTCTGGCGTAGCTCTCATTACCATGTCGGTACGAGATAAAGGCAAATACCAGGCACTGTTGAGTTATGGTGTGTGCGGCTGGGTATCAGAGAACGTCACCCCAGGTCAGGTCAGGCGGTAAGGGGGGGTAAAACATGGAGAAGCCAACAGGAGAGAAAGAACCATCAGTGTGTTAGTGTGAACATGTGGCGGCAACAATGTTCTATTGAAATTTGAAGGTGGGTCCCATAGGGGCAGTGTGGATACAACACACTACTGTATATACTAAACTCAAGGTACTCAAGGATATACTGTAGTGTGACAAGCAATGTACTCGCAGCTGTTACTATAGTCAAATACACATAACAATAACTGTTACAACAAAGGCACACGTTAAATTTTCGTGAAGGTCACCTGACACCACCACCACCACCACCTCCTCCTTCAACCTGTAATCCTCAGGAGCAGCGGACACCTCTCTCTGTGATGTGGTGATAAAGGCGACTTTCTATGATAACCTCCTCTGTCTGTCACACTTGAAGCAAGACAACATACCACGCCTTGTTAACAGTTACTGTCGTGTTGTTTTAAGAGACATTAGGAAGAACAGTCAATTCAATATGAAAACAAATCTGTCCTGAAAGTCTCTTTTGTTATAATTATCACTATAATGACCTCTTTGTACAGTAAAGCTGTCACATACTTTGTATGAAGTTCCGTACTATATAATGTAAATACTAAAATATATAACAATATTACTGACTCAAGCATTTAGAGCACTTTGAATTTATCTTCATTACATTATAGCGAGTCATTGAATCATATCTTGCTTTGCGGTTGCAGTAGTTACATGGGGGCGGTACACCACAAACAGCAGGCGCCTCTCCTTGGCGGTACTATTGTTTCTGGCTCGTCACGCTCCAGAGTTACTCGCCCATACAGTACACTAGTAACATGAAATTATTGTGTTAGTGGTGGTGGTTGTGGGAAGATGTAATGCTGGTTGTGTTAGTAGTAGCGGTAGTTGAGGTGGTGGTGGTTGAATTTGAAATTTGCCGCTTACAGCGCCTAATTTATTGTGCACCCCATACTCATCCTGTGAGCGGAACCGCAAAAGGAATACAGAGTATGGCTTACAAAGGGTAATAATAATTAACCCCCGTGGTCGGGATATTATGGCACTGAATGTTACACATTATTTCAAATACATTATTTGTTTAGTTCTATATATAAAAGGTAACTTATTCACAACTGCGTGAGTACAGAAGTGTGAGGCAGTTTGTCTGGCCTCACACTTTGCTATTCACATTTGCCTAAGAGGTATCCAAGCACATTGTGTATTTGATTCTATACATGGGAACTGATATAGTTACTTCGTGCAAAAAAGTGGATAAAATCACAATATGTTGGCTCTCTTGCCATTAGAAATGGAGTGTTGTGGCATGTCACACACAGTGTGCTTGGACCTGTCCCTAGAAGATTCTATCTTCACACAGTCGAGGACGTAGTGTTCATATGTGTGGCCACATGTCTGGCCACACACTTTACATTTAGTCTTGCTCACATCTGCTTGAGGAACATACTGCCAGAGGTACTTATATTCTAATCTTAGTCTAGCGGTTACATCTTGTTGTCTACTGATCTTGTTAGTTGCTCCATATACATGTTTCACTTGATACATCTCATCATGGTAAACAATGGATCGACTAGTGCCTGCTTGCACTATTCTAATTGTGTCAAATTCATCAATAAGTAGTGATGGTAGTGGTGGTAGTGATAGTGGTAGTAGTGGTGGTGGTAGTGGTGGAGGTGGTTGTGGTAGTGGTGGTCGTGGCGGATCAAGAGAGTGGGGATCAAGAGAGTGATAGTGGTAATGGTGATGGTGGTAGTTGTGGATCAAGAGAGTGGTGGTGGTAGTGGTAATGTTGGATGAAGAGATTGATTTTTTATTTTGCCGCTTACAGCGGCTACTTTATTGTGTACCCCACACTCATCCTGTGAACGGTAGCGCAAAAGGATTACAGAGTAGAGTTTACAACGGGTCATAATATTAACCCCCGTTGTCAGGATATTATGGCACTGAATGTTACACAGTATTTCAATTACATTATTTGTTTAGTTCTATACATAAAGGGTAACTTATTCACAAATGCGTGAGTACAGGCGTGTGAGGCAGTATGTCTGGCCTCACACTTTGTTATTCACATTTACGTGAGAAGTATTCAAGCACATTGCGTATTTGGTTCTGTACATGAGAACTGATATAGTTACTAAGTGCAAAAAAGTGGATACAATCTTGATATGTCGGCTATCTTGCCATTAGAGATGAAGTGTTGTGCCATTTCACACACAGTGTGCTTGGACCTGTCCCTAAAAGGTTCTATCTTCACACAGTCGAGGACGTAGTGTTCAAGTGTGTGGCCATATGTCTGGCCACACACTTTACATTTAGTTTTGTTTACATCTGCTTGAGGAACATACTGCCAAAGGTACTTATATCCTAACCTTAATCTGGCGGTTACAACATCTTGTAATCTAGTGATCTTGTTACTTGCTCCATATACATGTTTCACTTGATACCTCCCATCATGGCAAACTATGGATCGACTAGTGCCTGTTTGCACTTGTCTACTTGCGTCAAACTCATCAATAAGTTCTTTCCTAATTACAGCTTTAAGGGTTCTTTTTGACAGACCCAAATTGTATTCAACGGTGTCTTTGTTAGACGCGAGTTTGGCGAGGGCATCAACTCTGTCATGTTTTATGAGGCCTATGTGGGAGGGGATCCACAGCAGTTTGACCCTGACACCCCGGTCAACAAGGCACGCATATTTGTTTCTGGCTTCAGAGACAAGAGCGTGACAACCTGAGTCGAGGGTGCCAAGTGCAAGTAGTGAGGATAGAGAGTCAGTGATGATGAGACTGTCAGTAACAGTGGTTTCAATGAATGTAATAGCTGTGAATATGGCAACTAATTCAGTTTGTAGAGTGGATGCCCAGTTGTTAATTCTAACTCCTTTCTCAATTATATTACCGTCAGGTTGAGTCACAACAATAGCACTTCCAGCCGTCCCACAGGAGGTGTTAAGAGATCCATGAGTGTAGATGGTCTGTGTGATATTATGATCAGTGTGATGGAGATAAATGCTTTGTATAATTAATTTTTTAGGCGGATACGTCGGTATTGAGATATCGAAGGGAACTGTCCGCCAGGGTGCCAGGAAGCGCTGTTGTGTCTCAACTTTGGACAGGTGATCTAGTCCAAACATCTTCATATGTGTAGCTGTAGTTTGGATCCATTTAGACTCAGTAGTCCCATGGTTCATACATTCTAGCAATTTTAAGGAAACAATGTTATCAGGATCACCACGCAGAAGCCTTAGGGCTATCATGAGGTTGACTTCAATTATTCTATCTCTAACAATCACCACGCAGAAGCCTCAGGGCTATCATGAGGTTGACTTTAATTCTTCTATCTTTAACACTGGGTATACCTAGTTCTTTCCTCATATTAAATACTTTAGTGCTCATGGGACATCCTAGGATAATTCTGAGGGCTTTATGTGGCATTTCCTCGAGCTTGTCAACGCCTTTCCCGTCACGAAGGACCAGGGCTGATGTGTGGTAATCTATTAGAGATCTTATATAACCTAGGTACATTGTTTTAACAATTCTAATATTAGCACCATAGTGCGGGCTGTACCCCGCTACACTTCTAAGAGGTCTCAGTCTGTCAGTACATTGACAGGTTAGCTGTTGTATGGCAGGTAGGGTACAAGGGACGGAGACACCAAGATATTTAAAAGAAGAAACATAGTCAGTAGTGTTGTCACCTATCTTGAACTTGGCAGGGTCGCGTTTGCGGTTACCAGCTTGTTTGTTGAACACCTTAGTTTTCTCAGTGGAGATAATAAGACCGAGGTTCTCACAGGCTGCGTATACATGTTTCAGGGTGGTTTGCATTTCACGATGAGTTTTAGTATGTATAAGAATATCATCAGCATAGCTGATTGAGATATTGCTGGGGTTGTCTGGTATTAAATTTAATAATGCATTCATAAGAACATTGAACAAAGTGGGGCTAAGTACTCCATCTTGAGGTGTACCTAGTTGCATATCTTTAACTTCACTTTTGTAACCCTGAAACAATGCAGCAGCCCTTCTGTTGGTTAGGTAACCACTTATCCAGTGTAACAGCCTACCTCCTATATCCATTTTGGCTAGTTTGTACAATATCAGTTGTCTATTGGCAATATCAAGTGCAGCTTTTAGGTCAAGAAATGTGGTGTATCTGTGCCTTTCATCACCATGCACAGTTAGGAATGTGGTGATGCAAGAACAATCCTCTCAAAGGTTTTACACAGGCAGCTGGTTAGTGATATGGGACGAAAAGCATCAGGCTGTCCTGGTTTCGGTATTGGTACAACAATACTGCTGGTCCATGATGTGGGTAGTTGGCCCTCGGCATGACTCATATTGTACAATACCAACAATGGATTGCCTGGCACGCCCCTTAGTAGTCTAACGATGTTGTAGGTGACTCCATCCTCCCCAGGGGAAGTAGACCTACCCCTGACGACGGCGGCGTCAAGCTCCCACTCAGTATATGGAACATCACACTCATCGTGCTGTTTGCCCAGCATAAAGTTAAGAAGATTACTTCTCTCTACAGACTTCGCATCAAGGAGTCCCCGAGTCCTAGCTGGTAACATGTTATAGCTAGACACATGCTCCCACTTTGTTATTAGCTCACTCGACTTTTGCAGAGGGTTTGGATGGGAGACGTGTCTACTGTTCTTACCTCTGATTGTGTTTATGTCTTTCCAGGCTTTGCTGAGGGATGTGTGTTGGTTCAGGCTGTTGACATATGTCTCCCATGCATTTTGTCTGAGTTCGTTTACACGTTCCCTGACAGCAGCAAGGGAAGCTTGATACAATTGTAACATTTGAGGTGTTCTAATTTTTTTGTAACCCTTACCCACCCTCCTGACCCTAGCTCTGAGTGCTTTCAGCTCAGGGTCATTATAGCACTGTTGTTGCCTGTTCCCATTATGCTGACCACGTTTTCTCCTTTTTTTTTTTGGTGGAATCATTGTTGATGAAGTATGCATAAGTCCTATCTATCAGATCGTCATGGAAACTTTGGTAGTTGTCAGGCTTGTAGTCCTTGTAACAGTCATGGATGAAGTCTATGAACTGGCTTTCATGTTCTTGCTTGACTGTGATTCTACGTCTGTTGAGTTTACCACCAGTAGGGGTGTCATTGGCCACAGGTATACTGGCTTGGATTGGGCTGTGGTCAGACATGAGATCAGTGACAACATCAGAGCTATGAGTTGTAAGTTCTGTTGATGGTGATAGTGGTGTGTCGACCTTAGTTACTTTGAAACAAATAGAGATAGAGGAAGCCCAGCGACAAGAGAGGAAGCCCAGCGACAGAGAGAGGAAGCCCAGCGACAAGAGAGGAAGCCCAGCGACAGAGAGAGGAAGCCCAGAGACAAAGAGAGGAAGCCCAGCGACAGAGAGAGGAAGCCCAGCGACAAAGAGAACATGAATTAAGGAAACTAGAATTAGAACATTAGTTGAGAAGAGAGAAGAAGAATAATTTTGATGTTAGCAGTCGGTCTAGACTAGTATCTACTTTTGATGAGAGAGATCCTCAAGAGTTATTTATACAATTTGAGAAGATTGCTGAGTGTCTGCAATGGCCTATAGATGGTTGGTCCATCATGGTTCAAACAGTATTTGTAGGGAAAGCTAAAAGTGTCTTCATTAGTTTGCCTAAAGAGACTTGTCAAGATTACTTTAAACTTAGAGATGCTATCCTTCAAGCTTATAACTTGGTCCCAGGGGCGTATAGGCAACAGTTTCGTAATCTTAAGAAGTTGGAATCACAGACATACTAGGATTTTGCTTCTGACAAAGAAAGGCTGTTCCAAAGTTGAATTAAGTCTCTTGATGTGAAAACTTTTGATGCACTGAAAAATTTAATACTTTTAGAAGAATTTAAATGTGTTGTACTTCCTGATATAAAGTTGTATTTAGATGAGCGAGAGGTGACCACTCTAAGCAAAGCATCTATTTTAGCAGACAATTATGCACTAACTCATCGTCAACGACACAAACCTCAGTCATCATGAAGTTGTGAGCTGGAATCCAGGGAATGAGTGTGAGTCTAGTGATGAGGGTGAGAGGCCTGGTATGGTGGCACAATAGTCATCGTTCATATCAAGTAACAGTAATGTTCAAAGACATGATTTACTTGGAACTAGCAAAAGGAATGCTGTTAAGGCGGAATCAATTACATTATGTTATTATTGCAAGCAACCAGGGCACGTAATTGCTAATTGCCCCAAATTAGCTCGTAAGAATGCTGCTCAGAAAACTAAGGCAGTTCATTCTGTTAGCTGTAGCCGGACTGACTTGTTTGAACCTTTTCTGTTTAAAGGATCAGCTTCAAGTGATAACTCCACTGATGTTAGTTACCCTGTCCAAATTTTAAGCGATACTGGTGCGTCATCTATCTATATATATATATATATATATATATATATATATATATATATATATATATATATATATATATATATATATATATATATATATATATATATATATATATATATATATATATATATATATTATATATAAAACAAAAGTATATCAATTCAATTTCAATTTCAATTGTTTATTCCTTGATAGAGGAAGCGGGATCCTAGTGCTGTCACTAGGTACCCCTGTACAATGACACCAGAATCATCTGGCAAGTGTGAAAAGTATATACAGTATAAATATTATAAAGGGGCTTACTAAAGCCTAAGGAAGGAAGGATGTTCCTTTAACACATAATTAATATTATTTACAAAATATCTGGCCAGTATTGGGAGGATCATCGTGTCTCCGTCAGGGGGTCGTGGAGTGGTGGTCCAGCAGGCGTCACGGAAGCGTTGTGTGTGGGGACATCTTAGGAGGTAGTGAATAAGGGTGCGGCTGTCGGGTCTTCTGCATAACGCACAAGAGCGTTGCTCAGGGGATGTGGGGATACCAATCTCCCAAGCAAAGTCATACCCAATGATGATACGGGCAGCAATCACGTCCCCCTTCCGCGACCCTTTCCCGTAGACGTACGAGAAGTCAGGAAGTTTACGGAGGACATCGTACCATGTGGGCGGGGAGTCCAGGGGGATGGCTGCTTCCCGAGCTTCTCTCTGTTTGCGGCGGATTTGGGTCCTAATCTGTAAGAGTGTTCGAGGAACAACGTAGTCAGGTGTGGCCTTGTTGCAGCCAGTCTTGGCAAGGTCATCTGCTGCCTCATTCCCCAAGATACCGACATGACTAGGTATCCATAGGAATGTCACAGGACGGCCTTCATCCTGAAGTGTGGATGTTAACCCTCGTATTCGGAGGATGAGGTCCTTATTTTCCCCAGATCCAAATGCGATCCCGTCGAGAGCAGACCTGGAATCGCAGCAGACAAGCAAGGGGCAGAAACCATCTGCTTCTTCCTCAGCGAGAAGGGCAGCAAGGAGGGCTATTAGTTCAGCCTGAGTGGAGGATGCCCCGTCAGAAACTCTGAGAGACAGTTTGATAGGCTCAGGGGCATGAGGACGGGAGATGTAGACACCAGCCCCGGCCCTACCTGTAGCGGGGTCAACAGAACCATCAGTGTAGAGGACGACCCTACCTGGGGACCAGTGAGCGATCCTGGAGAGGTGGTATTTGCAGAGAATAACAGGGTTCACCTGGGATTTCGGGAGCGGTCCACCGAGGGCAATCACTTCAGGTTGAAAATCCAGCCAGGGAGAAGGAGACGAACCAACAGCAGGGGTGACAACAATATCAGGCAGGAGGTCGTGTTCCTGAAGGGCTCGGATGAGTGACCCTCGCCACTGTCTTCTAGATGGAGGTCGGTCTCGAACAGCAGTAGTCAAGTTGGTTTGGACATAGTTGCCCCTAGGATCCCGTAGAATGGAAACGGCAGTTTTTAGGTAAAACTCCTGGACACGATCCTGTAAGGGGGAAAGACCAAGTTCGTTATATAGAGAAGTAGAGCGTGTCCACTGAGGAGCCCCAAGGATGATACGAGCAGCTTTCCTCTGGATAACTTCGAGACGGTTGACAGCAGTCCGACTAATGTTGACGAGGGCAGGGGCGGCGTAGTCGACACAGGAACGGACAAAAGACTTGTACATGGTGAGAAGTACAGGGATGCTGGCACCAAGGGAACCCCTGCACATGGTAGAGAGGGGAGCGAGACGCCGAAAACATATGTCTCGAAGATAGCGGACTTCAGGGATCTGACAACGTGTGCGAGTTACATACACACCCAGGTATTTTGTCTCATTAACCCAGTCCAAGGGCGTTCCTGATAAGAGAAGGGGTGGAGGTACAACACGACCGTGCCACATGGCTTTTGTTTTCGCAGTTGAAAGAAGGAAACCAAGTGAATCACACTCTCTGGAGACCAGATCAAGGGCTTCCTGCATGCTGAGGTAGTCAGGGGCTTGGAGGAGGACATCGTCGGCATATCCTGAGTGGACAACTTCTGTCGGCCACGGGAGAGATGCAATGGAGTGCATGAGAGTGTTAAACAAGGTGGGACTCAGGACTCCACCTTGAGGGGTGCCGAGGTTCATTTCTTGAACAGGAGACATAGAGCCTTCAACGCGAACCCGGGCCTGACGTCCAGTGAGGTAAGAGGCGATCCATTGTAGAAGTCTCCCTTTAACCCCTAACCGTGCAAGTTCAGCTAAAATGAGGGCAGGCTGAGCCGTATCAAAGGCTCCCTTGATATCAAGGAAGACGGAGACGCGGGCAGTCTGATTGCAATAAAAGGAAGCAATGGAGTGTGCTGTGCTGCGATGTTGAATGAAACCATTGAGGGAGTTGTGGAAGCCGCCTATGGTGTGAAGAAGGCGACGATGGAGTACCCTCTCCATCATCTTGCAAACACAGGAGGTAAGACTAATGGGTCGATATTTCCCAGGATCTCCCGGCTTAGGGATGGGGATAATAGTGGCATTTTTCCAGTTGGACGGGAGAACCCCATGTTCATAAGACATATTGTAGAGAGCAAGCAAGGGGCCGTTAGGAATATTAGTACAGGCGTTGAGGACGGAGTAGGTTATCTGATCATCCCCAGGAGAGGTGTCTTTTCTAGAGCGACGAGCACTGTCAAGCTCGAACTGTGTGATGGGATGATCAGTGGGTAAGAGCAGCACGAACAACAGGCTCAGACACATCGATGCGGGCCTGCACTGCCTCCTGCATTGGATCTGGAAGTGCCTCAGGGGAGGAAGCTCGTGCCCAGTCCTCCATTAAAGAGCAGGCAAGGGAGGCGGGGTCAGGGTGGGGAGGAGGCCTCCGTCGAGTACCCCGTATAGCATTAATCCGATTCCATACATAAGAGGGTGACGACTGGAACGATAGAGACCCCGTGAAGGATAGCCAGTCCGCCTCACGTATCCGACGGCGCTCCTGAGTTGCAAAGGAGCACCAATTTTTGAAGTCTTCCCAGTCCTCTGGAGACCGAGACCTCCGTATGGCAGAGTGGAGATCACGGGTTACCTGCCGGAGATGTCTCATGGCAGGGATACGATACCAGTAGTTGGTGGCACTTCTGGGGTGACGGGGAGGGCGTGGAGGGGTAGCGCGATTGACAGAGTCATACACGGCATCAACAAAATCAGCGCTGTAAGAGTCAAGGGACTGAGGGACAACATAGGAATCCGCCCAGGTAGAAAGGTATTGGGTAAAGGAAGGAACAGCATCTTGTGTGAGACGAAGGCGAGGGGATCGATAAGGAGTTGATGTCGGGGCAGAGAAGGAGAGCCTGAGATGGGTAGTAACGGCAAGATGGTCACTATACAGAGCAGGCTCGGTGCAGACGGTAGGATGAAAGGAAGTATGACCGTTCAATAGTAAGCCAACATCAAGGAAACTATGGGGGAGGCGAGTAGGATCGTCAGGACAAAGAAAGCGAACATCATCATCCCCATTAAGAAACTGTGAGAGATGTGATCCATTAAGGGTACATGGAGTGGGATGATCCGGAGTAAGAGTGGGATGGCGGGCATTAAAGTCGCCAAGAACAATAGTGGGAACCCCATCATGGAGGTCGTGAAGAACCTGGGGGTCCAGAGAATCACTCTTGAAATGAACATTGACTACACGAAGGGTCCGGTCACCAAGAGTAAGGGAGACAGAAAGTAATTCAGACGGGGGTCCATGTGAGTCAGGTGAAGGGAGACGAACAGATGGAATGGTGTTACGCACAAGGGTGAGGAGGCCACGAGCCTGCCCACGGTACCGAGGCAGGGTGTAAACAGAATAGCCAGAGAGGCGGAGTGGAGTAACATCGTCTGTGATGGTTTCCTGAAGTAGAGCAACATCTACTTGATGGGAGAGCACAAACTGGGCGAGGTCTGTCCGGCGTGGTCTAAGTCCCTGGATGTTCCATTGTAAGAAGAGGAGGGAACGGCCTCCGGTGTGAGATGAGTCGGAGGGGCTAGACAGGGCTCCAGAGGAGGTACCAAATTCTGTTGAGAGAAATGGAGAGGGAGGAGTGGGAGAGTGAGGGATGGATCCTCCATCTCGGGAGATGGAAGGAGGCGGGTCATCAGGGCTTGCAAAATGCGCCCCTGTTGGGTCAGGGTGTCCAGAATGAGTTGTTGTTGCTTCTGCAATGTCGCAATTGTTTTCACAAACAAGTCGAGTTGGGCTGAGAGAAGGTTGATTTGCTTGGAGTGGCGATCCAGACGGAGAGTGATTGTTTCCATAGAACCAACTTGGTGTACCTGTGCATGAGCTGGAGGTGGCGGCGAGGATTGCCGAGGGCCCGACTGGGCATGTGGTGGTGGTAGCGACGGAGAGGGACGGTGAGGGTTCAGTTGAGTAAGAGGTGGTGGTGCTGGTGAGAGACAGCGGGGGTCCGGGTGGGCAGGAGATGGTGGTGACTGTGTGGCAGGGCCGGCAACGACCTTGTTCCAAGAACGGTAGGGAGAGGGAGGGAGGGGAGAAAGGATGGGTGGTAGGGGTGATGGAGGGGGTGGTAGAGGAGAGGAGATCAATGGGAAATCCTTGGTGGATGGAAGAGGCGGTGGTGGATAGGATTGAGGTTTGGTTGACAGGGGCTTCGTCAGAGACGAGGGCGGTGGTACAAGGTAAGTTTTCCCCGGGCGAGTGCCAGGACGCTGTGGGCAATTGGCATTCCAGGCGTGGTGACTGCCATGGCAATTGACGCACCGTGGAATAACTGGGATTTTGTTCTGAATTTTCGATTTGCATTCCACTGTGTCGTGAGGACCTGCACAGAAACCGCAGGCGACCATCCTCGTGCACTCCCAGGTGCGGTGTTTCCACGATTGGCAACGACCACAGATTTTCGGGGTTCCGATAAATCGGTCGAGAGGACAGTTGTGAATTGGTCCTACATTCACCTTCGGGGGGAGGGGGCCCACCCACCAGCCGATGAGTTCGTTGGATGGACGTTTGGAGACCGGGTTGATGCGGCGTTCCATGTCCAGTAGTTGTGGGAGAAGAGGGCGAAGATCGTCGATAGGGATCTCCCAGGGTACGTGGCGAACCATTACCTTGGTACGACGAGTTTCTGGGGTGATGATGGTGAACTTCAGCATCACCTCCCCCTGGGGAGCAGGAAAGCCCACCTGAGTGAGCAGGCGTACCGTCTCGTCCATTTGTGTGGTGACTATCACGGCTGTGGGACCTCGGCGGAGGCGAAGTGTTGAGTCCTGAAGTGGAGAGCAGTGACGGAAGAACCAGGTCGTCCGTGTGCTCAGAGGCAAGTCCCGAGGGAAGGCGAGACGACGAAGGCGCGACGGGGCAGGGAGACAAAGGGAATCCCCTATGTCCATCGTCGGCGGAGGGTCGGTCATTGAGCCACATGTAGGCTCACTTGGGGACCCCGATGACAGGAGTCCACCCTCTACAGCCCCAGAAGGGGTGCAAGGGGGAGCCGTGGCCCCTGCTGGAGACCCTGACTTCTGAGGTTTCTGCTTCTTCTTTGACGTGTCTTCAAGAAGAAAGTCGTCAGCATCACTGTCACCTACTGCCGCCGTTTCCAACGAACGGGAGCGTTTAACGGCGGGCATAGGGCACGTTGGCAACACTGCAGTCAGGTGGAGTGGTAATGACGTCACACTATCACACTGCGCATGCGCAAACTTGAAAAACTTTGCTCAGAGGGATCGGGTGGTAGGACCAGATGTTTTATCCCCAAAAAATGACAAAGTCTAAAAGTAACAAAAAAATATATGCCACTGTGCTGATATCTGGGTCTTACTATAGTTGTCTGCACAGGCTGGGATTGGTAGACGCTCTGAATTCGTCAGAAATACGAATTTTAAGGAGCAGTCTCTTACAGCCTTTGTTGACACTACGCACGCATGCGCGTTCCCGAAGTATGTCTGTGTGTTTGTGTGTGTGTGTGTGTGTCCGCACGAGAATCTCGGAAACTACTTGACCGACCTGTAGTGATGATGGATGGTGTTATATGTAGTGATGATGGATGATGATGTTATATGTAGTGATGATGAATGTTGTTATATGTAGTGATGATGGGTGGTGTTATATGTAGTGATAATTAAACAATAAAATAATAACAGTTTAATGCTAAAAAATATACTTTGCTGTACCGTTGTAGCGAAAAACATGGTGGAACTTACATACACCATTAATGAACTATTGATGGAAGAAGAAGTTTTGGGGACTGAACAGTGAGTCAGTGTGGAGCCTCCTGGAGGGTGGCGTCCTACCGGTGCCTAGCGGATGAGCCGCCCGTCTATTTGTGGGTAGGTTTGTTTGTTTGCGTGTTCTCATGAGAATCTCGGAAACTACTTTACCGATCTGCAGTGATGATGGATGGTGTTATATGTAGTGATGATGGATGGTGTTATATGTAGTGATGATGGGTGGTGGTATATGTAGTGTTGATGGATGATGTTATATGTAGTGATGATGGATGGTGTTATATGTAGTGATTATGGATGATGTCATATGTTGTGATGATGGGTGGTGTTATATGTAGTGATGATGGATGATGTTATATGTAGTGATGATGGGTGTTGTTATATGTAATGATGATGGATGTTGTTATATGAAGTTGTAATGAGACAAAATCTCACATGAAGAGGTAAGCATATAGGTAGAATATTGATAGTATAAGAGTATAAAAGAGAGGAAGATTTTGGTAGCGTGGCCGTGATAGTTATTTACACTGTCAATACACTTATCTTATGTTATACGTCAATACGGATCTATTACGTCTTAAGGGCGACTTCTCAAACACTGCTTCGTTACAACTCTTTATTAATTACGAACATGACATGGACACATTAATAACACCTTCTATTGAAGTTACTAGGGCATTATATTTACGTTACTAGGACATCATATTACGTTACTAGACACTCTGATTCTCGGACACGAACATGAAATGAATACACTTCCCACGTAAGTAACTCATCCCATGGAAAGCTCTGACAAAAACTCACGTGACCTAGGGGAGGCCTAGCAGGTGGTCCTGGGTTGTCTCTATGGGAGACTGCTTAGCTGGGCGCCGGAGGGAAGTCTCGGTCCTGACCGGAGGCGACTGGAGGCGACCGGAGGCGGCTTGCCTCCGGCCCCTGACTTCTCTCGAGCAGGACTCCGGTGGTGTAGTAGCTGGCTCTTCCTCCTTACAAGACACACACTCTCTCTGTCTCTCCTGGCTCTATCTCCCTCTAGGGAGGACTAGGACGTCCTATATATTGGGAGGCGAGCCCTCAGGTTGAGCTAATCGGGTGGGCGGCGGCGAAGGGTCTCCTTACATTTGCCCTCGCTAATGTAGGGTCAGGTCTGGACTTTTTCAGAGACTATAAGTTGTATCTTCTGGAGAAATCATCAGGTGGGGCCGTGTGACATGAGAGGCCCTGGTTGATTTGTGGCCTCTTGACTTGGACTCGAGAGTTACATTTGACCTGGCTAATGTGAGGTCAGGTCTGGACTTCTTCTGCGATGTAGGTTATTGTGTATATTGGGAGAGAGTCGGCTGGTGCCTTCTTACATGTTTGTTGGGGCCGTGTGACATGGGAGGGGAGCCTGGCTGATTTATAACCCTTGGTCAGCCGTGAGAGTTACCCTACACTTTTGACCCCCTTAATGTCGGGTCAAGTCTGGACTGTTTCTGAGATGTAAGCTGTGGTCTGACAACCCATCACTACAAAGTGACGATGGATGATGTTATATGTAGGGATGATGGATGATGTTATATGTAGTGATGATGGATGGTGTTATATGTAGTGATGATGGGTGGTGTTATATGTAGTTATGATGGATGGTGTTATATGTAGTGATGATGGATGGTGTTATATGTGGTGATGATTAAACAATAACATAATAACAGTTTAATGCTAAAAACTATACTTTGCTGTACCGATGTAGTGGAACTTACATACACCGTTAATGAAATAATGTTGGAAGAAGAAGTTTTGGGGAGTGAACAGTGAGACAATGTGGAGCCTCCCGAAGGGTGGCGTCCTACCGTGGCCTAGCTGATGAGCCGCTTGAGGGCCACGATTCTGCTAGTACAGTATAATGGTAAACGGGTCAATACCGTTCATTCAGGATACTTATACTGGTGAACATGTATTCCTTCAGGGCGGCGGGGGAGCAGTCACTATTCCTTTAGCAAGGGTATTTTTTAAGTCTGATCTGGTTAATCAGTATGTGACAGTTGGTGTCCAGAATAACCCACTTCCAGTAGAAGGAGTAACATTTTTGCTTGGTAATGATGTTGCGGGAAAACTTGTTGTGCCCAAACCTATAGTTCGTTTAGTTCCACCACTCGAAAGCCTCTAACCTTTTTTCCCAGTTGTGCGGTGACACGAAGCATGATTCTCCTAATGTTGACGTGAACTGTGGCAGTGATTCAGATAACTGTGGATTGGGTATGAATAAATTGTTCGAGATTAATGAGCCTTCCAATGATAAAGAAATTCAGAATATTCCCCTAACACGAGATAATCTCATAAAAGCTCAACAGGAAGATAAATAACTTGTTTACTATCTCAGTCTTGCTGTTGATGAAAAAGAGGCACCAGATTGAACATGTTATTATTTAAATAATGTTCTACTCATGAGGAAGTGTAGGCCCATTGATAATTCTGCAGATGACAAAAGTACCCAAGTTCACCAGATAGTGACTTCTACTTTGTATACTGTAGGAATAATGATGTACTCAGTATTGCACATGATTTTCCTGGAGGTCATCTAGGTGTAAATGGGACATATAATAAGCTACTAAGGCATTTCTTTTGGCCTGGGATGAGAAAGGACGTGTCAAATTTCTGTCGCACATGTCACAGTTGTCAAATGGTGGGTAAACCTAATAATGTTATTCCCACTACACCCTGAAAGCAATTCCTGTTGTTCACGAACCATTTAGTCACATAATTATTGACTATGTCGGGCCTTTCCCTAAGACAAAAGCTGGAAATTAATATCTTTTAACTATTGTGTGTACAACAACACGGAATTCCTCGTAGCATTCAATCTGATTCGTGACCCAATTTCACGCCCGATCTGTTTCAACAGGTGATGAGTGAGCTCAAAGTGAAACAGTATCTTGCCGCGTCCCTGAATCACAAGGTGTCTTAGAGAGGTTCCATCAAACTCTCAAGGGAATGTTAAAAACAAAATATTGTATGGAAGAGGATAAAGACTGGGATGAAGGTGTTCACTTAATGCGATTTGCCTTCCGCGAGAGTAAACAGGAGTCTTTAGGATATTCTCGTTTTCAACTTATATTTGGACACGAAGTAGGAAGACCACTCAAAATGTTGAAAGGAAGTTGGTTGACAGAAGGGGAAAGTATGCCACTACTTAAATACGTACATAGATTCAAGAATAGATTAAATCACGTTCGTAAGTTTGCACAGGAAAATTTAAAAGATGCTCAAGCTACAATGTGAGAAAATGTTGACAAGAAGGCAATAGAAAGGACCTTCAGTCCTGGAGAACTAGTGCTACGTTTCCTACTTCTGGCGGAAGACTCTTTGCAGTCAAGATATTATGGTCCTTATAGAATTAAGAAAAAAGTTAATGATGTGAATTATGTGGTAGATACCCCTAATCTAAGGAGAACTGAGAGACTGGTTCATGTCAATCTGTTGGAGCTATATCACTTTAGAGAATCCGAGGCAGTACTATTCCAGGATCAAGTACCAGACAATGAAGTCATGCCTGAAGATTACTGCCTGAACCAGCCTGTCAAGTTGTGTAATAGTGACGTTTTGGATAATATTGAGTTTAAATTGCATCATCTGACACCATTGCAGTCCATGGAGATGAAGAATATACTCGACGATTTCCGAGGGATCTGCCAAGACGTCCCACGGCCCTGCTGGTTCGTCCAATACGACGTCCTCCTGGTTGACAGTGCATCTCCTATTAAACAATCTCATTACCGGATGAACCCCACAAAGGCGAAATAGCTGCGAGAGGAGGTGGACTTCCTTCTCCTAAATGGTTTGGCGGAGCCGAGCAACAGTGAATGGTCATCGCCGTGCTTGCTGGTGCCGAAGCCTGACGGTAATCAAAGGCTTTGCACTGATTACCACAAGGTCAACGCTATCACCCTTCCTTCCAGTTTTCCACTACCCAGACTGGTTGATGTTATCGATGGTATCGGCCAAGCAGAATTCGTTACGAAGTTGGATTTACACAAAGGATACTACCAGGTGGAGATGACGGAGAGGACAAAGTGGATATTCGCGTTCGTAACTCCAGATGGCCTTTACCAGTACTGCGTCATGCCATTTGGTGCGCGTAACGCCCTTGCCACCTTCCAGCGTCTCGTCAACTCTGTCATTACAGGTTTGGAAGGGGTACAAGCATATCTTGATGACTTGCTGGTGGTATCGTCCAGTTGGGAAGAACACATGTCAAGACTGAGGGCCCTCTTCACTAGGCTAGAAGATGCGGAGTTGACTGTTAATCTCGCCAAGACTGAGTTTGGATACGCCACTGTGGTCTTTCTTGGTCATGTCGTTGGCTAAAGGAAACTTGCCCCTGTCGATGCGAAGATAGAAGACATCCAGCAGTTCCCACCGCCTGCAGACCGCAAATCTCTCCTGCGTTTCCTGGGAATTGCTGGATATTACCGCCGGTTTTGTCCAAACTTCGGACAGGTAACAGCGCCCCTCACAGACCTAGCCAGCTCTAAGAAGCAGTTCAAGTGGACCCCAGGGTGCCCAAAGTTTTTTGAGCGAGTCCAACCTCCCTGCTGTCCAGTGCTCTTGTGTTACAGACCCCAAATTTTGAAAAGCTGTTTTGTCTGCACATTGACGCCAGTGATAATGGAACCGGTGCTGTATTACTACAAACTGGATCTGTTGATAACATACCCCACCCTGTGTGGTATTTATCTTCCAAACTCAAGAAACACCAGAAAAACTATTCAGCAATTGAAAAGAAATTGCTTGCACTGGTGACTGCTTTGGAAAAGTTTAAAGTATATTTGTGTCCTGCTGTTCATCCAGTGATTGTGTATAGCGATCACAACCCACTCAAATTTTAGACAAGATAAGAAATCGAAAGGAAAGAACAACCTTTTAGCTGACTGTATGTCCAGAGCGTAATTTGTGGTTAGTATATACACTCATTTTAGTATAAGTAACCCAGTAATTTTATCTAAGATGGCAGGTGTGACTCTGTAGTAAGCTCGTTCAAGGAACGTGTTATTCATTATGTTTGTTTGTGATATGTATTGTTGTAGGTTATGTAGTCTATTGCTGTTTTGTAAATGATGTATTATTTTTGTCAATGTTTACATCCTTGTAGTGAATAATAAACAACCTGGCAACTTTGTGAGGTTAGTTGGTAGGTCTACCAGAAGCAGTCACTCACTCCCTACCCTGGCTTCTTGACGTGCTGTGCTGACTGGCTCTGCCTTACGCTGTGTACACGTATCCGGTGTCTCTGAGGGTTTTGTGTTTGTACTACCGAGTGGTCCCTCCACAGCTAAGTTTACTTTGTGTGAATGGATTTGGATTATAATTATAATGTATACTGATTCTGTATACTGATTAGCACACTGATTTTCTGTACTAATTGTAAGATTAGAAGTTCTTGTCTTTTTGTCTCTGGTGTTGTTTCTCAGTTGTAGTTGATTAACTTTTATTTTCACCTTTCTGTGTACAGAATATAGTGTAAATATGTTTAATACTTAATATATTATAGCAGTTTCTAGTGTATTATGAATAATGCCGTCCCCGTTTAACTTCCCTTGTGTTTTCATGTTGTGGAACATTATAATAACCCCAAGACAAGTATGTCCCTTAACAATACATACATACATACATACATACATACATACATGCATACATACACATACAAACATGCAGTACTCAAAGCTTAGAGAATCAAGTCTGGGAATCTATGTATTTATTGTGTGTGTAGTATTATTGTGTATTCTGTGTGTATTATTGTGTATTGTGTGTGTGTGTGTATTATTAATGTGTGTGTGTGTATATTATTATTATTATTATTATTATTATTATTATTATTATTATTATTATTATTATTATTATTATTATTATTATTATTATTATTATTATTATTATTATTATTATTATTATTATTATTTTTATTATTATCATCATCACTAATCATCAGTCATCACCATCATCATCATCATCATCATCATCATAACATAATCATGATCACCACCATAACAATCATCATTATCATCATAACATAACCATTATCATCATTATAACTTGATCATCATCATCATCATCATAACATGATCATCATCATCATCATCATAACCTGATCATCATCATCATCATAACATAACCATCATCATCATTATAACTTGAGCATCATCATCATCATCATGACATAACCATCATCATCATCATAACCTGATAATGATGATCATCATCATCATAACATAACCATCATCATCATCATCATAACATAACCATCATCATCATCATAACCTCATAATCATCATCATCATCATCATAACATAACCATCATCATCATCATCATAACATAACCATCATCATCATCATAACATAACTATCATCATCATCATAACATAACCATCATCATCATCATCATAACATAACCATCATCATCACTATCATAACATCATCATCATCATCATCATCATAATAACCATCATCATCATCATAACATAACCATCATCATCATCATCATCATAACATAACCATCATCATCATCATAAACCGATCATCATCATCATCATAACATAACCATCATCATCATCATCATCATCATCATCATCATCATCATCATCATCATCATCATCATCATCACCATCATCATCATCATCACCATCATCACCATCATCATCATCATCACCATCATCATCATCATCATCACCATCATCATCATCATCATCCTAACATAACCATCATCATCATCATAACATAACCATCATCATCATCTTCATCACCATCATCATCATCATCACCATCATCATCATCATCATCATCATCATCACCATCATCATCATCATCACCATCATCACCATCATCATCATCATCACCATCATCATCATCATCACCATCATCATCATCATCATCATAACACAACCATCATCATCATAACATAACCATCATCATCATCTTCATCACCATCATCATCATCATCACCATCATCATCATCATCATCATCATCATCACCATCATCATCATCATCACCATCATCACCATCATCATCATCATCACCATCATCATCATCATCATCATCATCATCATCATCATCATCATCCCATCATCATCATCATCACCATCATCCTACATCACATCATCACCATCATCATCATCATCATCACCATCATCATCATCATCATCATAACATAACCATCATCATCATCATAACATAACCATCATCATCATCTTCATCACCATCATCATCATCATCACCATCATCATCATCATCATCATCATCACCATCATCATCATCATCACCATCATCACATCATCATCATCATCATCATCATCATCATCATCATCATCATCATCATCACCATCATCATCATCATCATCACCATATCTATCATCATCATAACATAACCATCATCATCATCATAACATAACCATCATCATCATCTTCATCACCATCATCATCATCATCACCATCATCATCATCATCATCATCATCATCACCATCATCATCATCATCACCATCATCACCATCATCATCATCATCCTCATCATCATCATCATCATCACCATCATCATCATCATCATAACATAACCATCATCATCATCATAACATAACCATCATCATCATCATCTTCATCATCATCATCACCATCATCATCATCATCATCATAACATAACCATCATCATCATCATCTTCATTACCATCATCATCATCATCACCATCATCATCATTATAACTTGATCATCATCATCATCATCATAACATAACCATTATCATCATCATAACCTAATCTTCATCATCATCATAACATAACGTCATCATCATCATAATCTAATCATCATATCATCATAACATAACCATCATCATCATCATCATAACATAACCATCATCATCATCATAACATAACTATCATCATCATCATAACATAACCATCATCATCATCATCATACCATAACCATCATCATCATCATAACCTGATCATCATCATCATCATCATAACAAAACCATCATCATCATCATCATCATCATCATAACCTGATCATCATCATCATAACCTGATTATCATCATCATTACATAACCATCACCATCATCATCATCATAACATAACCACCATCATCATCATAGCCTGATCATCATCATCATTATCATCATAACCTAACCATCATCATCACCCTCATCTTAACAGACCGTTCCAACATCAGCGTCTCGTCTAAGATTCTTTCGTTCCAAGAACATCAAATCTGTAGCCCAAGATGAGATCACGAGACGGATGGTTTAATTATAATGTTTACAACGAGGGATCTTGTCTCTGTTGTTTCCAGCGGCTGTGTGTGGGGCTGTAGGGGCTGTGTAGGTTGATGTATGGGCTGTGGTGATGGCGGTATTTGGGTGGATGTGGGGGATGTGTGGGTGGTTGTGGGGATACTTGGATGGATATAGAGGCTGTGTGGGTTTATGTGGGGCTGTGTGGGTGGATGTGGGGGCTGTTTTAGGGTTGTGTGGACGGGGGCTGTGTGGGTGGATGTGGGGATATTTGGGTGATATAGGGGCTATGTGGGTGGATGTGGGAATTGTGTGGAAGGCTGTTTGGGTGGATGTAGGATATTTGGGTGGATGTAGGGGCTGTGTGGGTGGATGTGGGGCTGTGTGGGTGGATATCGGGGCAGTGTGGGTTGATGTAGGGGCTGTGTGGGTGGATGTGGGGCTGTGTGGGTGGATATCGGGCAGTGTGGGTTGATGTGGGGCTGTGTGTGGGTGGATGTGGGGATATTTGGTGATGAGAGGCTCTGTGGGTGGATATGGGGTTGTGAGGGTGAATGTGGGGCTGTGTGGGTGGATGTGGGGCTGTTTAGGGGTTGTGAGGGTGAATGGGGCTGTGTGGGTGGATGTGGGGGCTGTTTAGGGGTTGTGTGAGGCTGTGTGGCTGTGGGTGGATGTGGGGTGGATGTGGGTGGGTGGATGTAGGGATGTGTGGGTGTGATGTGGGGCTGTGTGGGTGGATGTGGGGCTGTGTGGGTGGATGTGGGGGCTGTGGGGTGGATGTGGGGCTGTGTGGGTGGATCTGGGGGCTGTGTGGGTGGATGTGGGGATGTTGGATGTGAGGCTGTGTGGGGTGGGGCCGTGTGGGGGCTGTGTGGGTGGATGTGGGGGCTGTGGGTGGATGTGGGGATGTTTGGGTATGTGTGGGTGGATGTGGGGTTGTGGGGTGGGTGTGGGGCTGTGTGGATGGATGTGAGTACAGTGTGGGGTGGGTGTGGGATATTTGGGTGGATTTAGGGGCTCTGTGGGTGGACATGGGGTTGTGAGGATGATGTGGGGCTGTGTGGGTTGATGTGAGGGACTGTGTGGGTGGATGTGAGGGCTGTGTGGGTGGATGAGGGGCTGTGTGGGTCGATGTGAGGGACTGTGTGGGTTGATGTGTGGGCTGTGTGGGTGGATGTGAGGGCTGTAGATTGATGTGAGGGCTGTGTGGGTGGATGTGAGGGGTGTGTGGGTGGCTATGGGGCAGTGTGGGGAGGATTTGGGGGTGGATGTGGGGCTGTGTGGGTCGATGTGGGGTGATGTGGGTTGGTGTGAGGGCTATGTGGGTTGATGAGAGGGCTGTGTGTGGGGTTGTGTGGGTGGATGTGAGGGTTGTGTGGGTGGATGTGAGGGATGTGTGGGTTGATGTGAGGGCTGTGTGGGTGGATGTGGGGCTGTGTGGGTGGATATGGGGCTGTGTGGGTGGGTGTGAGGGCTGTATGGGTGGATATTGGGGCAGTGTAGGTGGATATGGGGCTGTGTGGGTGAATGGGGGTTGTGTGGGTGAAATGGGGCTGTGTGGGTGGATGTAAGGGCTATGTGGGTTGATGAGAGGGGGTGTGTGGGTGGATATGGGGGCTGTGTGGGTGGATGTGAGGGCTGTGTGGGTGGATGTGAGGGCTATGTGGGTGGATGTGGGGATGTTGGTGGATGTAGAGGCTGTGGGTGGATGTGCATGCTCTTTGGGTGGATGTAGGGTTTGTGTTGGTTGGGTGTGAGGGCTATGTGGGTTGATGAGAGGGGTGTGTGGGTTGATGTGAGGGCTGTGTGGGTGGATGTGAGGGCTGTGTGGGTGGATATGGGGCTGTGTGGGTGGGTGTGAGGGCTGTATGGGTGGATATTGGGGCAGTGTAGGTGGATATGGGGGCTGTGTAGGTGAATATGGGGTTGTGTGGGTGAAAATGGGGGCTGTGTGGGTGGATGTAAGGGCTATGTGGGTTGATGAGAGGGGTGTGTGGGTGGATATGGGGGCTGTGTGGGTGGATGTGAGGCTGTGTAGATCGATGTGATGGCTGTATGGATAGATGTAGGGGCTGTGTGGATGGAAGTGGGGTCCTTGTGGGCTGTGGGAAGCTGTAGTTTGTTGTTAAGGGTGTCAGAGGTTTAATAAAGGTTGCAGGAGGCTCCTGGGTGCCTAACAACTTTCCCTATCTTCAACACCTGGCAGGGCGCAGTGAGGGTAGTGTAATCATTCACTGTGTGTGTGTGTGTCATTTAATCCTAGACAGCAAATTCCTCTGTTATTCGTTGTCACTCACTCCTAAAGGCACCTAGGAGCGGCGACTTAAAAAAGTAGTTCACTGACCCTATCCCAGTTATATTAGTTTTCACCTTTATTTTGTTGTCACTTCAGTAAACAAGGACATCGATCAAGGGGTGGGCGACCTCAAGTGAACTGCTGGTCTTAATCAGCCTTGAGTCTGTACCTGACCCAGCATTTATCGGCCCTTACTGATCCAGGAAAAACCTGATTGATATTCAATTCTTTAACAGAGATAGAGTGTGTGTGTGTGTGTGTGTGTGTGTGTGTGTGTGTGTGTGTGTGTGTGTGTGTGTGTGTGTGTGTGTGTGGGTGATCGTCATACTCGATTCCGAATGTCAGCAAAGTAGTGTGTGTAAATAGTGCTTCCTTAATACCACCTACCCACCGCCAATCTTTGAAGAGCGACATTTCTCTCTCACACACACACTTTTACTGGAATTAGGTAAAAGGAATTTTTTCTGCTTTGGGAGTGTGTTGGGTTGACATCATGACGGCTGCCAAAATGCTTGTTTATGACGAGAGAGAGAGAGAGAGAGAGAGAGAGAGATGAATGAAAAGGTACATACATACATATGGCGATCTTTGGTGTAATGTTCAGCATGCTCGCCTCGCAAGCGAGCGGACCCGGGTTCAATCCCCTGGCAGGGTGAAACTATGGGCGAGTTTCTTGACGCCATTTGCCTCTGTCTGCCCAGCAGTAATTGGAAACCTGGATGTTAATCGATTTGTGGATCGTGTTCCGGAGTAATGGTTAGCCAGTGCAGTTGACCGGTCTTCTCAGACTATTCCTTGACACTAGGTCATGCAACTCGTTAATTTAGGGTGTGGTTGTTGTGTTGGCGACAGCTTCTGCACCTTAAACACATTCACGTCTAGGTGGCCCTTGGGCCGGCCATCCTCGTTACACGAGGGGGCAACCATTATTATTATTATTATTATTATTATTATTATTATTATTATTATTATTATTATTATTATTATTATTATTATTATTATTATTATTATTATTATTATTATTATTATTATTATGTATTATTATTATTATTATTATTATTATTATTATTATTATTATTATTATTATTATTATTATTATTATTATTATTATTATTATTATTATTATTATTATTATTATTATTATTATTATTATTACTATTATTACATACATACATACATCAATACAGGGTAATACATTCTATGAAAATAATTGAAAACTGTAAGAGGCGTTGTACAGAAACTCACAAACAAATTAACAACACACGTAAGAATGCAAGACTCAAACTCATAAACACGAAGACAAGATTCACAAACTCACAAACGCACACAAACACACACTCACAAACAATAACAAAGCCTTTCCTTGTTGTGGTTTGAATGAAAAAAAAATTATGATATCTTGCGCTCAGTTGATTCATAGAACAAATATTATGAATTCTTTCAGAGGTTAAAGTGTGAGGAAGGAAGGAAGGAAAGAAGGAAGGAAGGAAGGAAGGAAGGAAGGATGATGTGAAGGAGGGAAGGTGAGGGAGGGAGGGGAGGGAAGATGGGAGATGGAGGGTATGAGGGGAGGATGGGGGAGAGAAGGAAGGAAGGAGGGAGAGTGGTTGAGGAAGAGAGGGTGTATGAAAGAAGGAGGGTGTATGGGAAAGAGGGTGAAGGAAGAAGGGTGAAGGAAGGAGGGAGGAAAATTTGGGGGAGAATGAACGACGGTGAAGGATTGAGGGTGAGGGAAAGAGGGAGAGTATGGGAAGGAGCGAGGGAAGGAGGGAGGAGCTAGGGAAGGAGAGAGGATGAAGGAAGGAGGGAGGATCTAGGTAGGAGGGAGGATGAAGATAGGAGGGAGGATGAAGGAAGGAAGGAAGGAGGGAGGGAGGGTGAGGGAAGGGGTTGGTACGTGAACGTCTGTTACTGTCGACAAAGTTCTAACACTCCTTGACACTTGATTGCAAAGTAACTCGGCTTGATGGTGCAAGTTGCAGACTGGTAGAGGCAACTAAGTGGGGTGTATCAGGGCCCCGGGGAGAGAGAGAAAGAGAGAGAGGAACTAGGGAAAGATTCTCACGTAAACCTCGATGTTTATTCGTCGTTTTCTCGTTTTTATCCATTCTCTTTTACTTCTTGTCTTCTATTTTCTGTTCTGACCGGAAGAGAGAGAGAGAGAGAGAGAGAGAGAGAGAGAGAGAGAGAGAGGACCAAGGAAAATATCCACTCTAGCCTAAAATGCTCGTGACTATATTTCTGTCTCCTTCGAATCTGTTTGTATTTCTACTTATATTCTAGACCGAGAAAAGTGAAGAGGAGAGAGAGAGAGAGAGAGAGAGAGAGAGAGAGAGAGAGAGAGAGAGAGAGAGAGACCTTCAGACCCATAATTCTTGTTATTTCTTTCTTTCTTCTTTTTTTGGTTTCTTATTTCTTCATCATTCTTCTTTTGATTTTCTTGTGTTTTCTTATTCGTCTTCTCTTTATGTTCTATTCGTTCTTCAGTGGCTCTTCTTTCTTTCTCTTCATTTTCTTTATTCAACTTTCTTTCTTCTTCCTCTTCTCTTCTCTTCTCTCTTTATATTTTTTTCTTTTCTTCTTCCTCCCTTGATTTCTCATTTTCTTGCACTTGTCCTCAATTCTTTGGGTTAATACCCCATTTCTTTTTATTTTCTATGAGGAAGTTCTTTAAAAAAGTATTACTGACATAATTATTATAATAAAATGAAAACAAGGAATGGTTAAGCTTGAGATATTGGTGAGAGTGGTGGAGATGATGGTGAGAGTGGTGGAGATGATGGTGGAAGTGGTGGAGAAGATAATGGTTTGAGTGGTGGTGATGATGGTGGGATTGCTGGAAATGATGGTTAATGACTATGGTGAAAATGATGATGATGATGATGTAAAGTAAAGCATAACCTAGGCTTTATTAGGTTGAGGTCAATTTCGGCGGTAAAGGTCAGACCAAACAGCGTACAGTATGTGGTCAAGGTGTTGTGATTCGGGCGAGATCTGGTAAGGCTGCTGGAAGACTCTCACTGGTCCACCACCCCTGTAAAACTTAAAGGGTGGGGAGAGAGGGGGTGATAGACCAGGAAATGACCCCAGGACCCAACAAGGTGATGGAGATGATGGTGGAAGTGGTAGGATGATGGCGGAAGTGGTGGAGATGGTGATGGAGGAGGTGGTGGAGATGGTGGTGAAAGTGGTGAAGATGGTGGTGGAAGTGGTGGAGATGGTGGTGGAAGAGGTGAAGATAGTGGTGGAAGAGGTGAAAATTACGGTGGAAGTGATGGAGATGATGGTGGAAGTGGTGGAGATGATGGTGGCGGTGGTGGAGACGAAGTGGTGGAGTTAAGAACATAAGAACATAAGAGTGGAGGAAACTGCAGCGAGCATATTGGTCCATACTGGGCAGTCCCATTTACACCCAACCCCTATTGCTCATATATCCATCCAATGATATTTGATGATGGTTGGTAACTTGTTCCACTCGTCCACTACTCTATTTCCAAACCAGTGTTTACCAATTTCGCGCCTAAATCAAAATATGTCAAATTTAAAACCATTGTTACCAGTTCGCTCCTGGTTGGATAGTTTGAGTACCTTTGTAATATCACTTTTGTTTAGCCCTGACTTCCATTTATACACCTCTGTCATATCGCCACTCACTCTTCGTCTCTCGAGGGAGTGCAAATTAAGATGCTTTAACCTGCCTCTGTACTCAAGGTTCCTAATGCTCGGGATTAGTCTTGTCATTCTCCTCTGAATTCTTTCCAAGGATTCTATATCCATTCTGTAATACGGTGACCAGAATTGAACTGCGCAATCTAAGTGAGGTCTCACAAGCGCAAGATATAATTTTAGGGTGACATCGCTAGTCTTATAACTAACACTCCTTTGTATGAACCCAAGTACTTTATTAGCCGTGTTTCGAGCAAATACACATTGCTTACTTGGTTTAAGATTCCTACGTATCATTGCTCCTAAATATTTTTTGCGCAGTCGGATTTCTCAATAACATCGTTGTTCATCTGGTATCTGGTTTCCCTGTTTACATCTCCTATACTGAGTATTTTACATTTGTCCACATTGAATTTCATCTGCCATTTTCCAGACCATTCGAAATATTTGTTTAGATCTTCCTGTAGTTTTGCGAAGTCCTCATCAGATTTAATTACACGACCCTATTTTAGTGTCATCAGCAAATTTACTTATGTTGCTGTCTACGCTGATATCTATGTCGTTTATGTATATAATAAATAATAATGGTTCAAGTACTGAGCCTTGGGGGACTCCACTAGTGACGTTGCTCCAATCGAATTTAGTGCCCTTAATGTTCTCTCGCTGTTTCCTGTCCTGTAACCACGCCCTAAACCATTTTAGAATATCTCCTTTAATGCCATGAGCCTCCACTTTCTTATTAGTCTTTCGTGGGGGACTCTGTCGAAGGCTTTGCTAAAGTCGAGATATACCACATCATACAGTAATTGTGCCCCTCGTCCACTGATTCGAAAACAGATGAAAAGAATGTTAGTAGATTAGTAAGACTTGAACGCCCGCTTGTGAAGCCATGTTGGGAATCATTGATCAACTTATAAATAATAATAATAATAATAATAATAATAATAATAATAATAATAATAATAATAATAATAATAATAATAATAATAAACTGTTTATTAATAGAGTTGCAGCCGGTGGCTAAAAATATACAGACTTACATTTGATTTAGACATAATGATATAATATGCATTGAATACATTTACAGGGCTGTACAGTACATAAATCAGGAGTTGTTTATTATTTTAACAATATATGGGATGGTGCTGTTCTTATATCTATCGGTGCGGGCTCTTAGGGCTTAATTTTGTTGTAGTGGCAGACTGCGCGAGTTGGGTGTGGGGCTGCAGGTGGCAGGCTTCTCCAGATGATTTCGAAAAGAGCTTGAAATGATTGCTTCCAGTAATTTGCCTACAATTGATGTTAGACTGATTGAATGGTAGTTAGAGGATAGTTATCTATCTCCCTTCTTAAAAATCGGTATTAAATTCGCTATCTCTCAGGATTCTGGTACTACACCCGTTTTTAAGGAAATGTTAAACAACTTTGCTAAGGGCATACTAAGCTCTTCCTTACATTCCTTTAATACTCTGGCAAATATCTCATCGGGACGTGGTGACTTATTAGGCTTTAGTTTGTCTATTTGCTTACTAACATCGTTATTAGTCACAACTATCTCGCTTAATATATTTTCTTCACTATTTATCTCTGTATAGAGTCGGTGCCTCGGGTATCATGTTTAAATTTTCGGTGTTGAAAACTGTCGAAAAATATTTATTCAGATTATTGCTCATTTCTCTGTCGTTATCAGTTAATCGCCGGTATCTGACTGTATTGGTCAAATCCCTTGCTACCTTCAGTTCATTATTCCTCTTTGCTTTTCTTATCTCAGTCTTAACCCTACTGGCCAATACCTTATGATAATCTCGGAGGTAAACTTCACTACGATTAATTCTCCTACCAATAGCCATTCTTTGTGCAATAATATTCTTTAAATAATGATTCATCCATTTAAGGTCATTGTTGTTTGATTTGAGTTTTCTGTATGATATGTTCTTCCTTTGTGCATTAAATAACATTATTTACATTGTTGTGGAACTCGTCAGCCTCAGACCTCGTGATCAGGTCATCCTCAACCGTCAGGTCTCCAGGTAAGGTGACGTCGCCTTCTGTGGGTACATTGAGTGAGGTCACCTCATGTGAGGTCATGTAAGGCACCCCCAAGCTGCCTCTTCAAACTATCAAAGTTTGCTGTTCTGAAATCTGGGGCTTTAGTTGGAATTTTCCTTGCGGGTGCCCTAAAATTCTAAATGGAATTATATTTCTTTGTGATCGCTATTAGCAAGTTTGTTCCCTACCTCGAAATTACTAATGAGGTTTTCTCTGTTTGACAGAACTAAATCGAGCATATTATTACCCCGGGTGGGTTCGGTTATATTTTGGCTTAGAAAACAGTCCTGAATTGTTTCAAGAAAATCCTCTGATTCTGAGTTACCCGTAAGGTCAATCCAATCTATTTGGCTAAAGTTAAAGTCGCTTACTATACAGACTTTGCTATGTATCGAAGCCATGCGCATTTCGTCCCAAATAAGTCGCTCATTAATTCTATCAAGATTAGGAGGTCTATATATTACTTTTGTGATTAATTTTTTCCTACCATCGATTAATTCGATCCAAATTGTTTCTGTATTCCGCTCAGTTTTTATTTCCTTATTTATTTCACACTTCAGATTATTCCTGACATAGATTGCTACTCCGTCTCCTTTCCTAATCTGCCTGTCGGTATGGAATAATTTGTAACCTGCAATTTGGTATTCGACAGGTAACTTACGTGATTCTAGGTTTATCCATGTTTCGGTGAATGCTATTATATCGATTTTTTCCGGTACATACCAACGCCATGATTTCATCCATTTTGTTTCTCATACTTCTACTGTTTACAAAGTAGACATTTAAGTTAGTCGTGTTTTGAGTCCTCTCTTTGTCGCGTTTAGGTTTTTAACTCCCTGCCTAATTTAGTTTTGTCATCATTCCTAGCATTATTTCCCTGTGACCTTTCACTTTGTTCACCCACTTCCACTGCAGTCTCCTCCACCCCCGTGCTCATACATAATGTTCTCCTAGCAGTTCAAAGACATCGACATCTTTTGAACTGCCCTCTCGAGAAAGCCAGCCAGGGTTGCCACCCCATCCCTAGACAGATGCACCCCCATCCCTAGCATAAAGGTTCCTTCTGCCATAAAAATTGTCCCAGTTGTCAATGAATGGGACTGATATTGATTTGCAATATCTGTCAAGACGGCCGTTGACACCAACTGCCCTTGACAACCATCCATTGCCAACTCTCCTTCTAGGCAGGACACCACATATGATAGGGATCCCTCCCTTCGACCTAATATGGTCTATAGCTGTCTTGAACTTATCAAGAAGTTCCTCGCTCCTACACCGGCCAATATCATTGCCTCCTGCACTGAGGCAGATAATGGGTTTGTTCCCTTTACCAGACAAGATATTGTCCATCCTGTCAATTATATCGCCCACCTCAGCTCTTGGCAAACACACCCTCATCCTATTATTATTTTTACCACAAAAAGCTCTGTCCGGGTACCGTACCTGGGAATCACCAACAATTAAGGTTTTCGTACCATCCTTGTCAGCCTTGTCCCTGACTATGCTAACGTCCAATTCGTCTGTTGTGTATCCTTGGTGTGTTTTTTCACCACCAGTTTGGTCGCCCCTCTTCTCACAACCTTCCATTAGCCTGAGTTTTCGTCAGACACAGGCTTTCCTTGTCTCATTTCTTCCTCCATCCTCGCTATCACTTCCTTTAATTTCAAGATTTCTTCCTTGGCCCTCTCTAACTCGGCCCTCTGAAGGGCACAGCCTTGTTCACAAGTAGCACTAGCCATTACTGACAATTAATTCCCGGGAGCTAAGCCTGCCGTGACCTTTCCTCTAGTGAGGTACAATTTATCTGAGTGAGGTACAAGTGGTGGAAATGGTGAAGATGATGGTGGAAGTGGTGAAGATGATGGTGGAAGTGGTGAAGATGAATTTGGAATGGTGGAGATGATGGTGGAAGTGGTGGAGATGATGGTGGAAGTGGTGAAGATGATGGTGGAAGTGGTGGAGATGATGGTGGAAGTGGTGAAGATGATGGTGGATGTTTTTAAGATGAAGGTGGAAATGGTGGAGATGATCGTGGAAGTGGTGAAGATGATGGTGGAAGTGGTGGAGATGATGGTGGAAGTAGTATATGATGATGGTGGAAGTAGTGGAAATGATAGTGGAAGTGGTGGAGATGATGGTGGAAGTGATGAAGAAAGATGGTGGAAGTGGTGAAGATGATGTTAGAAGTGTTGGAGATGATGGTGGAAGTGGAGATGATGGTGGAAGTGGTGGAGATGATGATGGAAGTGGTGGAGATGATGGTGGAAGTGATGAAGAAGATGCTGGAAGTGGTGAAGATGATGTTAGAAGTGGTGGAGATGATGGTGGAAGTGGTGGAGATAATGGTGGAAGTGGTGGGTGGACGGAAGTGGTGGAGATGGTGGAAGTGGTGATGATGGTGGAAGTGGTGTGAGATGATGGGTGGAGATGATGGTGAAGTGGTGGAGATGATGGTGGAAGTGATGGAATGGTGGAAGTGTGGTGGTGGAGACGAAGTGGTGGGCTGATGGTAGAAGTGGAGGAGATGATGGTGTATGTGGTGGAGATGGTGGAATTGGTTGAGATGAATGATGGACGTGGTGGAGATGGAGGTGGATGTGGTGGAGATGATGGTGGAAGTGGTATATGATGATGGTGGGAAGTTGAAGATGAATTTGGAATGGTGGAGATGATGGTGGAAGTGGTGGAGATGATGGTGGAAGTGGTGGAGATGATGGTGGAACTGGTGGAGATAATTAGGAATTGGTTGAGATGAATGATGGACGTGGTGGAGATGGAGGTGGATGTGGTGGAGATGATGGTGGAAGTAGTATATGATGATGGTGGAAGTGGTGAAGATGAATTTGGAATGGTGGAGATGATGGTGGAAGTAGTGGAGATGATGGTGGAAGTGGTGGAGATGATGGTGGAACTGGTGGAGATGGTGGAATTGGTTTAGATGAATGATGGACGTGGTGGAGATGGTGGACGTGTGGAGACGAAGTGGTGGAGAGGATGGTGGACGTGGTGGAGATGATGATGGGGTGGTGGAGATGATGGTGGGAGTGGTGGGGATATTGGTGGAAGTGGTGGAGATATTGGTGAAGTGGTGGAGATATTGGTGGATATTGGTGAAGTGGTGGAGATATTGGTGAGAGTGGTGTAGATGATGGTGGGAGTGGTGGAGATGATGGTGGGAGTGGTGGAGATGATAGTGGGAGTGGTGGAGATATTGGTGAGAGTGGTGGAGATGATGGTGGGAGTGGTGGAGATATTGGTGAGAGTGGTCTAGATATTGGTGAGAGTGGTTGAGATGATGGTGGGAATGGTGGAGATGATGGTGGAAGTGGTGGAGATATTGGTGAGAGTGGTGGTGATGATCGTGGAAGTGGTGGTGATGATGGTGGAAGTGATAGAGATGATGAATGGTGGAAGTGGTGGAGAATATGATGATGGTGGGATTGGTGGAGATGATGGTTAATGACTATGATGATGATGATGATGATGATAGGACAAAAATTTTAACAACCGATTTAAGAAAACATATAAAACAAACAAACAAAAAAATCACTAATAGTTTCAAGTTGTTTCATTAATCTATCGTGTTGGCTTGTGATTGGCCACAGAGGATACTGCCACGTTATCCCAACGTCACATTGATGAGCGGGGGCGAGTGTTATTACAATAATGAACAGACTATTACATATTTAAAACAATTTAAAAGACAATTATAATCGTGACATTATGCTAAAACAGAGAGAGAGATCTGTGAGGCAGCAGCGATGATCTCCTTCTGTGTGTCACCATCATTCCTTATACAACAAGTTGATATTGATTTTACGTGATGTTATTTTTGACTACGTTTTGTACGCTCAGTGGCCGCCTGTATTGACCTGACTGATGGGGGTTGTTATTTGACCCTATTAATTTATCTTCCCTCATGTCAGCCACTATACCACCCTGATCTAGGTAGCTGAGAGTATATGACAATAAGTTGAGTACAGTAGCATGTCGTATAGATAGACTAAACTCACACACACACACACACTGATGACCTGGCCTGAACACGGGACTGACTAAGAGCTCCAGAAACTCGCAAAGGAGAGAGGAAACCGAGACTGGAAGGTGTGACAAGGTTCCTATTTTTTCAAGAACTTGCCTGAAGTAGATTAATGTTATTGTTGTTGGAATGAATCAACGACTGAGGGAAGGAGAGGAAGATGGGAGAGGGGTGAGGGAGAAAGAAGGGTTATAGAAGTGAGGGAGGAAGGGGTGTGAAGGGCGAGGGAAAGAAGAGAGAGAAAGAGAGGTGAGGGAGAGAAGAAGAAATAGGGGTGAGTGAAGGGAAAAAGGGTGATGGAAAGAGAGAGAGAGAGAGAGAGAGAGAGAGAGAGAGAGAGAGAGAGAAGTATAAATAGGGATGAGTGAGGAGAGATGTAGCAAAAGTTTTTCGCTTTTCTCTTGTCTTGAATCTATAGGAACGCGGCTGACTGAGAAGGAGATGGGAAGGAAGGAAAGAAGGCAACACCTATCTAAAGCAGATTAACGAACTGACACCGGGAAGGAGTAGTGACTGCCAACCTTTAACCTTTACCTCAAAGATGAAAATTTGTCGATAGCTGCCAGGCCAAAGAGGGGAGAAGCACCATGACATATTGTAACCTTTACCACTCACGTTGCTTCTCCTGTGTTATGTAGAACTGACTAGACATAGTGACTGTACTGTGTTGTGGTGGTATAATCGACGTAGCACTCATTCAAACTGTATTTTTCCCTTCCTTTTTCTATAATTGTAAGCTAGACCATTTGATATTATGGTTATAGTAAGAGTCTATTGAATAACATGACGTTTAGAACTGTGATTGTATAGCCTGGATTCGTGATTACTGGCAGGCGTATAATGAAATATTTACACTATGAATATATTATAATAATTTCAGAAATCTGTTTTTGTGTGTGTGTGTTCATTCAACCGAAATGATTTATAATGCACAGGGTATAATGAAGACCAGCGCCATGATTGATACACCCCCTTCGACTGTGATTTCCCTCCTCTGTGATTATAAATCCAGGTGATTGATTTGGCTGGCGGGTGTAATGATGATTGACGACACGACGCGATACTACACGACACGACGCGTTACTCTGGCAAAATCTTTGGTCTTACACTCTGATTGTAGCCTGGAATATTACAGTTCCGGACACGATGTCGGGCAGTACGGACGTGTGTACGGTCGACGGCTCTGCTCTCCTGTCAATGGGTAGTGTGTACAGGTGTGAACGTGTGATCAATGAGACAGGTTACCCTCCGGGAACGCTGTCTTCCGTATGTTTACCTGTCTGTCTGTCTGCCTGACTGTCTGTCTGTCTGTGTGTATCTGTCAGTATCTAAGCGCAGCTCTCTCTCTCTCTCTCTCTCTCTCTCTCTCTGTCTCTCGCCAGTTCTCATGACAGGTAGCGTCTCTCTCGGTTATTGAACAGGTGAATAACAGAGGATAAATTAAGAGAGAGACAGACAGACAGATAGACATGACTGTATGGGGAATTTCTTACATTTCCTTACTTTTGCCTTTAGCGAAGTTGCCCCAAAAATAGACAACAAAGGCCGGTGAAAATGTCGCTAAATGTTAAAAAAAATAAAATCGGTGTTCGAGCATTTTATATACTTTTATGTACTGGCAGTTTTTGTGGTGACCTGCAAAAATTGGCACTATATTGTGGTTAAATAACTTTAAAAATATATATCGCTATTTTACTTTTTTGTAAATGTATATAACGAATTATTAAAAGAAAAAAGTTATAATATGTGCTTTTGTATATTTATTATAGGGAACTATTAAAAAAAGTTGTTATTTTAGTGAATTGCAAAAAAAAAAAAAAAAACTAAAATCGTTCTTAAATGTACGTTTGTTTAGTTAATGTGTTATAGAGTTAAAAGAGACCCCACTCTTTTTTTACGTATATTCTGTGTTGGATTGAGAGAGGAAATTGGGGTTTTGTTTCGTAATAAAGACTTTGAAACGTGATTGGTGGGAAGTGATGATGCTGAGAGCTGATTGGTGGACAATGAAGCTAACTCCTGATTGGTGGATAGTGAAGCTAACTCGTAATTGGTGGATAATAAGCATAACTCCTGATTAGTGGAAAATAAAGCTAACTCTTGATTAGTGGATAGTGAAGTTGAGAGTTCATTGGTGAACAGTGAAGTTAATTCCTGATTGGTGGATAGTGAAGCTGACTCCTGATTGGTGGAGAGTGAAGCTGAAAGTTGATTGGTGGATAGTAAAGCTGAGAACTGATTGGTCCTGGGACGCCCGTGCTCTCTCGTTTTAAACTGGTAGAGAACGTGTGTTTTTTAATTCTCTATATATTTATCTCATTAGAAACCACGATGTTCTCTAATACCTTCCAGCGAGAACGTTATTTTCTCATACTTTAAAAACCGCGTTGTTCTTTAGTATATGACCTGGTTGGTTGCATTAGAAAACGTCATGTTATTGAATCAAATCGCGGTTTCTTATGCAGCCAAACAGGTTAGTAAACAACCATAGTATCCCTGAAAATGTTCCTAATACTGTAGCTTCTTTAAATAGATCCTTATATAGCTTTCTTAACTACCATGGTGTTACTTAACTACCTTAGTGCCAAAATTATCGTGTATTATATTGTGTAATTGTACTTATTGTATTATATAACTGTTCTTAACTGTACTCTCCACCCTAACTGTACATTATTGTACTTTACTGTACAGTACTATCTCACTTTAAGGAGATGCACTAATGATAAAACTATATCATCAAAACATTTCAGTTAAGTATATTAGTCATTTCCTATGTATTTTTGGGGTTGGAAATCAAACGGTTCAGGATTCTAATTATGACTCTGAAAAATGATAACAACCAAAGGAATTTTAAATACCCGTTTTAGCGTCAGTTATCTAATAAATTACCAGATGAAAGTAGTTATTTTTTGTTTATATATAATTTAATAATTCCAGAGACTTTTTTGATGGGGGTAAAATTACATCTTTTCTTATCTACCTTTCTCTTACTTTCTATTCATTGTTTTTTTAATCCTTAAATGCGAAGGTTATTGCAATAGAATAATACAAGAGAATAAAGCAGTGTTAACCGGCATTATAGACGAGTTTTGTGTATTCCGGTTTGGTTCATCCACTGATAAAACATCTCTCGCTGCCAGCTTTTCCCTTGTTCCTTTATACCTTGTTTGTCCATGGCTTCAGTATATGTCTTTCTCTGTCTCTCTCTCTCTCTTTCTCTTGCTACATACATACATACATACACTGACATTGCCATACATTCATACATACACTGACATTACCATACATTCATACATACAGTATAGACCACTGTGTCCGAGACCGATATTTTCAGAAGCCGAGACCGAGATCAAAATTATTTCAAATGTTATCATTTATGGATCACCTGAAGATTAGCCCCCACCATACACACGATCTAAACATGAATAATTTTTACCATTGCTTGCATAATTTAAACATTTCATTGTGTCATTGGTTGTTATAATGTAGCCTTATCATTATACCATTGGTTGCCATAATATAAATACGTAACCAGTAAAAAATATAGAATGTTCAGTTGGCAACACCACGCTCGTATTGTATCAGCCAATCAGGTGTTAGAACATCAGTTGACCCACATCACCGTCCCATCCCGAACTTGCCCCAACCCGACTTGCCCCACCCCACCCCGACTCGCCCCGCCCCACCCCGCCTCGCCTAGCCCCGCCCCGACTCGATCCGATGCGCCCCGACCACAGCAGCTTTACCAACGAGGCCAAGCTGTCAACCATAGTCATTTCAGTTGCCAGTGAAATATAGTGAAGTAGGCCGGGTAAAAAATAT
>NW_024713129.1:5358983-5473983 GCF_018991925.1 Homarus americanus
ATCAGTGGCAACTGAACAGTTGTGTACTATTTTGGTTAAGACCACAGAAAGTTACTGGAGAGAGAAACAAATCTGGAACCCAGCAGTCTTTCTTTTTATAAAATACCACTTATTTCGAATAACCTTATATGCCTAGAGAAGTAATAGAAAGAAGGTGGGTATGGAGATAGTTTCAACATTACGCCTATCTCTGTCCTACGTATATGAGAACAGGAGCGATCAAACAATATATGATTGTAAAATTAGAGGATTTTGTTAAGAAAATGGGATAACAGGATGAATCCTGTATAGCTAGCAATGCTAATCTTTACCTTCAAAGTGTCGAGTGGAAACACTTATTATCCCAAGAAAGTCAGGAAATTCTAAAAGGATTTACAGTTGTCTTAATGGCATTACCCTGGTGGCACTAAGAACAGAAATTAAATGTGAATACTGTGAGGGTTAGAGGTGAAACAAAGGTCTGAGGTGTTACAAAGTAGGATTGATCATTGTCTAGATCAGAAGTGTGAGTGTTAATTGTTGTTCGAATCATTAGTAAGGAAAGGAATTTCAGCTCCTGGGTCATCTCCTGCTAAGAATAAGGCACTCGATGACCTTTTGAAATCCTTCAGTCAAGGATTCGAGTCTCAGCAACCTCGGCCACTTGAGAGGTGTTATCTGGTCTTGACCCTCTGCAAACTTATCATCATAGGTTCTCGGACTCATTCGTCCAGTACCTAACACTTCTTCCATGAACGTCTAATGCATTTGATAAGTAAGTGTTAATTAAGAAATAGATATGAACAGGCATTTTAGCAGAGGAAAGAAGTTACCATACCAAGTGTCTCTCCCCTTTGTCATTGTACACCGTTCATGATGATGGTGGAAGAACATGGTCTTCAAATGTGCAACATATAATGCTATCACCATATATAGTAATAGCTGCTGATGCTATTGTGCTCTATTCTTGCAACGTCTTTCTTGATATTATATTATATGCCTGTATCACCTAAAGTAAATTTTAGTGCTGTGTGTGTGTGGTGGGATTAACGTGACACTGAACTCAGGTTACAGTACCTTCCTCCAGGCGCTGTTACAAGGAACTGGTTTGTGTTTATGGGGGCAGAGTTTCTTTGTAGTGGCTAATGGTGACTCGGTCTGTGATTTTCTCTCTCTACCTCCCTTCATTTTCTTCCAGTTTCTCGCTTTTATTCTTTTATTTTTCTCTCAGAGTTATTTGTCTTGATGTAGGTCTTGATTCTACCTCTATTTATCTCTGCTCTCCTTTAGTTCATCTTAGATTTCCTCTCAGCTCTTTAACATGTAATAAAATTTACACAACCTTGAGCAGGGTGAAATTTTTTCTGATTAGCCCAGAGAATAGAGCAGTAAGTGATCCTATTCGCCGTTCTAACGTTTGTGATCCATAGTAACGCGACCCACACACCTCCCTCACTCCAGCCGTGTATGTCAGTGATTCGTCGGCATTACAGCAACGTTAACGGTACAAATGAGCCTCAGAAAGCAAGTCAATCTTAGAAATAATAGTATATGCTCGCAGGGCTTAATTTTCTTTCATTGTCTTATTAGGAAAAATAAATATAATATTTTCGTTGGCGAAATTTAATATCACTAAAGTTTATGATTCATTCTCATTGAAATATTGGCGGTATGAATTTAATAAGTTATCTAGGTTACGTTTAATGCATCATAAGCGAAAGTAATACCATATTAGCTGCTTCACCACAGTGAATCATGAAAATCTCCCAAATCAAGTCATCATTAACTGATCCTGTCAATTCTGCAGAACGAGTCATTCGGTTGACAGATAGATTTGTTTTAGTAACTAAATTGATTAAAGATCAAATTAAATTATATCCATAATGGTAATTTGAAATAACTGAATGATTTGCATTAACTGGAATTTCCTCAGAAATAGAAATTACTGTATGAAACATAGAGAATTATTACATTTAGAGAATGGATGCGTGGAAAGAAGCAGCATGGCAGATTATTTTCGTCTCCTTATGGTACATGCAACCTGGCCTTATTTATCAATGCAACTACTGTACGCTCTGAATTTGACTTTCAATCTCTACATTGGATTCAGTTATCATCTTCCTCTCTTGCAGCATCAGAAATTGCTAAAATATAGTTACCTATTTATCTGAAACATATTTAAATCTTTGCGTGTATATTTCTGATCAGTAAGTATATCGTGTTTATATAAAACAAATTGGTGAATTAACTCCTGTATGGCTGTGAATTATTTATTTGTTTTGTTAGTGTTGTATTCGTTTTCTGTTACTTTGTGAACAAACAGACTCGTCCAAGTACTTCTGTCATATTTACGTAAATGTTGATATAGATGAATATTTACTCAGTAACTGTTGATATTTATTGTTTCCTTTAGCTAACTATTGGTGATTAATTGAATTAATACATTTGTGAGATAGCAATGTAATATACATCTCAAAAGGGATGAAGGCAGCACAGTCATCCTCACCCAGTCAAAGGTATCCTCTCAGGATCACATAAATCTAATATTTCAAATAATCAGTTACATAGTTATATTCTAGATGCAAATTTCTATATTTCTAATATTTCATAATTTCTATTTCCAACATCCCTCTATTGCATGGGACATTAATTACTATAGGCATTTCTATACATTAAGCAATGGGCATTCCAGTATATAATGTGGCAGAGAACCCTGGGATCTGGATATTCCTGCAAACTTCCATTCTTTATCTGTTCCACTTCCTCTCAGCTCCAAGTTCCCAATAATGTTATTTTATATATCTAATCTTAGCCCTCCATATGCACTGAATCTTTCCACCTCTCCTATATCTTTCCATATAATTTTATTATTCATGAGAACATGATGGTAATGTTCGACACCCTTTCTCATGTATTTCATTTCTTTTAAAATTTATCTTCTAACCAATTAATATTTTCCGTATTTATATATTAATTATTTAAGGTTTAGTACATGTAAATGTCGATCCTCAGAAGCCTTTTCCGTGTCTTTTGCTATTATATCTACCTAACTTCATTAAGACCAATACCTACAACCTTGAAGGGACCTTAAATTTAACGTTACGGCCATTTTCATGTGTGTTACTATTTTCTACATGAACCAATAATACAATTTCAAAGACTAGACTCCTGTTCAAAAATCCAGCTGCCCTACTAATAACAAAAATGCCATCTTTATACATATTTAGCATTTTCTAATCCTCTAACATTATATATCAAGAAGCGTGATATAAAACTTTATGTGATTAATTCTGGTGTCATCAGTACCTTGTTCTGTGTACTGTCTTATAAAGGATCCCCCTACTTACTACCACTTGTCATACTTGGGCATGCAATATGCAATGTGTATTTATTTTGACAAATTACTAATCTTATTCCCATATAAAGCTCTTGTCTGGTTCATGGTGATTTCTTCATTGTGGGCACTATGTCTGCTCTACTTCTCGTTCTTCCAGGTGGATTCTTACAACTCTTCTGAACAATAGCCACCAGTCTGCAGATTACATTTTTAATAATATAATCCATTCATGTGTCCTCTTCTTTGCTTACCTAGAAAGATCCTTTATCTTTAAACCATCATTTATATCTTATTACCCAAATTTACCCTGTTCCTTCTCATTAATCAGACTGCTGCTGTAATTGATTTCATTGACCTCAGCAAAATGCTCCTGTAACCAGATTCCATTTTCATTATCTCAATCATTGCATTCTTTGACATCTCGTTATTCTCATTAGCTACATTTGCATGATAGCTTCCGTAACCTTCCTTCTCAGTTACAGAGGCGGGTGCCATCATCTATAAGTGATCTGATGAAATATACATCGATACTCAGTACCATTTTAACCTTTACCTGACATGCTAAGAGCCAACAAGACTTGTAATCTGCTCATTGGTGAGGAACTAGATATATTTCTTCCTCTTCGCTTTCTGATAAAGCCAATATAAATTCTAAATATTTCTTTATTTTCCCAACAATTTTCCTTTAGAAAAGCAGTTCAAAGTTTACTCTTCCTTTATTCCTTGGTTTCTTCATTGATAACTAGCCCATCTTTTTGAGAAAAGAACATAAGGTATAGCAATACAATCTGCCAAATTTTAGAATTTCCTTGAAATAGGATGTCATCTTTCATAAATGATGATTTACAACTCCTTTGGGAAATGTTGTGTGCCAGGGCTATCTTGTTCATTAACATTAAACATTGGGCTCAATATACTAGCAAGTGCCTAAGTTCAAAGTCACTCTCTCAGACAAACATCCTGATACACACGATTCTCCTTCCTGCAAGTGATCCTTATCAGTGTAACTAACTTTCCTGATACTGAACAGCCAACAATTTCTGTCTTCGCATGAACACATCAAATGCTCCTTAAATCACAAAAACTCTACATCTATCTGCGTCATTTGATAAACATTTATAAACACGATCTCGATACATTTCCTTAAAAACAAACCAAATTACAAGATGGGTGCTACCCCCTAGTATATAGCCTATTTAATAATACTCTCCTCATCATCTTGAAAAACAGAATGTTAAAGAACTTCAGCCTGTATCTTGATTTATAGGGACAGGGCTAGCTATCGCTTTCTTCCATTCTGTTAGTAATCTACTCTGTGCTCATGCTGAATAAATCTAATAATGGACTAGCCTACATACCAACTAAGTTCAAAATTTCATAAAGTCACCATCTTCGCCTGGTACTGGTTTCCTTTTAACAGCATTTAATAACTCATCTTCGATAATATCACACATGTTATCTGAAATATTTGGGAGGCCCCAGTGAAATAAATCTTTTCTTTCATTTTGCCACTCATCAAAATACTTCTATTGTCATATTGGGCAGGGCAGCACTAATACTTTGCCTTGTTGTCAGCAGTTTAATGCGCTTTAACTATCTGGATGAGGATGACTAATAAAATGACTCCCTTTCCTCTAATTTTGACCCAATATCTACTTATATTATAGTTTTCTCTCTGATATTCTGATTAAGTCTGCCAATATTTCTCCTTGCCTCCTTCTATACACATGTTTTGGCTATTTCCGTAAATTTCCATTCTTCTCTTCTACCATTCTTTAGTAATCTTGCTGTGCTTACCTTAACGTTATCCATCCAACATTTTTGTCGTGGTATAGCAGTGTTTCTTTATGTGTCTTATCATTTATCTTTTCTGTGTTGAGTTTAGTTAATATCTTTTTCTATCTCTAACTAGTCATTGCAAGCTATCATTCAGACTGATTGTATAATTTCTGTATTTCATTCTCTATATTTTTGAATTAACTTCTTGTGTCTTATTTAAGTTCAACCTCTTCATCTCACCCTGTCTCTTGCCTAATTGAACAAACATAAGGTAGTTGGCTTGAAACCATATCATCTCACATTCTCCTAGGACTCTGACATAGTGGTCTGGCAGCTTCCTCCTTTAATATAGTCACTTCTCCATTTCTCTTTCAGTATCTGGGTGATCTTATAAATTACCAAAATTACCTCTGTTCTAATTCATTCTCCCCATTGTTTCAGAGTCTTGGATGTCATCCATACAAATCTCTGTGATTGAGTCAAAATGTACAATCTGGTGAAGTTAGGAGTCAAAACAGCCTCCAGAAATATACAAATTTACTGTATTCAATACTCCTTCCACCAAATATAACTTTATACAGACACTTTCTGCAATTACCCATGCTCTACTCAGGCTAACTAGTTCTTCTGTGGTAATAGATTCTTAGTAATATTGAGACCCCTCTTCTTCACTTGAATGAAGTGCGTCCATATATCCAGACAGTTTAAGCAGGTCGCCTTTCCTGTCCCCAGTCTCTTGAAGGGTAATTATGTCAATATTATTTTTAAGGGTAAAGTAGTGTACATCTGTCACTCTATTTCGTAGACCATTAACATTCCAGGACATTATCTTAAGGCTAGCTAGATCCATGATTAATATTTACACATTTTATATCCTTTCCAATCAGATTCTTTAAGAAGGCCCAATCCTCCTGCACAGATTCCCATTTCCTCAAAAGTTTTTCTTTATCAGCATCTTTACACTTTACCAACACATTTTTAAAACTTTCAGTTGTTGCTCCCTGCACTACACAATCCTTTATTTTCCTCTCCTTCCCTTTAATACTTATTTTAAGCACTGAATTTTTCAAAAGCTTGAGCTCTTCACTTTCCTCTTTCCCTTCTAATTCTACATTATTCACAGCTTTGTTTTCCCTTTCTTTATTTATCACTGTATCAAGTCTTTTCTCTATCACTTCTATTTTCTGACCTAACTTTTGCAAAAGCTGAAACATCTTACGCACCTCTTCTCCCAGAATTTCTTGCACAGTTTTATCACTAACCTGGAGGGCTGCACCACTACTCTCACTTGCTACTTGTTTATTACTCTGTTTGTTCCTGGCATCAACAACTCTTCCGGCCGCAAGCGCAGTCCTTATCCTTCTTGAATCTTCATGCCAGGCATTCTCAGGGATCACTGTCTCCACTGTCTGTGTGTTCTCCTGCTGTCTTGTCACTGTCAGACCACAGCGTACTTCTTCAGTGTTCTCTGAATAATTCCTTTGTTGGTCACTTCTCATACGTGGCCTCATCTCGCATGCAATTGAACTAGCATTGTGAGTTTTACCACAATTACAACAACAAGGCTTCACTTTCTCTCCTGCATTGATCTTGTCCTTACAGTTGCTAGATTCGTGCTTCTCCCACAGAATCTACAACGTGGGTCCAGTTGACAGCTCCAGGCCTTATGTCCCCATCTGCAACACTTGAGACACATTATTGGTCCCTCCACATATAGTGCCACCTTCCTATACCCTGCTCCTGTGATGAACACTTTCTCTGGAACCTTTCCTCTCATTAGAGCAATAACCTGGCTTCTCTCTTCTCCCCTTATTAAATGCCTCTTGACCCAAACAAATCTTTCGTCATCCAATAAGTATTCTGGATCTAGTATTACAGGGTACCTGAAGATTATAACCTTTGTAAGTAGTATGTCGCTCTCCTCTGGCAAAACCATCAGTAATCCCTTGTACCCAACAGTTGTCAACATTTCCACAGCCTCCATGGTCCCCACTGTAAGATAAGGCTTGTGTGTGCCTTCTTTCAAAAGAGGCTCAAAGCTGCGATGCTCCCGTCCTAGTTGTACTGCCCATTTTAATTTTTCAAGGAAGGTCATCGGGCATGACTGTGGAAAAATTAATCTCTTCCTGACACGACCAACATTACCTTGTGTGTGTTCTTGTCTGCTTCCTTCAAATTCCATACTTTGCTCTGTTCTTGATCCATTCTCCACTATCTCCTTTCTGTTATTTCCATTATTATTACCACCCACACTCGTTTTTTGTCCTAGATTTTTTTTGTCTCTTCTCCTCTCTCACTTCTCCGCTTTCACTGTCCTCTTGCCAGCTTGTCTCCCTCATTCTTTTAGAAATTTCTTTCTTTTTCACTACCTCTTGTTGTAGCTGTATTTTCTCACTTTCGAACTTCCCTTGTGTTTCATCACTCGTATTAGACTCATCACTACTCAACTCAAGGTCTTCAAGAACTTCGTCCAATACTATCTTTTCTTTATTCTTCCATGTAGAGTTCTTAAGCAATAATTCACTTTCCATGGGGCAATGTTGACATCCCACAACACCCAGCCAGGAGTGATGGGACCCCGAACAGTTATTTTCGTGTGGTAAACAGTAAGTTCCCAACACCAAAGTTGATTGACGATACTTATTTTATTTTCAGGTCCTTATACACAAGTAGGTAAGTCTATATAGCCTTCAGATAATGTAATAAGCTCGAAAACATCCCAAATTTGGGAGCTAGCACTCACAGCTGTGTTTACCAGTGCCCGCCACCCAACCGAGCAGGTGTATTGGTGAATTTCTTCCAGCTGACGAACTATTGCACGTCGGTTTACCAGTTTGTCTGCAACGCTCGGTGATTAACTGTGTCCTTCATTGTAGCCCAGTGCCGCAGAGAAGAACGTTGGCATCTGATTAACTGATTCGCCGATCACTGAGACACAAGTCGCAAATTTACAAACAAAACATTAAAATTCATCAGAGCGAGAAAAATGGTATTTTCGTGCGTCATGTTTTTTTTAGTGCTGCTAGTCAATCAATGGTTTCCGAATCAACCAATGAGGCGTCGTTATCTCTTTAGTTAGGCAGTGGATATCGGATACAGTATCTGTTGTCCATGTAATTCGACAAGGGCCAAGTTTAACTAAGGGTCTATACTCTGTAATGTCGCCGAGAAATATTAATTTGTTGAGGTTGTGCAGAAGTGTCCAAATAATGTTTTTATTATGTACTATCTAACATAGGTTACACAATACAAACAATATTAAGATTAGATTAGAAACAATATTGTTTTGCGGAACCAGTTTATCGTCACAGTATGGCCGTCAGTATATGCTTATTACATTTAATGTTGTATTGTTAAAATATGGCAGGTGGCTGAGCACGTTTTTCACATGATCCGTTCTCTGGGCATAGCTTCTACATTGACCTTGAACCACTCAGAGAGGATAATATTGGTGCGTATCCATAACAACAGGGTACACCCACTACCTTCCACCCGGCCACATAAAGGGAATGAAGTACTGTAATTTCATTACAGCAGTAATGTAAGAGCACATGCTGTTTTTTAAGAACACAGACCTACGTGGTCGCTCAAAGACAATAATGGCTCTCATTGACTTAGAGGAATAGTGGAGTCACCGAGGTTACGCATAATTGAATAAAGACACATGATAAATTTGAGTAAGTGCTTCATCCCACTCTGAGTGAATAATACTTATGTCATAGGACATAATGACCTTGTCATGGTTTCGGAGACGGGTTGATACCTTGGCTTTATCCATTAAGCCAAGATTCCATTCACGCGTTAGCGCCAAAAATAGATAACATTGAAATGTACGCGGTTGTTTCCATTGGCACGGTTGCGTAAGCGCTAAGTATTTGCAGTACATGCCAATAACTCCCTGCAGTGATTCAAAACGCAAATGCATGGAAACGTGCCCGGAAATCCCACACTGTGCCCTCACTATCCCTGTGTTTACTCTCCTCACCCAGCAAAATGCCTCGAGGAAAAAAGTTTTCTGTCGAGGAGACTTATACATCATTTTACGAGATTCATACATTTTTGACACAATTGCTAAAATGAAGGTTCAGAATCTCAATAAAAGGTTCACTGGAATATTAATTTTTGCGTCACTTAATATTTATCTACGGTTCCTATTATTTCCTATTTATAAGCATGACTCACCTTATACATATTGCAAGTCGCTGCCTTGGGCAAATGACTTCTCTGTTCCTACAGTGTTTCACCAAATCCCCCTCATCAACCAGGGAAAGAACGTGTGCGAACCGTTGTCCACTCAGACGAAAATATTCTTAGAATTTTTCTTCATCCAAGCTTTGGTCTTTTACCAGAGTACTGTAGGCTCCATATTTGGTCCGATTCAGTAGCAGTCTATGAACAACTATCTATGTTTCCTTGTCCGTTTTTCCTTTGATTTACGCATGATTTTATACAAACCCAGGATGTTTAATAGCAAATCATCCTGTTCATATAAATAGCGTCGTAGCTTCTATGCACAAGGCGCCATCTTACCTGTCTTGTTCCCGTTAGAAAGACAGCTGTATGCATATGGAAACGGGTGTCCGTTTTTCAGGGCAATTTAACGCAAAGGCACTGCAAACGTATATATTTTGGCATCTTATCTTTAATCGGGTATATTAAGCCACTCAGAGTGCATAATAACCAGTTATCACAGTCAGGGTGTTCAAATTTGTCTATGTATTTTTATCTTATCCCGATTAAAGTTAAAATTAATGCAAGTGTAGAGAACACTATTTCATGCCATTTGTGTGTGTAAAGGTTAAACTGTCAGGTATGTGAAAAAAAAGTAACACGATTATGTCCTTTCTTTTTGCCGCTTGCCCACACAGTGTGCCTGAGGCGGACACCGACAAGTGAGTAACATCAAGGAATTCTGATTAATGTAATGGAAGCGGAGACTTGGGTAGAATTACAATCGGAATTACATGCCTGACTCCGGGGAAGAGAGAGAGAGAAAGAGAGACATATAAGTTGGTGGCGTGGAATTTGTTTTGAATGGCACAAAACTTTGAATATCGGTTCAGATTTGTTCCGTTTTATTTTTTTTGTAACAGTTGCACACATTGTCAGCGTGTCAGTAACCAGCTTTGAATAATAGACCTACAAACCATTGTTGGCTGAGGCTGAGGCACTGCGGTTTACATATCATGACTGACATACTGCTATTGTTTTTCTGGGTGAGGGAGTTCTTTTTCAAATTTCTTTTGTTTGCATTTACTTTTTTCTTGACCTTACTGGTGATGTTTTTCGCGCTGGATTGTATTTATTTTTTCTTCCAAGTGAGATTTAACGCAGCCGATGAACACGTCCTGAATATTCTTTCTCTGACCCCAACTCTTATGCCAGAATCTACAGCACATTTCTGGTTAAATAAACATAAATAGTAGCACTTCATTAAACAACGATCATTAGTCAAATTCAGTCTGAAGACATTTAGGTGGCCTCGTTCCCCAGTCTTTTAAGCCTTGTTCTTCAGGCTTCGGTAATGTTAGTGTAAGCAGGGTATACGCTGGTACTCGCTGTTCCTAAAATAATAAGGTGTAATCAGTAACATTTTAGCGGCCTTATTTAATATATATATATATATATATATATATATATATATATATATATATATATATATATATATATATATATATATATATATATATATATATATATAAGGTATGGAGCCGTGGAGCGGGATATGAATCATGGTGTACGTAACGTACAATATCAGAAAATTATTATAGTTTTTGAGCCCGTGGACACCAAAGATGGATTAGGATAGATAACATTAGGTTAGGTTAAGTTTTTGTTAGATACGTTTAGCTTATGCCAGGTGCTTTGTTCTTAAAGCTTGCTATTGTTTTTTCAATATCATTTTGAGTTAATGGAGCAATTATTGGGTTATTAATGAATTGAGGTTGATTTTCCTAGTAGGTTTCCATTTCTCTGTGTTCTGGCTCAAATATGTTCTAGTTGCCTGCTCTGTTTCTTGGCAGAAGCTTCTATTGTCTTCGTCGTTGATTCTGAATATGTCTTTCCAGTATTCTCTAAATATTGGTTCTTTATCGTGTGGTTCTGTTGCCTTTCTACCGTTTTTGTCCTTTATGTAGCTAGTTTCTTCCGAATTAGTTCCCATTAGGTATTTTATTTTTTTCCAGAATGATTTTGGATTTCTGTAGTCTGCTTGTGTATCATGGATCAGCTTGTTCCATGTTTCATTGTGTTTGTTCTTGCTTATGTCTTTCAGTTCTTCTTTTAGATTCCTGTATAATATTCTGTTGTCATTGCTCCACCCGTGTGTTTTTGTGTATTCATATAGATTGGTGAATCTAGTTTGGATCATTTTCTCTTCATATGTTAATTGTGCATGTGGTAATGTACGGTATGTTGTTTTTCATTGCTGTTATTACTTCATTGTACCATGTATCCAGTGTTTTGTCAATCTCTGTTGTGTAATAGTGTTGTTGCGGTATTTATACGATTCTGCCGGATCAGGTAGACAGAGATCTGAAGTGAGCGGCGCTGCTGACTGGCTGAAGTGAAGGCGGTAACTGGCCAATTACCGCTCAGTCCGAAAGCGAGGCCAGGTCTGTGGAACTCGCCGCTGGTTGGCTGGTAAGCAGACGGCAAGTGGTCAATCAGCAGTTGTAAGGGAGAGTATCCTCTACACGCCGTTGTCATAAAGGTGTTTGACATAAACCTGAGAAATTCATACATTAGCTTTAGTGTTTTGGAGACTTGGTGTATCGTACGTGTGAGGGAACTTGTGACAAAATAACTAATCTCACGCACCAGACACTAGTGGGCGTTTTTCCCAATAAAATTACGGTTATCTCATAAAACCTTTCAAGTTTAGGTTAAACGGATTAATTGGGAACCCAGAGCTCAGGTTTATTAACAACTCAGGTGTTCCTCGTCACTCATTAGGTTCCCCTGGGCGTATTTTTGGCTCAATACGCGCGCTCGCTCTTATTATTTGTATATTTATACCCCGGATAGTAGATGTATTAGAAGGCAGCCACTGACAGTAATTTCCAGCGTTCAGGGACCAAGAACCATTGCGCTATAATTTGGGAGCCAAGCTGTCACGTTTATGAATTATACAGTGCCACGGGAGGCCCGTAAATAATGGTGGAAGCCATAAGCAGGACCTGACTAGAAAAGTCAGTACGTACTGTATTTTGTTTCATGTTTATTTTTGGTCTTATCACGATTCTTTTGTTTCACATGTTCATAAACTAGCACTCAAAATATAGATGTATTAACCCTTTTGCTAAAGTATGAAATATATTTCTTAACTTATGCCGCTTAAAAACAAGTTCATGTAAGTTTATTTTGGGAGTCAGGTCTCTAACTGCTTCTGTTTTGGAGCTATGGCTGGAACACACACACTCACGAACAGACACGTATTTTTATTATTATAAGTACAAGTACAGATTCAGTTATACAGTATGTATAGTAATTCCCATGGGGTGAAAATACAATAAATATGGTGCCAAAACCTAGGTATGAATTTTACGTAAAAAAACTATACAACTTAGTCATATAAGCAAGTCGCAATTAGCTTGTTTCAATAATCATCTTGAACTGTGCATACAAAAGTACATACTAGTAAATCAGGTAAACAATACACTTCCCTCAATATACCCGCAGTATTTTCATTACCTATCCTGGGCTGCGTTTAGTTAAGGCGCGACGCACGCCACGGAAAACAGTAGTGCGTTATGGTGGGAACTGAACGGTTTGTAACGTCATCACACACTGCATAAACAAACTGGGTAGTTGCTATACTTTTACTTTTACTTTTATCCTCTTCGCCACTGACCAGCTCATTAACCGCTTGGGCAGTCGGTCACGTCTCTGTTACGCACTGTTGGCAAGTACCGAGCATGCACTGGCTCATGAGTGTATTTGAACCTGCTCCAATGCTGGTCAAATCTGATCTTGAAACAACTCATACTCTGTGCCGTCACAACACTCTCTGGCAGGTAGTTCCAAGAGTTCACAATTCTCACTCCGAAAAAGTTTGCCCTCACAGTTTCTGGACTTGTGCCTTCTTCAACCTTGAGCAGTCACCCCTTGTGGGGCGGGCGTCCGCCAGCTCCAGGTATGGAGACTCGACTGAGTAGTGCCCTTTGAGATGTTTTTACACCTCAATTAGGTCTCCACTTGCCAGTCTGTAGTATAAGCTAGGCAATTTCAGGCGCTCTAATCTCTCTGGATAGCTGAGGTGTCGAAGTTCAGGCACCAGTTTGGTGGCCCTCATTTGGACATTTTCAATCAACTGACAGTTCCTAGCGTATCTCGGGGACCAGACGGGGGTGACAGTACTCCAGATGGGGAAGCACCTCACTCTTGAAGATTGTTACGAGAGAAGGACCGTCTAGGTATCTGAACGATCTTCTTCTAAGACCTAATAATTTTGTTGCTTGGTTCACCTTCTCACAATGGCCCGAGATGTTCAGTTCATTGTCAACCTGCACACCTTTTCGCCAAACAAATTATTCAATTGAAAATAAACACAAAAACCAATATATACTGTTATAATTAACAAAATATAAATTTCAATTCATACAAATATCTTAGATTTGACCTCCATGAAACTGGAAATTTATGAACATAATATTGAACATTTGGCTGATTTGAAGCAACTTCTTGATGTCTGATGAAACACACAACGGACATAGCCGAGTCATAGGAGTGCAGTAAGTCTGTCTGTGATATCCGAACGCTGGCCTTGTACTCTGCGACAATACTGCTGATTTATACTGGCTGCCTAAGCTTTGCTCCATGCCTGGGGCAAGTGGTGGGCAGAAACTTGTACAGGCTTTGGCTAGAGAAGAAAAGATTGCACTATTGAACAGCATAGAAGACGACCTGCAGCTTTCAAGTAGCGAATCGGAAGCAGATGGTCCGAGGCCAACAACAATGGAGGTGACAGACTGTTTTCAAGAGGTAATTAGTAAGAAAGAAAAGACGAGAAGGCGAGAGTTGGCGAAGGAAAGTGAAGGAAATGATAGTGATGAGATAATGAATGATAGGAAGAAAAGGACGACACACGCAGAAGAAAGCAGAAAGAATTCAACTGGTAATAAAACGCAGCAGGCTGGTCGAATGAATCATCGTGACAGTACCAATGTAACGAGCAACCCGGGTGATGGAAACCGCTCAGGTAGGAGGAGGTTGAACTTTCCGAGTGATTTACGCATGTCATTCTATGAGCCGTTGCTGTGGGCTGCTACACGGGGAAGACAGCATAAAAAGTTTGAACCCCTGCTTAAGGAAGGTCGTAATAATTCCTATCTGACTGTAGCCGGGGATGAGGCGGTAAAGTTTTTGACGGCAACAGGATTTAAGGTGGTGATAATGACGATGCCTCAGGACACAGAACAACACTCCAAGGTGATCGTCTTCATGTACCCGGTTATACTGGATCCTGATTTTCCTCTTGACGATACACGATTCGTATGGGCAAAACAACACGAAATCCGTGGTGAGAAGAAGAACCAAATGGTAGCCTTGAAGGGAAACGTTCCGAAGAAGATATTAATTTCTGGAATAGGATATAGGAGAATTGCAAAGTTTATTGAATATCCTGTTTTATATAACAAGTGCAGCAGGTGGGCTATATGGCCTGAAAATGTCAAAGTGAATGTCGGTGTCGTTGCTGTGGAAAAAATCATAATTCAACAGAATGTGGAAATAAAATAAAGTCTGGGCAACATGTTGTGCCGTGCTGTTGCAATTGTGGCGGCGCGCATAATGCAAGTTCCTCAATTTGCAATAAGAAGCCACAGATGCGTGGTGCACGGTGGCAGAGCATGGGGAAAGTGCAACAGCGAGAAAAGGAGGAAGGACGAAGAGTTACAGGAAAAACAACTCTAACTTTTATTACTCAGAATAGGCAAACCGTACTCCAAGCTTTGTCAAAAATTTGTTAAACTAAAACCTTCAACTGAGAACGTGTGGAAGAAGAGGATCGAAGAGAGCGACTCGTCGGAGGTAACAAGGAATGGTGCAAGAGCTGCACCGAGAGTTGTTCCAGAAGATAAGGTAAATTACAAGTTTGGTGATGTGTACGGTGTAGTAGTTCAACTCAGGCAAGAAATTCAGATGCTTAGAAAAAAGGTAGAGGACAACCAGAAGGTAATTGCCCATTTTTGTGAACATAGAAAGGTGGATGTTGAACTAAAAGGAAACAAGGTTGAAAATAATACAGTAATAAATTCTGACAAACCATCTTTGCTATGGGCGACCGTAAATGTGGACATTGGAGAAGAGATAACCCGCAAGTGTGGTGACCCCCAAAGTATTACGTGATAAGGTATTAGCTCGAGTGAAACAAGTAATGGAACAGTTTGTGAATGAAAGAATAAGGTTAGTTTCTGTTGTTAATAGGGAAATGGGGACACTGGTTTAAGTATACTTTCATGAAATGTAAATAGCTTATGTCCTAGGACTGCAGATGCTTATGCACTGTTGTATGAGGTGGGTGTTATAACCTTACCAGAGACGGGCACGAAGGATGGTAATGTGATGAATTTACGTGATTATCAATGTTTCTGTTTACCAGCTAATGATAGAAATAATACAATATGTCTGTTAACTTATGTTCGGAAAAATGTACCGGTTGAATTGGTAATAGCTTACAAGCTGAATGAGGTTGAAAGTTTGTGTGTTAAAATCTACGTCCAAGGGAGGTCTATTGATGACATGCCTGAGTGCCTATTTAATGATGCTAGTCCTGGGTACTATGGGATCCAGTAGCATTAATGGAAGTAGATGGTTACTCTTGTTGGAGGAGTTTGATGATATTGAAATATTGGGGAATCATGAGCCTACCCACATACTGTACAGTACATGGAGGAAGGTTAGATTATACAGTATGTTTTAACACATGTGGAATAAGAGTGAACGCTGAGATAGTTAGGGATTTGCTTAGTGATCATTTTGCATAACGAATTACTATACATGTTCACAAAATACAGAAGTTAATTATGAGGAAACGATATTGGTTGCCGGAAGACAAAAAAACAGAAGCTGATCACTACTAAACAGGATTGGTATACAGATTATGGACCAAAGGATGTTGATAGCTTTTATGATGATTTGTTACATATTATTGATTCTTTTTTGACAAGTGTAGTTATAAAGGAGAAATACATAATGGGAAACGTAATATGTATATTAAAGACAAATTAGTTGAAGGTTGGAGTAAACTTCTTAGTAAGGTGCAAAGAGAATGGAGTGCAAATCAAAATAATAATGAAATCAAGGAAGTACTGAAAGAAACTTAAAAAATGTGTAGTGAAATCAAGCAAGAGGCGCGGAATAAATACTGGACAGACTTTTTAGGGAGAATCGCTAAAGGCAAGAGCTTGGTTGACATATGGAAGGACGTGAATAAAATGCGAGGTGTTCGAAGCAAGGGCAACAGCTACGCTGACCCACAGGGCAGGGCCAGTCAACTTAGTGGGAAATGGGCTGAGATTGCTAGTTTTGCCTAATTACCTCCGAGTGTGCAGGCCTCATTACAAAGTAAGAGTAGACTTAGGTGTGAGTTAGTACAAAGTCAGTGTACACTGGAGGATGATACATGTGTTCCTATAACGAGAGGCAAGCTATTATAAGCAATTAAAAAGGGAAAAGTCTATGGCACCCGGTGATGATGGAATAACATATGATATCCTTAACTGTCTGGCTGGTATTACAGAAGGGCCCCTGTTAGACTTGTTTAATATGTCTTATAATGGAGGTTGTCTCCCTCTTAAGAAGAAGAAAGCAGTAATTCTACCAAGACCAAAGAACAATGGAGATTTTCGTCCCATTTCTTTGACCTCTTGTTTTAGTAAAATGATGAAAATAATAGTATTAAACAGGTTGTTGTATAAAGTCTCTTGGCGCCCAATTTACATGGATCTATGAAAGGGAGAAGTGCTGCAGACTGTGTTGTAAAGTGTTTTAGTAACTCCAAGGCTACATGCAGGACTTTTGTGGACTTAAAAGGGACCTTTGATGGGACAAATAAAGAAGTCATACTTGAGGAACTAATTAATTTGGGAGTTTCTGGAAAGTTGCTGAAATGGATTGTGGATTACTTGAGTAACAGAATGGCTAGAGTATGGTTTCAGGGTTGGTACTCAGAAGAAAGAGAGATGGAGTTGGGGACTCCACAGGGAGGTGTACTTAGCCCCACTCTTTTTTAACATGTTAATGAACATAATGTCTCACTACGAATTTCCCGGAGACACACAGGTTGTGATATGTGCTGTTGTAGAATGGGCCTTGGAATTAACAATGAAAAAACTAAATATCAGATCAGAAATTATGAACAAGGAGAATTTTTTTTTATGGATTAAGGCCAGAAGAAGTTAATGTTTACAAATACCTTGGGATATACATTGGGTATAAGTCCAACAGTACAGTACGTGAGATGCAATACCTGGAGAATGCCTGTAAAGGACGTTTAAGACCTTTAAGAGCTTTGGCATGGAAGGGAAATGGCGCAGGTACTCCTATTTTAAGGATGGTTTATATCAGTACTATACATTCAGTTATTGACTCTGCAGCTCCCATCCTTATAATGTACAGTAAGAAAGTTATTCACAAGCTTGAAGTGAGACAAAACCTGGCCATGAGAATCGTTTTAAGTTGTCAACGGAACACTAGAATTGAAATAATGACACTATTTGAGACTGAATGTGAGAAGGACCTAGGTGTGTCTGTTGACAATGAGCTGAAGTTCTCGGGCCATTGCGAGAAGAAGGTAAATCAGGCAAATAAATTATTGGGTCTTATAAGAAGGTCGTTCAGATATCTAGACAGTCCGTCCCTCGTAACGATCTTCAAGAGTGAAGTGCTTCCCCACCTGGGGTACTGTCACCCCGTCTGGTCCCCGAGATATGCTAGGGGCTGTCAGTTGGTTGAAAATGTTGAAAGGAGGGCCACCAAACTGGTGCTTGCACTTCAGCACCTCAGCTACCCTGAGAGATTGGAACGCCTGAACTTGCCTAGCTTATACTACAGACGGGCAAGGGGTGATCTAATTGAGGTGTATAAGCATCTCAAGGGGCCTTACTCAATCGAGTGTCCTTACTTGGAGCTGGCGGACTCTTGCCCCACAAGGGGTCACAGCTCATGATTGAAGGAGCCGCAAGTCCAGAAAACTGTGAGGGCAAACTTTTTCGGGCTGGGAGTTGTGAACTCTTGGAACAATCTGCCAGAAAGTGTTGTGATGGCACCGAGTGTGAGCTCTTTCAAGACCAGACTTGACCACCACTGGATTAGGTTCAGGTACATTCAGGAGCCGGTGTACTTGCCAACGGTGCGTAACGGAGACGTGACCGATCGCCCAAACGGCTAACGAGCCGATCATTTGGTGAAGAGGATAAAAGATAGAGTAAAGGAACTTGCTGTAGCCGCTACTCTTAGGACCATTAGGAGAGGAGGAGATAATAGGTTGTCCCGTACAATATTGAGCTTAAATGAAAGAACAGATCTTGGCAATGTGTCCAAGTAAGCAAGGCTACTGTATGATATTATGATGGAGTACGGAGTAGATAAATATTGCAATTCATGGCAAACTTATTTAAGGTTTAGACTTTAGACCATGGCTGGAAGGATGTATGACAGTAGATATTTTACACCTTGAGGGGAAAAAAGATGATTGGCATTCCAGTTATTTACGAAATGTCTTTATAGAGAAAATAGATAGTTTCCCAGGCGATGTGATGGATCAGTATTAAGTAACGGTCAAGCGGGATGTGGTGTTTTTACAAGGGAATATTTTATCAATGAGTGTTATGCATATGAAACAGTTTGTAAAAGAATTAAATAACAACACCTCATCCTCGCTGGCTGAACTACATGCAATATGTGAAGGACTCCAGGTTGCTAGAGAGAAATGTAAAGAAACATATTTTTGTTGATAGTAAAAGTGCATTGGAAGCTTTGCAGAGTAAAAATCCATGTAACGTTCATATTGTTAATATCTGTAAACGACTGGTCATAGAAATGCAAGAAATGGAATGTACTGTGTAGTGTGTATGGATTCCATCACATGTGGGGATTCATTTAAAGGAAATGGCTGACAAATTGGCCCAAAAAGCTGTTGAAAAGATGTAGGCTATATAGATATTGTTAGCAATGTAAGTATTAGACCGATAAAGAGGGAATTGAAAAGAAAAAAGAGAGGAATGAGAAAAGCAAGAAGAGAAGTGATTACCATATGTAGCCAGAGTTTTCAGCATTATTTGTATGTATTAGTTTTTACTTTACTTTTATCCTCTTCACCACTGATCGGCTCGTTAGCCGCTTGGGCGATCGGTCACGTCTCTGTTATGCACTGTTAGCAAGTACTGAAGTACCGAATGTATCTGACCCTGCTTCAGTGCTTGTCAAGTCTGGTCTTGAAAGACCTCACATTCGGTGTCGTCACAACACTCTCTGGCAGGTTGTTCCACAAATTCACATCTCTCACTCCCAAAAAGTTACCCCTCACAGTTTTCTGAGCTTGCGGCTTATTCTTTTACTTCAAAACACTAATGTAACTTATGGGACTAACTTACTGTTATAATGAGACTAAGGTTGGGATACAAATATTACTGGCAGATAAGTGGAGGGGCGGGTCAACTGTGTCATCTTAGGGATGCACATACACTACAACATTATGTATTAGGATGTGAAAAAATCCAACCATACAGGAACAGTGAGATCACTACTTTAAAGAGACAAGTTTGTTGGGTGATTAATAATGGAAAGATTAAAATAATTCTTGCAATGTATAAAAATTTACTCCAAGGTTATGGCCATTAACTTTGTGTAATATTTCATTATCTGTTCTTTTAATGTAGTACAGTGCTCATGTCAGAATGAACTATTTCATTGTTGTAAAGATAATTTTTTTATTGTTATAACATTTATATCTTTTTGTAAGACCCAGAAGGGGATGCCAAAGGTGAGGGCAGGAGTAATATACTACCCTGCCCTTTTGATGTAATAGTTTCATTGTCAATAAAGTATTTCAAATTTCAAATTTCAAATTTCTGTGACATCCGTTCTCTTTATGCGCCCAAGGCTATTTACAGCAATAGTTTGTAGTGGCGAAAATATTATTACAATAAATTGAGATATAATACTATTTTACTGGTTTCTTCAGTAGAAACTTTCCTCGCTGTGCTCGTCTGCCTGCCTTACCTGTCTCCATGTTAGACACGTGTTTATAAGCATATCATTAATTATATCGTTATAGTGGTTTGACTGACGTTTTACTCCTACGGAGGTCACACACTGCACTGATCATGGAGATACTCAAGACTCTTTCTCGCAACAATATATTTAGGACAAGTAATCAAGGCATCCGTACCAACACACACCTAGAACAAAACAAATGCCCTCGAACGTAAACGTTGGACCAGCCAGACAGGAGGGAGAGGTTAATGTTGACCAACATACAACATTTTATTTTAACTTTCAGGTATAGAAGCCAGGGCACGAGGTCATGTGTGGCCACCAAGGACGCGTGCCAATAAACCAGAGATAATTATCGTGTGATCTTTAATAGTTGGTTATCAAAAGGCAGAGGAGGGAATAAGGGAAATAAACCTGGCATCTCCAGAGAGACAGCGATGCTATGGCTTAGGCCTTAGGAGATACAAAGCGTCAACGACAAGGGTCTTCTTGTTCTGCACAAATCAAAATCGCTCCTATGAGCAATTACAATGCATTATACTGTATATACACTCAACTGTTCCTGTTGTCTAGGGGATGGATGAAATATGAAAGTAGGATGAATTTCTTTGGATTTTCCACACAGGAAGCACGGGTGAGGCATGCTGCTGTGTACAAACTACTGTAGGCGTTACCGAAGTTGACGTATGCGGTAAACAAACAGACGATATTCTCACCGATACCAACGCCATCTGCCTCAGAGGCCCTTACTACACGCACACCCAAAAGCTCGAGCTTTCCTATCTTTCGTATGTAGTCTTTGATATAGACCCCTGACTAGCAGTTTGGCCGTCCACACGTTTACTGACTCCCCTTCCCTATCCAGTGAGTGGGTGGCTGCTATCCGTGTAGGTAGGGCAATGGCTCCTAGACCCAATCGCCGCCGCAAAGCAGTGCTATTATGTGTTTTGACCGAATCCCTTGTGATAAAAAGCAAGAAGAAGTGTAGACAATGCATACCATGGGTGAAACAGTGGCTCATAGACAGAAATAGAGGAAGCTTAAATCAAATATTAAGTGAACTGAATCTTGGTGAGGCAAATGATGTCAGGCACTACATTTGTATGTCGCCAGACATGTATCATTTCCTATTTGGTAGAGTAACCCCTCAGATTGCAAAGGTTAACACACATGCGAGACTCGATCGGTGCAGGGACACGACTGGAGACTACATTACAGTACCTGGCGAAGGGATGAATTTATGTAGCTCGACTTCTTTGAAGAGACTATCATCTTGAGTTCCTTCTTGTTCTGGCTACGGAGGGTGTTTATTTTTTCTTTACCATGTCAAGCGTGCATTTAGGATTCATTGCTTTAACAGACAGGTAAAGGTCATTATATGCTGTGTGGTTTTCTTATTTCTCTTCTTGTAGGCCTCGCATTTTACCTGTCACAAACAGGGATGATCCCTGTACTTCTCGATTAAATGTAATGTGAGGATTTTTGTCCATTCAAATGGAACCTCATTAACCGATTCCTGTGGCGCAAGAGTAGGGGCAGGAGGGTCAGCGACAACATCCATCCTTGGCTCTGAATGGTAACGTACTGGCGCGCAGTGTGCCGGATGATATGACCATATGAACCTCGTGACATGGTAGACGACATAGTAATATACTAATATACTGTAGGTATAACGGAGAAAACCCGGGAGATTTTCAGGCCATTTTCTCGATAAGTTTGAACATTTAAGTGATATCCCACTGTATTACCCATAACTCGAGACGTCTGGCATCGAGCTGCAGTGTCTGGTGAAACCCTGACTTTTCTGGCCGTCTGGCAAGACTGCGTGTAGCCGTATAGGTGTCAGGTGCCCACGCTCGACTATATCGCTCGCTCACGAACTACCTCGTTCTGGGATGGTGCTTCGGTTGCTCGCGTCTACACGTTCGTATTCCGGGTACTCACCGTTCCATGCTCGAACACCACAGGTGGGAACTGATAGTGTAGACGGGGCTTTACTATCTCCTCCGACCAAGGTGGACCAGAAACAATGGCTCACGACTGGACCTTCCTACAGGATCACAGTTCACTTAATGGAGGAATTATTTCAAACATGAGGGGGTAAAACAGTAAATGTTCTGGAACCTCAAAGATTCTTACGCCATAATTTTCATCTAATTGAAGATGTAAGAGCGTCCCCCAGCTAGCAAAATTACTCGGATATTGCATTAAGATTGTATCTTAAATAAATGTGTTAGCCCCAGTTGGGTTGAAAACTAATACACGAATCTGAAAATATGGACTCAAATAAATTTATTTGATTTACAGTCAACGACGTATTGGAGGTCATTAGCCAGATATTCTCTTTTTTCTTTATACATGGTATAGGGATAATGGTCTGATTAAACGAGTATTACTTCACTAGGCGTTTTGGGAGGGTGGAGGGTAGGGAATAAAAAATGTACATTATCAGTGTTATATTTTGAAATACAGGAAATTTATGATCCGAAGTCAATAAAATTGAACTTGTTTAAGTTGTTTACACCGCATTCTTCCATATATCCTTCATTCTCTCCACAAGTCATTGAACTAAACAAACCATATGATTGTGAAACAAGACTGTTGGGTCAGTGCTGTCTCCCAAAACGACCAGAACATCATTCGTGTTCGTATGCTGGTCTGGGTCATGTTTAAAATAATTTTATCATATTGTGCGTAGCAAAAACTGTAAACATCATCCATTTCCACAACACAATGATTACCATGACCAGCGGTAATGCATGTATCTCTCACTATTGTGTTCAATTCCTGTTTGGGAAATGTGATAGATGTGAGAAGGATTCTGTTACTATAGGAGGGTGGTCAATGTAAAAAATAAATAAATATCCCGCGACGGTGGTGGCGCTAAGTGGCGGCGATGTATAAAACCAAGGATTCTGACTCGGAATCGTTGATAAAACACATTTAGCTTATTGCACCTTGCGGCCACACTAAACGCAAACAGTGTTTGTAAAATGTGTTGGCGACTGTTATCAACAAAATTCAGAGTCCAGTCCACACAAACGTAATATTGTTAGGAACACTGTTGTAAACATGCTGAGCAACAGTTACCAACAGTGTTTACGACAAAGTTGAATATAAGCATGTCTACACTATCGTAAGTTACGATAGTGTAGACATGCTTATATTCAACGATTCGTAACAGTGTTAGGAACATTGTAGATAACTGTTTAGAGTTTAGACTTTTGAGCAAAGCTGGTAACATTGGTAGTAACATTGGTGTAACTGGATCCACACCAGTCGCACATATTTTAGTAACATTGTAGGCAACATTGTCAGTAACGGAGGTGTAGTATTCATATAGTCCACACAGGCAGTGACAGGCAGCCTGTTTAGTTGACTACACGATGTCGGCGAGTGAGGTCGTTATAGCAGCAGCCGCAACAATGATACTGTGAGGTGGAAGTTCAACTCTACAAGATAGACAGGAAAACAAGGACGATCTAACTGATGAGTTAAAACGTGATGATATGGGACTATTACCTGCTCAATTACGCTCCATCACCAGATTTCTTCTTCGCTGCTTTATTTGCCCTTCGTCGGTACTGTCCAATCAATGATTTCGTTTTTATTTCTACCTCTGCTGTCTAAATTTAACATTTGGGCATCTCCTTCCATGCATCCGTCTTTCAAACCGTATTTTTGTATTTACATTCGTGGGATCCCACCAAAATGGATGGGGATGATATACCATAGTTCAATTACCATGAGCATGTTCACTTTACTCCACTACACGTTGACTCAGGTAGACTACGGCACTATCTGCCAGTGCCTCACACCTTCCTCACCTGTAGTCCACACCAGCGCTAACTACCAGTGTTGCCAACATAAACGGCATCATCGGGAGACAATTGTACGTTACCAACACTGTTCCCATTTGTAATGTAGACAACATGTTCGTGAAATCATTTTACTATTGTTGTTAACCGTGTAGCCAACACCCATTACTGACAATGTTTGCATTGAATCCACACCAGTGTAACAATGTTAGTAACATTGTGGAATAACGATGCCATCGTTGTTACACACGCCAGCAATCTACACCAGCTGTTGTCCGCATTGTTTCTAACCTTCTTTCCTCACACAGCCAAACTGTGGAATGCTCTGCCTTCTAATGCATTTCCACACATACAATTTGTCTCGCCTTATAAGATGGTTTTCCGGCATCTTCGTGGTGTAGATTAATACAGTATAACCTTTTCCTTTTCTATTTTTAATTTCTTTGTATTCTTATTTTTCCGCCCCTAGGCCCCGATGTGGGTCAGTGACCTGAGCCCGGGTGGGCTATTCCCCGTAAAAAGAAAAAAAAAAAAGCTTGGTGTGGCCGCACCTTAATACTTGTTACATGACTCATTGTCTTACTAGGGAGAGAAAAACTGTCTTCCCTCTAGGATCAAATTTGATATATTCGAATTCGATGTGATTCGAATGAGGTGTGAGATATGTGTTGTTTACTTGACTAACTCATTCGAACAATTTGCGCCAGAATATGTCCGTTCAGTGTGAGCGGGCCCTAACACTGGACAGAAAAGGCCATAAAAAAGTAGCAGAGAACAGACCAACATCCCAAACGGCTGGTAAGTGGAGAAGTAATACATACAAATATGATTTGTAGAAGACGTGCCAATTGGATCAGGTTATTTGGGTCAAAGTACTGTGCTTAAGTTCATTCGAACAATTAAGTGACTCCATTGCTGTCAGTGAGTAAAGTTGAATTAAAACATCTTCTTTGGAATTTTCAACTAGTTCGAAGCAAAAGCTTCTTACAGAAAACATATTTTGCATAATTTTCATGTGAACGTGTATATATATATATATATATATATATATATATATATATATATATATATATATATATATATATATATATATATATATATATAAATTTTTTAATCGTATTTTGCGTAGTTTATTACGTGTTAGAACGCTAAACCTTCCTATTTAGTTGACATTTTATTTTAAATTAACTTTTATTTCAACTGTTTAAATAGTTCATTTGGTGTTTGAACTTTGAACGTTTCACTCTGATTGTAACCTTTACCATCCGAACACTGAGAAGCGGCTGGGTAACATTTCCCTAACCTCTCTCCTTCTCCCACAGTTTCCCGGACGTGGACGGACGAGTGTTGTGGGGGAGATGGGGATCTACCAGACGATACACCCACTAACCCCACCCATCCGCTCTACACCGCCCACACTGCCCGTGCCGCCCGCAAAACAAGGGACGCCCGCTCCTCCGTTACCCTGGATGATGATCTACAGGAGCTGCTCGCTAGGAACTCCAAGGTAGGTGTCATGGTTCTTTGTTGTGTGGTTTATAATGCAGAATACGGGGTCTCGGAAAGCTGTATACTATACATATTTCACACTGTCTTACACATTTTCGTGGAAATCTCTTGAATACTTGTATTACAACATCAACATTGTTCTTGTTTGTGCGAGACCTCGAACATCAAGTGAGAACATGTTGTTGTTCTTGTAATACAAGCTTTACGCTTTCGCCACCAAAATCTGTAAATTTTTCCGAGACATACTGCTATTTCAAGTAAACAAGAAAGACACTTTCATTATTATTATTATTATTATTATTATTATTATTATTATTATTATTATTTTTACTATTATATTATTATTATTATTATTTTCTGGCAATTTCTCCAGTTCTTCAAAGGCTAGTCCACTTTTGTTGGTGGTTTAATATTGGTGTGTGCATTGCAGGTTATGCATAAAATTTGATCGCCTTGAATATGTTTAAAAGCGTTATTGGATGTGCAGTGGGGAAAACTTTACTTGGAGTATAGCAAATTCACTCCAGTCACGATTTAAACTATTTAGCTCTGTTCTTTTTTTTTAATTTCTGTTCTTTGAGACAAATAAGGCAGCATACCCTGCCCAAATTAATAAGCGAACCGTAAACTAAAACAAATGTGATCGCACTTTAAAAAAAAAAAAAAAGTTAAAGTGGGTCCAGTAGGGTGAGTTTGGACACATTAGCTGTATACTGAGCCTTCGGTAACTGGAGCCTCCGGTACTTGGTATTGCAGCATGACCGACACTGCACTCGACTGTCTCGCCATCCATTTATAAAGTTAGGTACTCATTTATAACTGGGTGGACTGAGGGTACCTCGACATCGAACTAACTCTCTTAGGACAGTAGGCGAGCATTGTATCCACTCAGTCACCGTATTAACTTAACAAACAACATAATCACTGACCCTGCTAGATGTGTTTAGCCTGCTGTACACTACTTTTTTTTAAGGAGGGTTGTTTAAGCATTGAGCAACGAATCGTAATTATTATACCTTTGAGTTTGCGGGAGGTTGTGGAACGATTTGCGTCGTCGTGTCCGTCGCCATTTCTACGTGTGACTTGATGAGGTTGATGGATTTTCTTGAAACTAGGCAGAGGCATGACTCCCGCAACACCTTAGACAGTATGATAATTATAATAGGCATGGCCCAATCATATTGACTAAGGAATTGTGGACGTTAAGGAAACTATATCAAGTTTGACTTAACACACGGTTAAGTTTCATGCAGCATTGGGTTATATGATTATAGAACTTCTGCGTTTAATAACCCGATAAGATACAATCGTTATGGCGACAATGCAGCCTCTCTGTAATAAAGAATTTCAAGGACAAAGAGTTCCAGTTAATGAATTGTCAATGGTTTCCCGGGAAAACAATACAGCCTCAAGGTGTTTCACCCTTAAAGAGGCCCCAGTCTTTTCCACTTTTCCACATTCAGTGTTACCGCTTGCTTGCTTGCTCTCTCAAAAACTGCATATTCAAATTCAAATTTAAATATGTGTGACTGACTGACTGCCTCGAAATCATGTCAATGTTTCCCCTTCATTTGTCCAAAAATGATATTGTGAATAGGGAAACGAGCAAACTTTTCTCCTAAGGCCTGAGACACCAGATCTCGTATCAAACAGAGTGCGTCTGGCATGTCAGACATGAATTCTACAGGAAGCTGCGGGACAAAACATACTGGTTTGGCATCTGGCGTGTGGCATTGTCATCTGGCAAGGTTCATTATGCTGCGTGTTCTATATTTTACCACATTATGCGCGATGTAATTTTGGTGCTCCTTGTCGCGCTGTGTCGGACAAGTTGCTCTAGTTTACCCTCACTGCTATTTTTGTAAATGTTATCACTATTAGATTTTTTATTTTTTATTTTAATGAATTGGATAAAAGGGGTGAGGGTTGAAGATAGAAGTCACAGTGGGTTGTGTTTATAACGTATTTAGGCCTATATACAAACATGATTAAAATAATATATTATCAATTTTTATAGCCGTTACAGACGTATTAAACATCTTAATTATAATCATGAATAATACTCTCTCTCTCTCTCTCTCTCTCTCTCTCTCTCTATATATATATATATATATATATATATATATATATATATATATATATATATATATATATATATATATATCCTCCCTCATCCCGTTGTAATTTCCATTATAATACTTGCACCTTGGCCTGTTTTTGTCGTTTGTAATGATCAGGACCAGTGGCTTGGGTGTTTGTTCCTCGCTGTAATGCGTCGGATCCTTAACATGTTAGAACAGAAAATGATCTCTGAGTTTCTACAAAAAGAGTAGCGAGGTTATTTAAGTTATTTGGCGTGGACTCATTTCAACAGTCGATGTCGTCATAATTAAAGTCCCCCATGATAAGGTGGCGGCGGCTAGGGTTGAGCGTGTTTGCGTTTTCTATTAAGGCTCTTAAGTTCCTTTGTTTAGTAAGCTACAGTTTGGGGATCTGTAGATACTCCCGACAATAAGTAAGTCTCCCCCCGTTGATTTAATTTTACACCACTTGGATTCTTCAAAAACATCCTCTCGCTGTACCCTCGCCTGGCTGGCTCTAAGGTCTTGCCAAGCATAAATAACCACACCTGTTAAGTTTTAAATGCAAGAAAGTGGTTTTCTTACCGTAGAACTCCGATACCTTCACACTGGTTACTCACCCAGGAGATTATGGTGTATCACTACGTAGAATTTCACTCTGCTTCCGGCATTCAATGCGTTGTGTACTTGATAAATGATGATTTTATGAATTCCATTAACTTCCAACATCCATCTAAGTTATTGGTTATACTTATCATAACCAATCAGTCATTACCTTTGATAATAATAATAATAGAGGGGTCACAGATACGGGCAGATAATTGCACTCACGTTTATTTGGCACAATTCCATACACTGGACTTATAATTTACATGGATAGGTCAGTCACTCACATTCACGCCACAGTACCGTAAGTTACTTTTACTTTTATCCTCTTCGCCACTGATCGGCTTGTTAGCCGCTTGGGCGATCGGTCACGTCTCTTTTCATTTATATTCTTCACCAAAAGATCGGCTCGCTAGCCGCCCGGGCAATCGGTCACGTCTCTGTCACGCACTGTTGGCAAATACTGGGCATGCACCGGCTCCTGAATGTACCAATTGTACCTGAACCCGCTCCAGTGTTGGTCAAGTCTTCTCTTGAAAGAGCTCACACTCGGTGCCGTCACAACACTCTCTGGTAGATTGTTCCAAGAGTTTACAACCCTCACTCCGAAAAAGTTTGCCCTCACGGTTTTCTGGACTTGCGGCTTCTTCAATCTTGAGCTGTGACCCCTTGTGGGGCGAACGTCCGCCAGCTCCAAGTAAGGACACTCAACTGAGTAGTGCCCCCTGAGATGCTTATACACCTCAACTAGGTCCCCCTTTGCCCGTCTGTAGTATAAGCTAGGTAAGTTCAGGCGCTCCAATCTCTCAGGGTAGCTGAGGTGCCGAAGTGCAGGCACCAGTCTGGTGGCCCTCCTTTGAACATTTTCAACCAACTGACAGTTATAAGGGAGAGTTTGTCAACCTGGAGAATTAATCGTTTAGATCTATTAGGCCGGCCTGGAGTGCTCTTGTAGCAAACAGGTCCTCACCATTGATCACTTCCTTTACTGGATGTGTTAACTTGTCGCTGGACTTAACAACAATCTCGGGGATTTGCACACAGAGACTCGTAGCACTGTATGGCCCCTGTTCTAAATACGCGGAGCAGGTCTTCTATAACCCTAGGTCTAAAGCCTACTGGCTAAAATGTGGTTTTGAGGCGTGAGATGACCCCTATTTGGGATGGGTTGTGCGGGGGGCCCAGCGCAACCCATGACACGCCCCTCTTGCAAGTTCTTGAGAAAGGTTCGTAAATGAGTCATATCCAGCAATACTGAACTCTCATTCCTCTGGGTCGATGCTCCTGTTCTTGTACGTCACTTCTACAACTCCTACTATAACGGGTTGATGTACCTTCAGTACTGTTTCAAACTCCCCTCTCTCTTATCAAGGAACGTGTCAGTATTAGTGTACTTGACTTTCAAGCCGGAATTTGTTCTCGGTAATATATCTGTTCTTGGTAGTGACTCCCACCCCCCTCTATTCTCAGCAGCTGCAGCATTTGCAAGATACATTGTATTTTGCGGGGGTGGTCAGAGATGCCATTGTTTATATGGCGCTTGCCTCCTCCTGGGTGGGAGGTAGAGAGGGTGGGGGGTGTGCTGCTGCCCCCTGGCTATTTGCTGGCACTATTGCTTCCACCACCCTTCTCCTGGATATAACTCGTGTACACCCGTCCCCGTTCCTCCTCGACTCCTTCCTCCTCTGCTTCAAGCCCTGGAGGAGTTTCTTGTGCTGTTCCCTCTGCATTACCGTGCGAACTGGGTGAATGACTATATTCCGAAATGCCTCACTCCTTGCCAAATTTTTTGCCTGCTTAATAACTTCCCATTTCTTCTCTTCACTCACTAGTGTGATCCTGAGGGGGCGAGGCTTGTCCTCCTGGTCTTGAACTAGCCCCCTCACATCCTGAGGGGGGTGGGTGGCATATTCAGAACCTCCGTACAAATATTCTCAAATTGCAACTTATCGTGGGTTTTCCTACTCCCAGCTTCCTCCGACTGACTGTCCGGGACTCCATAAACTATTACGTTGCTCCTGCGCTGGAAACGTTCCCGTTGTTCCTCCTATCCCCTAACAGTCGGTCTGCTAGTTACCATCTCTTTGACACACTTCTTCAGAGTCCCTAGCTGCTGTAGAACCTGTTCGGATCTTGCATTACTCTCCGCCACCTCCCGTGGCCCTGCTAAGGCCTGAGCATAACTCTTCTTCACTACCCCCTCCATTCTGTCAGCTACTTCCTCAGTCTCATCAAGGATCTCTTTCCCAACTCGCTCTAGTTTGGCAACTAGCAAGGATCCAGCTTCATCTATTTTCGTCCCTAGGTAACTCCTCCGATGGCTTACAATCGCCTCTTTCACTTTCCAGTCAGGGCAATACCAGTAACAGCCTTCATGCTTTACCGCATTATGTATCGTTTTAAACGCTTAATTGCCCAGACCCTCACAATGTACAGTACACCCGACGTCGCCCTGCAGTAGTTGCTTGTCAACAGATTTCCTGGTGACGCTTCAGCCCCAGATTCACTACACCTCATAGCTGTCACTGTTGGGGGGAGGGGCAGACTGTACGGATCTACTCGGCCTTAAGCCCACCAGTTTACTTTTATCCTCTTCACCACTGATCGGCTCGTTAGCCGCTTGGGCGTTCGGTCACGTCTCTGTTACCTTTCTTTTTCTTTTATCCTCTTCACCAAATGATCGGCTCGTTAGCCGCTTGGACGATCGGTCACGTCTCTGTTACGCACTGTTGGCAAGTACTGGGCATGCACCGGCTCCTGAATGTACCTGAACCTGCTCCAGTTTTGGTCAAGTCTGGTCTTGAAAGAGCTCACACTCAGTGCCGTCACAACACTCACTGGTAGATTGTTCCAGGAGCTCACAACTCTCACTCCGAAAAAGTTTGCCCTCACAGTTTTCTGGGCCTGCGGCTTCTTCAATCTTGAGCTGTGACCCCTTTTAGGGAGAGCGTCCGCCAGCTCCAAGTAAGAACACTCAACTGAGTAGTGCCCCTTGAGATGCCTCAACACCTCAACTAGGTCCCCCCTTGCCCGTCTGTAGTATAAGCTAGGCAAGTTCAGGCGCTCCAATCTCTCAGGGTAGTTGAGGTGCCGAAGTGCAGGCACCAGTCTGGTGGCCCTCCTTTGAACATTTTCAACCAACTGACAGTCCCTAGCATATCTCGGGGACCTAGCGGGGTGACAGTACTTCAGATGGGGAAGCACTTTACTCTTGAAGATCGTTTCGAGGGACGGACCGTTTAGATATCTGAATGACCTTCTTATAAGACCCAATAATTTATTTGCCTGATTTACCTTCCTCTCGCAATGGCCCGAGAACTTTAGCTCATTTTCAGCATACACACCTAGGTCCTTCTCACATTGTCTCAAATAGTGCAGTTTCTTAATCCCGTTGGGATATATGATACGCCTCCTTACCGTTGGTACGCCCCAGGTGCATCCTCTTACACTTCGTGACACTGAATCTCGGCAGCCATTTCTTCGCCCATTCTTGGAGCTCACAGAGATCCTTCTGCAGCTCTTCACAGTCCGCATGGTTCTTGATTTCCCGAAATAGCTTGGCGTCATCGGCAAACATTTTTATGAAGGAGTGTACAACGTCAGGCATGTTATTTATGAAACAAACAAACAGCGGGTCCAATACAATGCCCTGTGGTACCCCGCTTGTGATAGGTACAGATGATGATTTCGTGCCATTGATCACCACACACTTCTTGCGGTTATGTAGAAAGTCTTCTATCCACTCTAGGACATTAACCCCGAATCCCGTACCCTTCCAGTTTGATTTTCAGCCTTTCGTGGGGTACACTGTCGAAAGCCTTGGCAAAATCTAGGTATATATATTGTCGATATAACCACCCAGTTCCAGAATATGGGTCCAAATATCCAATACCTTGAGCAATTTTGTTAAGCAGGAGCGCCCCGGTATAAAACCGTGCCGGCAATCCTTTCCAAGGTTGTTTCGTAGTAGATGTTCCATCGCGGCATCTCTGATAATACTCTCAAGTACTTTACACATTATGCTGGTCAGGCTCACCGGTCTATAGTTGTTCGTGGAGCGACGATCGCCCTTCTTGAAGATAGGACTCACATAAGCCACTTTCCAATCACTGGGGACCTTTTGTTCATCCAGGCATTTACAAAACAGGATCTTCAGGGGCTCAGCAAGCTCGTTGCTCAACTCTCCTAGCACTCTAGGATGCACCATGTCAGGGCCGGGACTCTTATGGACCTTTAGCTTTGACAGTTTATTTCTAATACCCTCTTCTGTGAACACAATGTGGGTCAGTGCTGTGTCGAACCGTCTGTCCTCAAACGCAGGAAGGTTAATCGCATCAGAATATGCATAACTACCATCTTCAAGCCTCAGGTCTGATACTCCTACTCGCGTTTTTAATTTTGACTTTGCATAGCGGTAAAACGCCTTTGGGTTTGACTTGACTTCGCTTGCATCCAGCCTCTGGAGCTCCTTTTAAGCCATTCTACACTCTACCTTTGCTTGGTTTTTGGCTCTTGCATACATCCTCTTGTCCTGCTCATCGTTTGACCCAACCCACGTCTTGAATTTCTGGGTTTTCTTCTTAACTTTGTTGACCGCCGCGTGGTTCATGTGTAGGTATCCCGTCATATTCCAAGAGGCACTGGGTTTGGTCTTTGGTATATATTTATCAATCAAATGGGTCACTTTACTAGTTATGATATCCAGCGTAGTGTCTGTGTTCTTGTGCCTTCATGAGTCAGGCCATTGGATACCCCTCATCTCTTCCCTCATCCCGTTGTAATTTCCCGTGTAATATTTGCACCTTTGCCTGGTCTTATCTTGAACTAGGTAACAGTTAAATTTGAATGACAACACTATATGGTGACTGGTGCCAACTGGGGCAAGGTATTCCAGTTTGGCCACCATACCCTCCTTATTTGTTATGATGAGGTCTAGTGGCTTGGGTGTTTGCTCCCCTCTGTAATGTGTCGGGTCTCTAACATGTTGGAACAGAAAATTATCTCTCAGAGTTTCTACAAAAAGACTAGTAGGGTTGTTCAAGTCATTTGGGGTGGACTCGTTTGTCCAGTCGATGTTGCCATAGTTAAAGTCCCCCATGATAAGGAGGTGGCTAGGGTTGAGCATCGCCGCATTGTTTATTAAGGCTCTTAACTTCCTTTGATTTAGTGGGCCACAGTTTGGGGATCTGTAGATACACCCGACGATAAGTAATTCCCCTCCCTTTAATTTAATTTTACACCACTTGGACTCCTCAAAAACATCCTGTACCCTCGCCTGGCGTGCTTGGTCTTGCCTAACATAGATAACCACACCCCTTTTGCAAGCTTCTTGAGAAAGGTTCGTAAATGAGTCATATCCAGCAATACTTAAAAAATAAAATAAAAAAGGTAAATAATACGACTTGGTTACTGCCGGCAGTGGTGCCTGATTGCTTGCCAAAGCTGAGGCTATTCCTCCAATCAGTAGAGAGTGATTTTCAATATTCAATCGTGAATAACGTTAAAAATCCAAAGTCGATTTACACATTCACATCACTAAGACGATCTTCATGCTTTTACGTAATCACTGTCCAATTTTCGCCGCTCAACAACGAAGGCCCGAATGCCAACACGCTTTGTTACAGATGCGACACGACACGACCCGCAATACATCCAAATATACAAGAAAATTTCCCTAAAATTGCCAGTATAACTGCTGCTTGGAATCGAAGGTAATCAAAACCGCTTACAAATATTATAATACAAAATGATGCCTCGGTATAACAATATTATTTACCAAGCACGTAAATGTGGTTTGTTAACGGTTATATTTGTATAGTGTATTTGCTGCAGTATATGTAGAGAGAGATCACAACAGCAGCTTGACTCCCAAATAACTATACACATATCTTGGTTTCTAGTATTCATGATCTCGTGAGTTTCATTATCCTTTGGGAATCAAAACCGACATACCAGGACATTTTAAAAATAATTACACCCGTTTATGATCACAGAAAATAGTTACTGGCATTGTTTACGTAAGCGATTGTTTCGTGTTTATGGCGGCAACAGTGAACAGATGCTTATTATTAAGTGAGCTCATTATTGGTTATGTTAACACGATAAAAACGGAGACGGGCTCAATCACGGCCTTAAGCGAAGCGACTGATGATTATTGGGCTTGTGAACTTGTAGGGGGGCTGTTTTGGCGAGTCAAGTTAAAGAATCGCTCACCATTTGGGCTAGATTCGGATAGATTATTTGGTTTAGGTAAAGCTTATTCAAGCTCCCTGGGACTTACTGTTACAGCTGGTTTGGCAGGGGACTACAATTATTTCTTTTGCGACTAGCACTCATGATGCATACTTGTCCCAATAATTCGGGAGGCGTGTGAATCCATGCTGATAGCAGTCCACGCTCAGTGGATGTAAACAAAAGCCAAATGAAATACCTGTATTATCTGTAACTTTCATTTATATGCATAAACTATATTCTGATAATATATATACATAAAAATAACTTAAAATTGTTTTCTAATATCTTGTTTTAATAAAACCATTACCTTTCAATTATAAAAACAAAACAAAACAAAACTCAGTTGGACCGAAATGCAGTCAAAACGTGCCCGAGAACCGTACTTTCCATTTTATTTAAATCTCAGTTTTCAGGCGAAAAATCTGGCCGAAAAGTGCGGTATCGCCGTTTTTCTCCCGGTGAATGAGAAGTTTTGCCCCATGTGAAATCCAAGGTTAATGAGACGAGTCGTGAGGTGCTACAGCAATGTGTGTGTGTGTGTGTGTTCGCACACAGGATGGTGAAATGCGTCTAGTGTGGCAGCATTATACTGTATTAAGTATTAAAGTGCAAGCACTGATTGCTCCCTCCCGCTTTCAGCTACCACCGTTGGCTAGCCCTAGTGGCGAAGAGGGAAGCAACTTGCATAAGTACATAGCCTCTTCACCATGAAGACTCCTGCTGTGCCTCCTCGTGGCAACACACAGTAACTGGGTGCCTAGTGAGCCCAGGTTAGAGATGGCCTACCAGCCTCCTCCACTCTCTCCTGGAGAATATATGGGAAAAGGAGGAAATCCCCCAAGCTCTTAGAGACGCTTCCATTGTTGATGTTTATAAGAACAAGGGAGACCGGTCAGACTGTGGCAACTACCGCGGGATCTCGCTGCTGTCCTTAGCTGACAAGATTATCATAGTCCTCCTAAACAGACTTCTTCCTGAGGTGGAAAACTCCCTCCCAAAATCTCAATGTGGGCTTAGAGTAGTTTAGACCATCACGTGGCACCACTGACATGATCTTTGCTGCCCGTCAGATACAGGAAAAGTGCAGAGAACAGCGTCGTGACCTGTACATGGCTCTCATCGACCTAACCAAGGCCTTCGTCTCAGTCAACAGGGAAGCCCTCTGGTGGACCCTCAGCCATTTTGGCCGCCCACCAAAATTCATCGCCATTGTAGGGCAACTCCACCATGGCATGAACGGCAGTGTCTTGCACATTGGCACCTGGTCTGAGTTCTTCCCCCCATCCAAACGGGGGTAAAACAATGATGCGTACTGCACCAAGTCTCTTTTTCCATTTTCTTGGCTGCCTTCCTTACTCTTGCCAATTTAGTTGGCGGGGTGGACATCGAGTACCGGGTGAAGGGGGGTCTTTTCAACATCAGACGACTACAGGCAGGAACAAAGGTGTCGGCAGCTTCCATTACTGAGGTTCAGCATGCAGATGACCTCACCCTTATCGCCCGCACTGAACACGACCTACAGGAGATCCTGAACACCTTTGCAGATGCGTATGCGCACTTCGGCCTTAAGATGAATGTACGTAAGACTTGGATTCTCTTTCAGCCTGCCCCTGGTTCAGCCACACCTCCACCATCCATCCAGCTTAATGGTACTACTCTCTCTAATGTTACCCACTTTCGGTATCTCGGCTCCCACCTGTCCACCACCGCAGACATCGCTGAAGAGATTCAGCATCGAATGAGATGTGCATCTCAAGCCTTTGGTAGACTCCGAAACCGTGTCTTTAGCTGTAGGGAGCTGAAATAATCTACAAAGTTACACCTATATCGAGCAGTGGTCCTCCACACCTTACTATATGGTAGAGATATGGGTCACATGCAGGAGGCACCTCAAGGCACTTGAAAACTTTTACCAGCGTAGTCTACGTTCCATTTTCCGTGTTCGGTGGGAAGACAAAAGAGCAAATGCCAGTATTCTCGCTGACACCAACTGTAAGAGCATCGAGGCTACCATTATCCATGAACAACTACGTTGGACTGGCCATGTTACCCGTATGGACGACAGAAGACTGCCAAAGCAGCTACTTTACAGCCACCTAACGAATAGTAAATGTAACGCTGGCGGGCAACTGAAAAGGTATAAGGATAGTCTTAAGACGAACTTGAAAAAGTGCCAAATTGACCCCGCACCTGGAAGACGATTTACTCACACCGTAATGCTTGGAGGAGCACCACCACACAAAAAGGCGTCAATACTTTCGAGTTAGCTCGACTGCATAACGAGGTAGACAAGCGCCAACGCCGGAGAGACGCCGCTGCCGCCCTTCCCGCACTAGATGTAGCCCCCCATGTGTGCAACATCTGTGATCTACCCTGACTGTCCCGTATCGGCCTCTTTAGTCACCTCAGATGTCACCAACCTAGGTGAAATCCTTAATAACTTGTCATTGTATCATAGCTGGATGATCGTCATGCATGATTCCGAGTGACAGCAAAGTTGAAGTAGTGTGTGTGTGTGTGTGTGTGTGTGTGTGTGTACAAGATATGATTTTTCTTTTAAAATGAAAGCCTAAATAAATATTATTTTGTAATTAACATGGAAAAAAATACTTTTACAGGGTTGTATAACATCTCAGTCGTATAAGATGAATTATGATATTAAATGTTGACGATTTGGATCCAGGGACCAAGGCGCCGGAAATGTATCCGGTTTTACTACAATCAATAGATGGCGGTGGAGAGGTCTCCACTTGGCAAACCTCCCGACACCATCGTGTTTTTATTTTGTGTTTTCTTGTCTTCTGTAAAATATTCTGTGTTATGTTATTGCTCTTCCAAGAATGCCATGTCGTAAGATTGAGGCTCTATCTTTCATTGCACCCTATCAGTATTGGATGATATTTAATGTTTGTTAGTGTGTGCGTGATAAGAGAAATGTTCTTCACTACTGATTTTGTAGTTATACATTTGTTTGTGACTGTTTCAGAAGTAGAAAATTGGAAATACTGTATGCATATAGCTTTGTAGGGCTATCCGTGGTCGAATCGACTTCATGTTTACGATTGTTTGCATACCTGTACTGTCTGTCTACGGGGCCCGGACAAAAGCCCCTGGGACAAAAGCCCCTCGGTAAAAGTGCAAAATCGGACAGAAGCCCCCTGTTTTTATGTTAAAGAGAGGGCCATTAGAAATATTAAAGATATATAGATTTAAATATGAAATTATTTAGATTTAAATATGAAATTATTACAATTTAAATAATTAGAATATTATAACTTTCAATTTTTATATAGAACACCATTAAATAAATAGAAAAGATAAAAGACGACATACTTTACCTTCATGTTCATTCTGTATTTACTGAAATGACCCTAGGGCCCAGTGAGGTCACTGAATGTCAGAGGACTAATTACCCCAGTAATTTACATACAAGAATTCTTGTTCCTGTGTTGATCACCTGAGTATCCTCCAAAACGTGACCTGGCAGTGTCACATCACATCACATTGGTGGGTAGGGCAAATCAGGGCAAATCTGAAGCATCAGTTCCACTTCAGCCACCGTGGTGTTAAGCTTATGGGTTGTTAGTTTGAATTTGCAGTCTATCAGTGGTGTTTAGAAAAAACTGGTTATATTCTCGGAGTGATCCGTAAAATCAATCTCTCTACAACCCCCATGGAGATCATCAAGAACAATAAAGGAGGTTCCAAACTGTGTGCAGAAGGCTACTTGTACACCAAGAAGAGTTCCAACAGTACACGAATACGCTGGGAATGTTCTCGGAGGAAAGCACTTTCTTGCAAAGGTTGTGCTCATACAGATTTAGAGTTGAAACAACTACTTTCTGTGACTGAACACAGCCACGACACAGATCCTAACAAGGTGAAGGCAGCTAAAGTGAAAAACACCATAAAGGCATGTGTTTTAATCAACAGGGGACGACCTCCAAATATCGTTGCAGACGCGATATGCGAACAACTACTTGAAGTCCGTTGTGCCATTGGTCGACTTGATTCTGTGAAGCTTAATGTCCGACGTCTACAGAAGGAGCAATGCCAAGGGACCCAACATCCCTACGAGAATTGGAGCATATCAGTGATGACTGGACTACTGCAGGAGCTCCAGAAAATCATGAGTTCCTCATTTATGACAATGGACCTGAGTCGAGAGACAGAGTTATAGTGTTTGCAACCGATCAGGGACTTAAACATTTATCACGCAGTACCACATGGTTTATTGATGGGACTTTTGCAGCAGCTCCAAGACTGTTCCAGCAATTATACGTCATCCGAGCACCTCTTGGGCCATCTGCTGTGACATGTGTGTACGCCTTTCTGTCTGCAAAGTCTCAAACCATCTATGAAGAATTCCTCCAAGCAATCTGTGATAAAGGTGATAATCTGGGATTCAATCCAGATCCCAGTACTGTGATGACAGGTTTTGAACGTGCAATGATTAATGCTAAAACTACAATTCTGGGACCACATGTGTCAACTCGTGGCTGTTTCTATCACCTGACCCTAAGTACATGGAGAAAGGTACAAAGCTTAGGACTGACTGCCGCATACAGGAATAATGATCGAGTAAAACATTTTTGTGGAATGTTGGATGGACTCGCTTTTCTACCTATAGACGAGGTGACCAATGGGATGTATTATCTGCTGGAGAATATACCTGATGTTAATGGATTGGAAGACCTAGTTGACTATTTCTAAAGCACATATGTGTTGCACTTATCGTCGCATCCAACCACCAGCTCTTCCCGATGGAGTGCTTCCCCCAGTATGCATGAGATGGATTCCTCCCGTTTCCACCACAATTATGGAATGTCCATCAAGTCCCCTTTAATGGGGAGGATCGCACTTACAACCTGTGCTAGAGTTGGAATTTTGCGTTCCATGAACTTGTGGGAAATGACCACCCAACCATCTGGAAGGCTAATGAAAATATTAGAAAGGATTAGGCTCTTGTATCAACAGCCCTGGATAAGGATTCTCGTGGTGAACCTCCAAGAAAACGAGTCAAACGTGCCTCAAAGGAACACCAACAGCGTTTGAAGAGCTTATGTGTCGACTATGTGAATGAAAAGAAAACCTTGGAGGAATTTCTGAATGGCATAGGTCACAACATCAGGTGGAAGTAAAATTAACATTAAATGAACCTTAATACTTAATGAACTTTTCAATGTTGTGCTTAATTGTTTTACTTTCCCTAGATACAGTATAAGATGCTCCTTTTATAAAGTTCATATTTATGGTTGTGTAAATAATTCTGTTTCTGTAAAATAGTGAGCAATAAATATATAATGCAAGTGTTAATGTGTTACTGTATAATACTTATAAAACTGATTTTGCCTCGATAAGACATGATCCTTTTATAAATGTAATTTTATGGTCCTAGGAGGCTTTTGTCCTCGGGGGCTTTTGTCCTGGGGGCTTTTGTCCTGGGGGCTTTATCTTAGGGGGCTTTTGTCTTAGGGAGCTTTTGTCCTGGGGGCTTTATCCTAGGGGGCTTTTGTCCGTGACCTCTCCTGGGTCAGGTCTTACTGTCGTTGTAGGGTGTCAACCTATGTGGGTGTACCCCTGCTCACCTACTTACTGTTATCTGTGTCGTATTTCTCTGGGCTGTAAGCTGTGGTCTGATAAACAATCATTACAATTGTTTGTATATCTGTATTGCCAATATATATGCTGACTTTACAAATTAATTATCTCTATTTACAGACAGGAAGCGGGGTGTTGGTGCTGCTTGTGGGCGTCGTGGTGGGGGCCTGGGTGCTGGGGTCGTGCGGGGCGTCGTGGGCGTGGCTCATGGTCAGTCTGGGCGTCACTTGGGCCCTCGTGTCCGGCGCACTCCAGCGAGCAGCCGAAGACGCCACCAGGTCAGTCACACACACACACACACACACCTACACCTCAAAACCATTTTTTTTCTAGAAATCGCCATACATTATCTTTTCACTTTTTTTTAGGTATTACTTCATGAAATACACAACCGTAACGGGTCATCGAAAAAGAATGCCCAGATTGTAATATGTAACTATTTAAAACCTAGACATTCATTCTTTTTCGATGACCCTTAATATAGGAAGCTGAGTATTTGTTAACAAGGGACCATAGACATATGTTTTGAATGGCATGTACCAATACAATGGACCAACTGGGATAAAGACTTTCAACTTCAAAATTTGTCTTTTTCACACCTTTTTATATTAAGTTGAGTACCACTTCTACTGCACATGGCTGATGCTGATGAGGAGGAAGGGTTAGGTTATGATAGTGAGTCTTCCTTCACTCGTTCATTCATTGCAGGCACTAGTTGCAACATTCGCTAGGATTCTCTGCAGTGTGTGTGTGTGTGTGTGTGTGTGTGTGTCCTACTTTAGACACACACATTCCTAGACTCCCGCATGCCTTGACACTCCCAATAAACTTTACTGTCGTCTTTTCTTCTGTCTACTGGCTTCAACACCCCGCATCCTCACCACACTGACAGGTACACTTTAACGTCCTCAGTGTCCTTGTCACTTACCAACACCCAACAACAACACCCCCACCATCACCCCCACCCCCACCATCACCCCCACCATCACCCCCATAACATCCCCAACAACAATCCCACCAACACACCTGACAACAATCCCACCAACACTTAACTACACCCTTGTACACCCTCGTATAACATCTTGTACACCCTCATATAACATCTTGTACACCCTCGTATAACATCTTGTACACCCTCATATAACATCTTGTACACCCTCGTATAACATCTTGTACACCCTCGTATAACATCTTGTACACCCTCGTATAACATCTTGTACACCCTCGTATAACATCTTGTACACCCCTGGACAGGTATGAGTCACTTCGCCTACATCGTCGTCGGGCGCTGCAGGCGGACGAGACGTGCGAGTGGCTGAACATCTTGGTTAACCGCTGGTGGGTCTTCTCGTCGGCCTCTATCTTCGCCAGGGTAAAGGCGGCTCTTGACCCCAGGTTGAACGATGCCAAGCCCGCTTTTCTAGGTGGGTAACTGACTTATTGGGGCTTTTCTAGGTGGGTAACTGACTTATTGGGGCTTTTCTAGGTGGGTAACTGACTTATTGGGGCTTTTCTAGGTGAGTGACTACCTAATTGGGGTCTTCCCAGCTGGGTGACTCCTTCAATGAAGACTCTTTAGTCTAGCGAGTAGGACAGTCTGTCTCTCAGGGTCAGGCCTTTGATAAAGACACAATGGTGACCCTCTTCACCGAGCCCTCGACGGGCCAATGTAATCAATCCAGTCTTCTTAGTCATGCTGTTACTTCAAATTGTTTCTCCTTATTAATGGTATAACAGGTTTTGGATCCAGCTCAGATACAGGAATTTCAGTCGATTACAGTTGCTAAACACAAATTTCTTGGTGTAAAAGTCGTCAAAATTAATATTCATCTTTGGTATTATGGATTTTGATAACCGAAAGTAGACATTGATAATATGATTCTCTGTTTAAGTTGACTGTTGAGATACTTATCCTCTGGAGATTGTTGAGGCATATAAACACAGGATTAAGTTAATAGAGTCGTGGTGCGGCGTCTTACAGAAGTATCTGAATAGGTTGAGATGTGTAGAGAGAGATTGTAACTTTGAGCTCTGTTGAAATGATGAAATGTATTAAGTCTGTTAAGACATGATAAATATATAAAGACCCTTAGAGACTCCCAGTTTGGCACGATGAAGAGCTGTAAGACACGTTGAGATGTTTTTATTTTTTACGTAAAGATTACCAGCAATAGCTTATTTCTCCTGATAATTAAAGACCCTAACGCTAACCTTATGAAACCTAGTTCTCCCAGGTAGCATTTGAGTGTGTAATCATTTTTCTTTGTGATTTACGTTGTCAACCTACATTATATCCACTACAGAGGCCATCTCGCTAAAGCAGTTGAGCTTGGGAGACCGGACACCTGTACTACGCAGTGTGAGAACGTGGGATGTGTCGAGCACGGGGGCGAGCATGGGGGGTGGCTCACGTCGCCCAATGTGTCCATCCCGCCCACCGCCTGGTCTAGCCCACGCCCCCACTCACACACTGGCCCTTATGTGTGACCTAGCGCTAGACTCGGACTCGTTCTCCGCCGTCCTCGCTGCCAGGATCGGTAGCAAAGGGTGAGTTCGGTGATACAGAGGAAAAGAGTGGGACTATCTGGTGAATTTAGGGGAAGTAAAAGGGACCATCTAAATTCTAAAGATTAGACACCCCAGTTTATTTAACCTAATAGTTAGACGCTCTAACGCTAACTGTGGATTATTTTAGGTTAGATTAGCAGATTAGTGTTAAGGTGGTTGATCTTAAAGGTGAAACAAGCTGAGGTGTCTAATCTGCAGGGGATCCTTGGTTTATAATGAACAGCCAGTGAGAGAAATGGGAGATAATTCAATTTTGACCATTGTAGAGAACTTAGAGAACTTAAGAAAATAAAATGTTTAATTTGGACCAATCTAGAGAACTTAGAAACGTGATTTAATTTCGACCCCCTGGACAGGGTGGGTGTTGACCTGGATGTGGGAGTGGAGAAGCTGGCGGTGTTAGGTCGTGTGGTGGTGACCGCCACCCTGGACATGGAGGCGCCCTTCCCCCACGTCACGCGCCTCTCTCTCTCTTTCACCGAGAAACCCCAGGTCTGGTTCAGCGTCAGAATCCTCAAGGTGAGTCCTACAAGCCCGGTATTTAGTCCTATAAGTTATCTTTTTAAGTCCTTAAAGGCTTATTCATTGATTCTTAAAAGCTATCCTTTGATTCTTAAATGCTTACCTTTAAGTCTCCCAAGTTATCCCAGGATCCCTACAAGTTATTCCTGGATTCCTTCAAGTTATTTTGACTTCTAAATGTTGTCTTGATTCCTACAGGCTATCTGGAGTCCTACAGGTTATTCCTGAACACCTAAAGTTATTCCTGGTGCCCTACAGGATATCAAGAGTCCCACAAGTTATCACTGGACTTGTACGAGCTATTCGGAGTCCTACATGTTTATGCTTCTGGTTTTCCACCCTCGAAACTTTAATGTTCTCTATTCTGTTCACTTTTTATTTTCTCTGACGTGTGTTGACAGTGTAACATTTGTCCAGCCTCCTCTGAACTTTGTGGATACATTTGTATTTTTGTTTAATTCTCTCTATTTTCTGTTCAGCTGACTGTGTGAAGACCACTCGTCTGTAGCTCAGTTTCCCCTTTGACCCCCTCACGTGTGTGATGACTCCCTTTGACCTATGTTCAACTCATTTGTCCTAGAGACCTTTCCTGGCTTCCATCCAACATTACTGACCTATTCTGACCTTCAGAATCCAGATTTAATTAAATACTAAATGCTGATCAAATGCTTGCCACTCTTGGTCAGACACAGATGATTGTGTTAAGTAGTGTTTGGTAGAGAACAATCCAAGAGTTCTTTCTATCTGATATCTTGTTAATTGTCCTGGGTAGTCATTACTCAAGCACTAAAGGAGCAGTTCAGTGTCTGTATACTTCTGGTCAAGAAAAGAAAAGCCTAAAAGAGCTAGTGAGAGGGAGTTATCTAGGAACTAATACAGTAATTTCATACACTGTTCACTTAATTTTCTTAATGAAACAGTATGAAGAAAAGTACCAATATGGAGTTGTGTTGATTTAATGCTTCTGGAGTATTGTTAATGAAGAGCTTCTTTCGGGGTTTTTCTCTCCTCACACAAGTTCTCCTTACGTGCTCTTCTTTTATCATTGCTCATCACACCTCTTATTTTTCCCTTTCTTCTCTGTTCCCCTCATGTCATACCTGTATTGCCAGTGAAACCATCTCACTCACTCGCAGCATGGCTCCCACTCCTTCACACTGCTCCCATCCACCTCTATTCTAAAGTTGTTATTCTCTTTTGTAGGCGGTGCAGATGATGGAGGTGCCTGTACTGAAGACATGGCTCCACTCACTGGTAATGGACGCCCTGGCCACAGCTTGGGTTGATCCGGGTCAGCTGGAGGTCAACATTCACTCAACTGATGTACATGTCCCTGAGACCCGTCCAGGGGACACCTTAGCCCAGGGAGTCCTCACAGTCATTATCTGGACCCTCAAGGCAACTTCAGGTCAGTTTCTGGACATAATTTAGGCTTCTGAGCAATAGATGGGTCATGTAATGGCTTAAGTGAACAATTATTGTTGAGTTGTTGGTAGGGCCAGATGAGTGCAAGTCACACCCCAACTCTGGTGTCTCTCACAGCCAAATTTGTCCTTGTCTTATTCAGTGTTTGAAGTGTTTCTTTTATTATGCCATTATGTTTGTAATTCTTTTTTCTGTATATATTTTTTTCATTTTCATTATTATTTTCAATACATTTTAACCTGAACAGGTAAGGATAAGAAAGTCCTGGATTAGAATGTCCAGATGAAAGAAATCTGTGGTGAAACAGTGAAACATTTTCCTTTTCAGATAAACAAACACTGCTTTGTCATGGAGATGGTATGTAGGAACGGGTCCTCAGCAGTAGATATGGTACTAACTGACGTATATGTTGACTGAAGTAGCTATTGACTGAGATTAGGAGAAGATGGATGTAATACGGCAGGGGAAAATAATCTATTAAAGATAAAGTGAAGTACAGTAGGTGATGAATACACAAAGAATTGTTAATCGAGAGGTTTAGCTATTTTGACTAGAGAAATAATTCAGGGTGGGGAGAAATCACATTGTATAAATTTTGAAAATGTTTATGGTTTCCTGGAATAACAGCCAAATACCAGAGAAATTTGGATATTATTTTCTTGTGTGTGTAACCGAGACTAAGAACTTTAGGGGAATTATTGTTAGACGTATGTATCACTCGTAAGTACATACCAGGCAGCAGGTCGATCAGTGGTGAAAGGGAAAAATTAAGTTAAATTTTTTTGGATGTGTGTGTGGGGGTTATTGGTCACATATTTGCGCTAATACAGTACATGTAATAGAGAGAAGCTTAGAAATGAATAAGAAAATAGAGAAGCTTAGAAACGAAGAAGAAAGTGCAGTGTAAGCTGCAGTCTTGGACTTACAGAAAACAAATGATACAGTAAGATGTAAAGGAGTGTATGGGAAGTGCTGACCATACATTGGGTAGTTATGCATATATTTATTAAACGCTGCCAAGTGTTTTTATGATAGAAGCTGTGCGTCAGTGGTGTGTTATCCTCTCCACCACTGATCAGCTCGTTAGCTCGTTACATCACACTTCAAAAGTTGTCGCTATTATTGTATGTAGGTGATGCTGTGCAGTAAGCCAAATTCTGATTAAAAGTTTGAGAGAATTTTAATACAGCAACGGATTTCGAAAGAAAAAGACAGTCTCAGTGATATGTCACTGGATGTAGAAGAGCTGGAAATTTTGAAGGAGTTTTAAGTATTTTGAATGGTGTTCAGTGAGGAGGGAAAATGAAGAGTGAATATAATAAAGGAATACAAGCAGGAACAAGAGTTGACGCCTTACGAGTGTGGATGTGATTGAGTGTAGACTACACTGTACACCGTAGAGTGTACAAGGAATGTATGTACAATACAGTACTTGGAGTGCCTGTTTAATTTCTTCATGTAGATGTGAAATTCACCTGTTTCATGATATTAATAGATCAAGAGAAATGGACAGTTTGGGAGGCATTATGGGGTGGTTGAAGAATTGTTAGAATAAGGATTGAAAGATGTTAGAGATAATGTATGTGTGGGATAAAGAAATTCTCTGGATCCTTTAGATTTTAAGAGAACACTAGGAGGGTATGACCACCAGGAGTAGGGGACATATGGTAGATTGTTAGGAGAGATTTATGATGAGATGATGTACAGTTGATGGCTAGGAAGTGAGAGGAAGACCTAAAGAGAGAACAACCTATATACACTACAGTTGATTTAGCAAAATACAAAAGGTGTCGCTTTAGACTGATTGAAGATTTGAAGAATGACTGGATTAGAAACTGTGGACAATTTTAGTACTTAATACTTGTTACTTGAACAAACCTGATGAATGATTAACCTGATGGATGATTTAATTTAAAATGCTCACTGAACTGTTGTGGATGTTAAGGGTTGACTGTAAATGTAATGTATACTGTATAATCTGTGGACAAATTGAACATATGAACAATTATGTGTGGATGTTTCTACAGATCACATGAAGATTAGCCCCCGGTATATTTCACCCTAATGCTACGGGGGGGGGGGGGTAGGTCTGGTTAACTCAAGGTGTGTTAGGTTAGGTTGGTCCAGTTAGATTAGCTTAGCATAGGTTAGGTTGGGTTAGATTAGTATAGGTTAGGTTAGTTCCAGTTAGATTAGGTTATGCTGGATTAGATTAGCATAGGTTAGGATAAGGTAGGGTAGGTTAGCATAGCACTGTGGTGGTTAACCTTAAGGTGATATAAGCTGGGGGCTAATCTTCTTGTGATCCATTTCTACTTTAACCTTTTGCTGTCACATTCTACACATGTCTCCCTCATTCTTTAAGTTTTCTGATAGAAGTAAAGATGATAGATGGGTATTAATAGATGAGATAGATATTGAATGAAGAAAATATTGATTATAGTAGGTATTAGATAGATAGATAGATATTTATTCAGTAAAATCTTCATACAAGCTTACAGTAGTGTAGATCAAATTATACTGTGACTGGGGCAGTTAAGATGTTGACTGAGGAACACTGACTGACTGACTGTAATAGATATTAACTTAAGTACAGCTCCTTCCCGACTTACGACGGGGTTAGGGACCGACATCCAGGTCGTAAGTCGGGAAGGAGCTGTATATAATAACGAGTAGATGCTGATTGAAGTAGATAATTTTTGTAGTAATATTGACAACAGTAGATAGTGACTGTATTACTAAAAGACTTTTGAAGAAGATACAGTACTTACTAAAATTGTACTGATGACTGTAGTAGTATATACAGTACAATATTATGAAAGTAGAGTTTACTGAAGTAGACATTAACTTAAGTAGAAATTGATTTAAGTACCGTAGATATTGACTTAAGTAGATAATGATTAAAGTAGATATTGACTGAAGTAGTCACTGGCTGGAGCTCTGGGGTTGTCAAAGGGAGACAAGATCTGCAGTGTCAAGGGAAAGCAAAGTCTGGTGGTGTCAAGAGTCCCGGCCCAGACATGGTGCATCCCAGAGTGCTAAGAGAGTTGTGCAACGAGCTTGGAGTGAATATTGTGAGCTCATGGAACAATCTGCTGGAGAGCATTGTGATGGCACAGAGTGTTGAGCTCATTCAAGGCCAGACTTGACCAACACTGGAGCAGGTTCTGATATATTCAGGAGCCAGTGCACTCCCAGTATCTGCCAACAGTGCATATCAGAGATGTGACCGACCACCCAAGTGGCTAACGAGCGGATCAGTGGTGAAAAGGCAGTGTAGGCAGTGTGGGCCTCTCGCCCATAATTGATATTTTTCCCACCACTTATCAACTTACTAGCCATTCGGGCAGTTGGTCTATCCAGTGTTATTACAGGAGGAAACCGGAGGCCGGGAAGCCTGTGATGTTTGGTAGTGAGGGTCACATTGGATAACACCCTTCTCAGGTGTATCCAGGCCAAGTAGGTCTCGAACGGTTTGAATCAAACCCTTGATATATATTGGTGAGAGATAGGCACCTTACCAATACAGTATAGCTGAACTAAGACGTATTGCATTTGCTTCTGTGCAGTGCCTCGTGCAGGATTTAATTGATTTTATATTTGATTATGTAGATGAGGATGACCCTCCTATGTATGCATAGTAACAGTAGTAGTGCCACAGTGGAAACTCCGAAACTTCGCTTCTTGCCCCATCAGTGAAGTTAAGTAACATTGAGTCTGGTAAGTACAGCACTTGGATGGGTGACCGCCTGGTCTTAAGAACACCAGATGCTGCTGGCATAAGGACTATTGGAAACAAGCATCTCAGCCTTGTCAGCTGTCTCTGGTCAAACTGACTGAATATCAATTATTATAATTATATGAGTGACTTTCCTTAAGTTTTGACTTGTGAATTTGAGGGGAATTTGGGTGATGAGGATGAGAAATACTGTACTACAGTACAGTCTCGGTTTACGCGGTCAATTAAACCCATGGAGGTCCGCGTAAAACGAGAAACGCGTAAACGAAATAACAGAACATATGGGATTAATTGAAATAGAGACTGAGCCGACCCCCAGACTACCCTCTTCCGACACAATATGTACGTTGTAGTAAAAATAACATCTTAATTTTATGATGGTATGCACATACAATTAATATTTATGAGAAATATCAATAATATTAGGTTTTTTAACACTTACTTTAGTAGAAGAGATGGCTGGGCACATGGGGATGGGGGGGTGGGTTCCGAGGCAGAGGGCAGATTATTGACCCTCACCTGTATCACTTGTATCACCTGTATCACTATCCACCACAGAGGCTTGCAGGGCCTCTTTGTCAAACCCCTCAAAGTCCATATCCTCACTATCACTGACTTAGGCTGGCTGTGGTGGGTGGCGGGTGAAGAACTCGGTAATGTTTTGTTGACTGGGCGACCTTGTGCGCACCCTGCCTGCGCCGCTTCCCGCGTAAATGATGGACTGTACCTCGTAACTAATAATTGCCGGTCTGGCCAGGTGCCGCGTAAATGACCAAACGCATAAAGGAAATCCGCGTAAATCGAGACTACTGTATACTACTGGTGGTGGTGGGGTAGTTTCCACAAGCCATGTGTCCAACCATGAGGATGATGAGGCTCCCACATGGGATTGGAGTGATTCTTTGTGTATTCCCCCCTGCCTCTGAACTTTGCTGGTGTAAATCTGGAGTTTATGGTAAGATTAATTTATTTATATTATTTTTTATTTTTTTTTCTGTTCCACTAACCAGTAGTAGTGGCAAGAGCAGCTATCACCATCCTCAAAGGTTCAAGTCTAAACTTTAATGTGTTGAGGGGATGGCATATATTATTGAACTCGACCCAATAGATTATTAGAGTTGATGTACTGACGGGAGGTGTTGGGTCTATTGATTGCTGGTGCTGGAGGACAGTCACTCTGTCCTCTTCACCACTGATCAACCTGTTAGTTGCTTGATTCACAGTTAAAGTAAGATATTTGTGTTTCCCAGCAACATTTAACTCACTTGTGTGTAGTGCAGTAAATTCTTCTCCATTAATAAACCTGTTATAAAATTTTGTTTCTACCATTCAGTCCATTTACACTTCCTAAGTCAATAAGTTGCCATTTCTTCTTATTACAAACAATTGTAAATCTATATAAGTATACTGTATATGTGTGATTGGTTCATATCTAATGCTGCTGCTTTACATGAGTGTCATATTACTGTAAGTTGGAACCACAAAATGTGAGAAAAATCCTAAATACAGTACAGTACTAACATTGCTTAAGCTGCCTCCCGAAAGTTGGGAATGCTGTATAGATGCCGTACTACTTCATTCCTGAGCAGTTGCTTCATATTTATAAGGGATTCATTCGTCCTAACTTGGAGTACTGCTCTCATATCTGGGGTGGTTCTTCTTCTGTCCAACTGTTAGATAGGGTGGAATCAAAGGCATTTCATATTCTTAACTCCTCCTCCTTTAGTTGTTAATCTCTCTTCCCTTTCTCTTCACTGCAATGTTGCTTCACTCTCTTTTACAGGTACTTTAATGGGCAGTGTTTGGTGGACTTGGCATCCTGTGTACAGCTGGCAAGGCAGTGGGCTCGTAATGCTCGTCTTGCCCACAGTGCCCACCATTTCTGTGTGGGTGTCAGTCACACTAGAATAACCCATTATAGTACATCTTCTTTCCTCACACAGCCAAACTGTGAAATGCTCTGCCTTCCTCTGTGTTTCCATACTCTTCCAATCTGTCTCGCTTCAAAAGCTGGTTTTCCTCCATCTTCGTGGTGTAGGTTAATACTGTACAGGTGCTCCTCTACTTAAGAACGTTCAACTTACAAACTTTCAGAGATACAAGCATCATTACTGAGGGGGGGTTACCTGCCAGAACAGGTGTTTAATGTGGATGAGACTGGATTATGTTGAAGAAAATTTCAGATAGAACTAACATTACCTAAGAGGAGAAGAGTGAGCCAGGTTTTAAGGTTGTATTAAAGGGTATAGCTGTATAAATATCCATAATCTTTAAATTTTTTACAATATGTTTGGTATATACAGGAGTAAAGTTGGACTTGCAAACAAGCCTCAGGAACGTAACTCGTTCGTAAGTAGAGGAGCACCTGTATAATCTTTTTCTCTAATATTTTTTCTTTTTACTCTTATTTTTGTTTCGCCCCCTAGGCCCCATTGTATGTCAATGACGTGTGCCCGGGTGGGCTATTCCCCAAGGAAAAATAAATAAATAAATAAATAAAAATTAAAAAATCTGAAAAATATATCAGGATTCCAATCTCATCTTCTCATTATCCTTAAGTACAGTACAGTACAGTACAGTATAGTACAGTATTTGCATGCCAAATACAGTGATTCCTCGCTTAACGTCGTGGTTCCGTTCCTGAAAACCGCAATGTTAACGGAAACAACGTTAACGGAATCAAATTTCCCCATAAGAAATAGATAATAAGGGAGTTATGTTCCTGAGCCTCCCTTTGCCCCATGAAATGCATTACATATACAGAAATTCAATGACATTTTTAGAGAAAATAGTACCACTTCCAGCACTAACCTTAATCTTGTGCATGTTGGTCTGGATAGTACACACTGTTGTGGGGGTTAGCATTGCTTCTTCACATGAGTAGCACTTGATGGGCTCTTGGAAGCCATTTTGAATTGTTAGAGTACAGTATTAAGAGCAAAGATACTTAAACACGCACAAATGCTGTGGAACCCTAACAAAGACTGCCAACGTTTGGGGATGCTGTGACGATCTGCGAGTAAGAGGCAGCGCGCCAAGACGAGAGAGCATAACGCGGCAAGACAAGAGAGGGTGGTGCGCCATAAAAAGTAGTCCGTGATGACGCTAAAAGCGACGTTATATTGATTCGTCGGGACATTAACTGAATTATTGATATCTAAATTGTAGCAACTTTATAACGAAACAGTGTTATTGGGAGCAACGTTAAACGAGGACTTACTGTACTGTACTGCCAAGTGTCCAGGCAATTATGTATACAGCTTTACATTCACTGTCTTTATGGCCTCATTTAATCCTCTATAACAGGTGTAAGTCTGGACGAGGACAAGTGGGTGGTGTTGATGGTGGACGGGCAGCAGCACGTGACCCCGACCATTACGTCTCCTCGCTGGCAGGAGGCATGCAGCTTCCTGGTGAGCTCCTCCCCAAACCACCACAACCTGGTGCTCAAAGTCAAGACTAAGAGGCTCATCACTACTACTCTAACACAATACGACTTGCCACTCAGTCAGTATGGCCTTGACAGCTGTAGAGTGTGAGTACTAACACCTGTGTGGCTCTCCTGCCAAGCTTACCATATGTAGAGTGAGTATTAATGCCCTCACACATTGCTGGCACATATACCTGTGGACACCCAACATAGACTCATGTAGATGGTATCCTAACAGCTTTATTTTTATTGCCAATACTAAAATACACATGTACTTCTGTCTTATACTCATTAGAATCATAATATTTGTAAATACCTGTGTGTGTAAAGTAATACCTAACTCTTGAAAATACAATCTAGACACCTGTACATTGTAATTTCAGTAAATCCTTGATAACTCGGCACATACGGGGCTCTGGCCCTTGCCAAGTTATTGACCCATATATGTGTACATGTAATTACTAAATGTAAAAAAGTAACACTTCCCAGCACTGCAGGCGAAGAGTGAAGCATCATAGTAGGTGACACAGAGTTATGGTAGTTGACACAGGAGAATTGACCCAGAGGAATGGGAGTTCAGTATTGCTGGATATGACTCATTTACGAACCTTTCTCAAGAAACTTGCAAGAGGGGTGTGGTTATCTATGCTAGGCAAGACCTTAGAGCCAGCCTAGTGAGGTCACAGGGAGAGGATGTTTTTGAAGAGTCGAAGTGGTGTAAAATTAAACTAAAGGGAGGAAACTTATTGTCGGGTGTATCGACAGATCCCCAAACTGTGGCCCACTAAATCAAAGGAACTTAAGAGCCTAAATAGACAATGCGGCGATGCTCAACCCTAGCCACCTCCTTATCATGGGGGACTTCAACTATGGCGACATCGACTGGAGAAACGAGTTCACCCCAAATGACTTGAATAACCCTGCTACTCTTTTTGTAGAGACCCGACACATTACAGAGGTGAGCAAACACCCAAGCCACTAGACCTCATCATAACAAACGAGGAGGGTATGGTGGCCAAACTGGAACACCTTGCCCCAGTTGACACCAGTCACCATATAGTGTTGTCATTCAGATTTAGCTGTTACCTAGTTCAAGATAAAGCCAGGCCAAGGTGCAAATATTACACGGGAAATTACAACGGGATGAGGGGTATCCAATGGCCTGACTCATTAAGGCACAAGAACACAGACACTACGCTGGATATCATTACTAGTAAAGTGACCCATGGTAGGTGATGCAGGTGGCCAGATATTCCAAGATTTTCCCAGATAATTTTATAAATCTCGGCATTTCCCGAGTTATACTATAATATATTCTGAGACCATATCCATGCCAAGTAATCGAGGGTTTGCTGTACTGTGTTAAATGGCTACTACAGGCTACTTTACAGTACATCTGTACAGTGTGTGTGTGTGCGCTGTTTTAAGTGTGACATTCATGACCCATCTACCCTACACCAGCAGGTGTTGTTACTAATTTGTAAAGCAGCTTTCTAATTGCTTTGTGAGTACAGTACATGTATGTACATTGTTTTGTTTCGTTTTAAATCTGGGAAGAAAAATTAAAATTTATGTCTTTGGTTATCTGACACTTGACCAAATGTCCATGTAGAATAGCTCTTAAGATGTTGATATACTGCAGTTCCTAACCGACAGTATCCTTTTAAAAGTATTGTCAAATTACAACTGAAATAACTTTTATCAGGTTTAAATTCAGGATTGCTTCTCATTATTGTTTTCTGGGGGTCAATCCCTAGGTCAGATGTGAGAAGGGCATTACAGTACCTGTAATACCCTTCTCCTGTCTTCAATGTGACCAAATATTGCAAGCTTTCTCTGGGTACTCTCATTTCCTCCTGTATTGTACTAACACCAGACAATGAAGGTTGTAACAAAGAGCTACATTAGTGACTGCCTGAATGGCAAGTAAGCTGAGAAGTGATGGAATTGATAAAAACAAAGTAAATAGATACAAAATTAAGATGAATGAAAATAAAATTCTTCTTACATGCAGGGCAGAAACGGTCCTGCAGAAGAAAGGAGGCAAGGTAATAGGGGGTAGTGTACCACCTCTTCACCTGCGGCTCCAGTACACCCCACTCACCCCAGTGAACTTGGAATCACCACTACCTGGCCCCCTGTCAGACAACCAGGAAGGTGGGCTGATTGATTTTTTGTGGTAAATTAATAATTATGGATAGGTATGTGCAGGTAGTAGACTTGAAACTAATACTGTACTGTATATGCAAGTGGAGTTGAGATTGCTATATGCAAGTGATGGAGTTGAGATTGATTCTTGAATTTCCCATGATGACTGAAGACAGAGACGTGCAAATGACAGTGATAGAAGAACACGTATTAGGCATCAGAAATATCTTTATTCATTGTAGAAACATATTCATACCCTACCTTTGATGAGAAAATTGTTTGTTTTCAAAGAAAATCATGATTTTTTTAATGTTTCCTGTTGAAGCTTAAACACATTTGCAGTTGCTGTTGCTAACTCATGTAAACCCTCTGCAACAATAAAAGTATGTCCCACAAGGTAGAGATTCAGACAACACACCTCTGGAGGCTGATTAGCAAGAAGTTAAACTGGTTTTATGCAATAAACGTTGTACAGTACTGTAATGGGTTAACCTAAGTTGGATTAGGTTTACCCTCTCAGCCTTGCATGATGCCATTGTGGCGTCGAACATAGAAGGCGAAAAACCTTGCGCTCGGCCTCGCGACGCCAACGTGGCGTCCAATGGGCTATATTTTCAAATAACTCAAAACTTTTCAGTGAAACTGTCTGAACTTTGGACGCCATTTGACAGACGTCGTTTTCTTTGTGTGGGCCTTATCACCTTCCCTGAGATGGTCTTGGTCATCGTGTGTGTGGCAGCGAATGAAAAAAAGGAAGACAGTGTCTGGCCATTAGAGCTAGAGGAGGGTGCGCCGCTCAGCCCTTTAATTATTCCATGAGTTTTTGTATTATATTATTTTTCCTTATACCAAGATATTCTACAAGCTTTGTTCTTTATTTTGTATATACAGTAGTACTTTTCAATGAACACCATAATACAAGGAAAATGTGAATGGAAATCGAGATGTTACAAACATTTTCCTACTTTTTCAACTTATACTGTACTCGAAAAAAGTGGCTTAAATTTAAAGAATTTTCAATTTGTTATGGTTTCATACAATTTTTCAGACAATTTTATGCTAGAAGAGACCCCATTGCAATTAATAAAACAAGTCCATGGCAGTGAAATGAGCCCTAAAAAAAAAATTCTTTGATTTTTTGCCAAAAACCTCCGAGGCTGAGCGTAAGTTTTCATGCACGTACAGTGTATGTGTCTCAGGCTCCGAGGCTGAGAGGGTTAAGTTGGATTTAATTAGGTTAGCATAGATTCACTTATGTATGGTTGGATAAGTTAGGTGGGCAACTGATAGCTAATGATTGGGAAAATGATAGTCGGTTGAAGACTGGCCAAGCAAGACTTGAGCACCTTCATCACTGAACCAACCCTAAATTTGATTTGCCTCTTGCAGGTGCTGGTGTATTATACATTGTGGTCCACGGAGCAGATAATATTGCTGCTGTCACAGACTATCCTCCCAGCCCATACTGCCTCATATTCAGCAATCGCAAAAAGGTTTGTAGGAAGAGGCCAGAGCTAAAGTTATTCTATGTAAAGATGCATTGATTTTTATTACATTGTCAGGATAAGAATTGAAGTTGAAGTATTCATATTATTCTTAGTTTTAGTTCATATTTCATGGCAAAATATTCTTGTTATACAGTACTGTACTGTATCCCATTATCTATTTGGCATTTTAGCTCCAGGTCAATAATATACCTGGTATAGCATTTTGGAAATACAGTAACCTGTCCAGTATGGTAAAGATACTATTTTTATTATCACCAATATTCCTTATAAGCATTATTGATTGACTCTTGCCAAAGCACTAAATGTTTCACCATAATACTCTAAAACACATTTTCCCCGCAGGTGAAGACAACACACTATGTTTGTGAATGTGGGTCACCACGGTGGGAGTGTGGGGTGGAGGTCCTGGTGAGGGACTTAGCTGCAGTGACACTGGCTGTAGCTGTTTGTTCCTTGCCAAGGGGCACCCAGGATACAGAACTTCTTGGCTTAGCCTCCCTTTCTCTTGCTACAGTGAGTTTAAGTAAAGACCCAAAAATTATTCATCATAAGCAAGTTAAATAACATACAGTACAAATAGCTGTTGGTAGAGCAATATCTTAGATTTTTTGCAATTGATCTTTATTCTGGAGTGTACATACTGTGTTTCTTATTATTTTCACTATTTCTTGTACGTATTATAATCTTGAATTAAATTTTACATCAGAAGTCTGAGTTTGTAACTAAAACAGTTTTGTAACCCCTCATGTAATGCATTTAATTTATTCATTGTGAATGTCAAAGCACTTTCCTGCATTCTTTGATATCCCATGGCATTCTTGGAATCTAGGCATATAGATATTTCAAAATACGTATGTATTGTAGACCTTTGATATGAAGCGAGAGTGGGACTGAGAATTGTCATACAGTATAAGAGTGCATTATATCCTTCTATGTATTGTATCACAATACCTTGTATCATCCAATGTTCCTCAGGTGGAGCTGCCCATGGTGCGCCGCCAGATGTCTCTCACCCGCAGCCTTCCCACACCTGGTGGTGCTTCAACTTCCACCTCATTGCCAGGGTGAGTACCTCTGTCATCCCTTCTGCCATCATGTTCCTGCTGTTATGTCTCCTCTGAACTCACTCCTGGATAAAGGCTGCCCTTCATATCATTCCTTCTCTCTGCTGCTTTACCTTCTCCACCTTCCAACCTTTATCACAACCAGTAACCCTCAGCATTATTTCCTTCCTGACACTACTCTCTTGACTTCTTTCCTATATCCACCTATGTTAACCCTCTGCTACCACCATCTCCTTCATCATCACTCCCTTCCTCACTTACACCCTGCATAGTAACTCTAATACCCCACACAGGACGGTGACAGTGACAGTGGTATTCAGGTCTGTGCCATCGGTGGCTGGATGCAACATGTCTTCAGCTGATTTGGGATCAGAAAAAGGGTTCACATCTACTTTTGGTCCTTTGTCAACCTCCCAACCTTCACCAGTTCTCACCTCAGCTGCCCAGCGGAGATCCTCACTTCCCTTGGTTGATGATGAAGACATGGCCTTCAAGAAGCGTAGCAACACACCCTGGTACAGTCAGGCAGTAAGTGATACATTATAGGAAGTTATACATCAATAGGTAGTAGAGATAAGTTATTCAAACTCAGGTTAGTTTATCTAAAATATCTGTAAAATTATTAATAACTTATAGAGCTAAAAACAACAGTGGCAGATTGTAACCCCATTCCACTTCCTGATCTCACTTTTCATGTACAGTATTCAGTATTAGATAGATAAGAGTTTAATAGTGATTATAGATCCATGTGAGGAGCTGCTATTTTATGTATTGTTTTACAGAGTCGATTCCTAGGGACAACCCGGGATGGAGAGACTGGCACACAGGACATTGGTGACATTATTGCCTCTGGTCTGGGCCTCATGGAACTCACTATCATCAGGTATTAAATCATTTCAGTTATTTTACTTTTATCCTCTTCACCACTGATGGGCTGGTTAGCCGCTTGAGCGATCGGTCACATCTCTGTTACGCACTGTTGGCAAGTACTGGGCATGCACCGGCTCCTGACTGTACTTGAACCTGCCCCAGTGTTGGTCAAGTCTTGCCTTGAAAGAGCTCACACTCGGTGCCATCACAACACTTTCTGGTAGATTGTTCCAAGAGTTCACAACTCTCACTCCGAAAAAGTTTGCCCTCACAGTTTTCTGGACTTGTGGCTTTATCAATCTTGAGCTGTGACCCCTTGTGGGGCGAGCGTCCGCCAGCTCCAAGTAAGGACACTCGACTGAGTAGTGCCCCTTGAGATGCTTATACACCTCAATTAGGTCACCCCTTGCCCGTCGGTAGTATAAGCTAGGCAAGTTCAGGCGCTCCAATCTCTTAGGGTAGCTGAGGTGCCGAAGTGCAGGCACCAGTCTAGTGGCCCTCCTTTGAACATTTTCAACCAACTGACAGTCCCTAGCATATCTCGGGGACCAGACGGGGTGACAGTACTCCAGATGGGGAAGCACTTCACTCTTGAAGATCGTTACGAGGGACAGAACCGTCTTGATATCTGAACAACCTTCTTATAAGACCCAATAATTTATTTGCATGATTTACCTTCTTCTCGCAATGGCTCGAGAACTAAAGCTCATTGTCAACATACACACCTAGGTCCTTCTCACATTCAGTCTCAAATAGTGCAGTTTCTTCATCCCATTGGGACATATGATATGCCTCCTTACCGTTGGTACGCCCCAGGTGCATCCTCTTACACTTCGTGACATTGAATCTCAGCAGCCATTTCTTCAACCATTCTTGGAACCCACAGAGGTCCTTCTGCAGCTCTTCACAGTCCGCTTGGTTCTTGATTTCCCGAAATAACTTGGCGTCATCGGCAAACATTTGTATGGAGGAGTGTACAATGTCAGGCATGTCATTTATGAAACAAACAAACAACTGCGGGCCCAATACACTGCCCTGTGGTACCCCACTTGTGACAGGTACGGATGATGATTTCGTGCCATTAATCACCACACACTGCTTGCGGTCGTATAGAAAGTCTTCTATCCACGCTAGGACATTTCCCCGAATTCCGTACCCTTCCAGTTTGATTTCCAGCCTTTCGTGGGGTACACTGTCGATAGCCTTGGCAAAATCTAGGTAAATATTGTCGATATTATCACCTTGTTCCAGAATATGGGTCCAAATATCCAATACCTTGAGCAATTGTGTTAAGCAGGAGTGCCCCGGCGTAAAATCGTGTTGGCAATCCATCGCTGCATCTCTGATAATACTCTCAAGTACTTTACATATTATGCTGGTCAGGCTCACTGGTCTATAGTTGTTTGTGGAGTGATGATCGCCCTTCTTGAAGATAGGACTCGCATAAGACACTTTCCATTCACTGGGGACCTTTTGTTCATCAAGGCATTTACAAAACAGGATCTTCAGGGGCTCAGCAAGCTCGTTGCACATCTCTCTTAGCACTAGGATGCACCATGTCAGGGCCGGGACTCTTATGCACCTTTATCTTTGACAGTTTATTTATAATACCCTCTTCTGTGAACACAATGTGGGTCAGTGCTGTGTCGAACTGTCAGTCCTCTCCACCAAATGATCGGCTCGTTAGCTGCTTGGGCGATCGGTCATGTCTCTGTTGCGCACTGTTGACAAATACTGGGCATGCACCGGCTCCTGAATGTACCTGAACCTGCTCCAGTATTGGTCAAGTCTTGTGTTGAAAGAGATCACACTCAGTGCCATCACAACACTTTCTGGTAGATTGTTCCAAGAGTTCACAACTCTCACTCCGAAAAAGTTTGCCCTCAGTTTTCTGGACTTGCGGCTTCTTCAATCTTGAGCTGTGACCCCTTGTGGGGCTAGTGTCCGCCAGCTCCAAGTAAGGTCACTCGACTGAGTAGTGCCCTTGAGATGCTTATACACCACTTGGTCATATGGCCAAGCAATCATGTTTGGGACCTACCATTACATTAAGTGCTAACTATTGTGAAGTATAGCTCACTATCACCAAGGTGTTATTGGATCTCTTGCCATTAACTTGAAGATGTCAAATTTCCCATATCTTTCCTTTCATTTATCTGACATTCTTAACACCTTAGCACCTTCCTTCCTTTCACCATTAGGGCACGTGACCTGGTGGCCAAGGACCTGAATGGATATAGTGACCCATACTGTGTTGTGAAGGTCAGTGGAGAGGTCAAGTACAGGACAAGAGTTAAGAAGAAGACACTCAACCCTGAGTGGGAGGAAACCCACATGACCCACCTGCCTAAGCACCCTGATTCTTTGGCCATTGTGAGTACAATACTTATGGCATTGCTTTGTAACCTCTGTGAAAAGTTTTCAAGCATGTGTATCACTTTTGTTGTATTTTGACGTACAATCTCGGATGAAAGTTCTCACTACAGTCAAGGTGGATAGTTCAAAGTCTGCTCACCCTTACTGAACTACAGGTCCGCTGTTCAGCCATCGCCTCTGTCCCTCCCTACACACACACACACACACACACACACACACATACACAAGCAACCTCGCAGTTCAACAATCGAGCTCTGATACTTCCATTTCTCAATAAGGACTTAGGGAAGGATGTCGTGGTTTTGTTAATAAATTCACGAAACAATTTAATCAAGTTTTACATTATTTGACAGAATAGGTTACATCGTTATTAAATTATCATGACATAATGCAGAGTGTATTTTGGTGGCTGGAGTTTGCAATGATATCAGAATCCTCCAGGCTGTATTGTCCCTAGAATGGTAGCCTGAAAACTAAGCATAAATGTGACGAATAATATGGTTCATAAGAATGCTTTATCACCGTCCATCTTATCATAGGGTCTACTGCATGTAACCTTGAATTTATCCCTACAATGGATGACATGATGGGAGTATGACTGACTTATGTGTGTCACAACAAGAAGTAGGTCACAACACTGATTGATTAGCATTTGATGGAAAAATAAGATAAAAGTAGCTTGACCATATTTTATTAATAGCTATACTCGTATAAGTAACCACAAATGTTGCTTACTTAATATTATATACAGTACACTCAGTATCTTTGTAGATAAATTTACAATTAAAAAAATAAAACAAAGATTCAAACAATCTATTCTTTAGATTATGTCTTAACACATATTGTCAGCAAAATTATTCAATTAGTAGCCAGTCCAACTGCCCGGCTCTTCAGTGACGGTCTGTAGCCTGTCCGGCATGGACGCCACAAGGTTGCGCATAACAGCCTAACAATCAGTTGTTAATGTTTATTGACAGATAATATACTGAATAAAGTAGATTGGCCTAATGTAGAGATATAAAACTTTTGTGAGTCCCTTTATCTTATTTGCTGCTCTTTATGGTAAACTAAAATCATTTACGGTAATTACAATGATCTGCATGACCTAACATACAGTGGTCCCTCGGTTAACGGATACAATTCGTTCCAGAAGGTCGTTCGTTAACCGAAAATTTCATTAACTGAAACCATTGTTTCAATGGGATTTTGGGTAATTTGTTCCAGCTCACTGAAAATTACATGCAAAGTAAAAATAAATGCAGTAAAGTACACATACTTTAAGGTGTGTATGTAGAAGGCTCCTGGTTGATGATGATGATGATGGGAATTAGAAGTGGGGGTGGAGGAGAAGGGAGAAGAGAAGGAAGTGGGGGTGGAAGAGAAATCACCCCATGCTTCATGCCGTCATTTCACCCATAAAATTTTAAGCTCGCTAGGTGTAATTCAAAATTATTTTCTTTAAATCAACACTGCACTGCACTATATATTGTCAATGTGTTAAATAAATTTCAGAATGACCAATAATTGTACTGTAAAAACGTAAAAATAGTTTATGTTCAAGAGAGCCACAAGCAAGATGTTACCTCCACTGACCAGAGATACAAACTGACGCCTTGGTGGGTGAGTCAAGTGGCTGATTGGCACACCAAAAACTAGTTTCTTGTACTGCAATTATATTAAATAATTGTTAAAATGACTACAAATGGGAACGAATTTAAGCCCTAGAACCGATTACTGTATTGGCGAACTACTGTAATATTCCAGCTGGTGAGCAAGTGAAAACATGTTGACATGATTTTGTAAGAATTTTGTTAACCAAATTTTTGTTTGTTAACCGAATTTTTTTTCGTTAACCGAATTTTTGTTTGTTAACCGAATTGAAGATTCTTATGGAAGGTAATTCGTTAACTGAAACTTGTTAACCGAGGCGTTCGTTAACCGAGGGATCACTGTAGACAGTTTCATTTCAGAAGATTAATTAGTTTCTAAAATACAAAACTGACAATAATTTCAATACAAATGTCAGATTCTCTGATGATTAGGAACCAAAATAATCTAACTTCAGTAGCAATTGGAAACTCGGAGCGTCCCCAAGGACGATGTCTGGATACGTCACTTCAACTGGCAAACTCTACACTGAACTTGCTTGACAATTTTACTAAAAGTAAATACAGTTGAAGCTTTCAACATCACTCACAAGGGATCTTGAATGTTTCATCTGTAAGTAGACATACCTAACTTAATGTAAAACATATGCATTCACTTGACAGCTGCTGGAGTTGGGGAGTCAACTTATACGGTAGGTATACCTCTATGACCAGATTTTTTTGCTTGAAAAGGGGGGTCGACTTATACGCCAGGTCGACTTTTACGGTAAATTATTTGTGTCGCTCATAAGTCAGTCATACTCCCATCATGTCATCCATTGTGGGGATAAAGTCAAGGTTACATGCAGTAGACCCTATGATAAGATGGGGGGCGATAAAGCATTCTTATGAACCATATTATTCGTCACATTCGTGCTTATTTTTCTGGCTACATTCTGAGGGACAATACAGCCTGGAGGATTCTGATATCATTGCAAACTCCAGCCACCAAAATACACTCTGCATTATGTCATGATTATTTAATAATGATGTAACCTATTACGTCAAATAATGTAAAACTTGGGTGAATTGTTTCGTGAATTTATTAGCAAAACCCTGACATCCTTCCCTAATCCTTATTAAGAAATGGCAGAATCAGCTCAACTGTTGAACTACGAGGGTGTTTGTGTGTGAGGGGGGAGGGAGGGAGGGAGGGAGGCGATGGCTGGACAGCGTACTGGTCATCCAGTAAGGGCGGGCGGACTTTGCACTGTAGTGAGAAATTTCGTCCGGGACTGTACTTTCCATCCATTGTGTCTATTTTGCTTTACTTTTGACACCTCTCTGTAATCTTTTAGTTTTAATTAGTTTCTTTCTTTTTTTTTTGCAGTTCTAATATTTTATTAGTACCCTTTGCCAACATGGAGACCCTGGTCATCCACAGGTCCTTCAACGTACCTGAACTTGCTCTGGCTAGAAAAGTATTGGCACATATTCAGATATATTCAATGGACAAAGGCTTTTAATGGGCCTTTAACAATCATCTTACATTGTAATATGCTATCATAGGACCATCCACTTATTGTACTATGCTATTGTTAGTAACAGATATTATCTCCCAACAGACCCTATGGGACCATGATGCATTTGGGAGGGACTTCCTGGGCTCAGTGTCCCTTAGGGAAGCAGATGTGCGGCAGATGTCTGTGAGCGATGCCCCAGTATGGTGTGCTCTTGATGGAACCAAGTCTGGTCAGCTGGAAATCAGGGTCAAGGTTATCTCCGATGATTATGAGGTAAAGCAAGCAATCTAGTTTAGGTGGTGACAGAATAAAGACCATTTACATAGATACATATATGGTATAACTTAAATTTGTTTAAGTCATAAGTTTTGTTTTAAATATAAACAAATTTTTTAGGATACATAACCAGACCACATGGGTTAGAAGAATTCTTGTTGAAGTTGCACTAATTTTTTGTGGAGTGTGGTTGAACTTGATAAATTTTTCGTGTAAAATCTCGCTAAGTAAAATAGTTTCATTAGGGATTTATTTTACTTTTGAGGGGATATTTTAGCTGTCTTATGAAATGACAGTATTCCCCATGTTGTCTTTGTCTTGTATTACTTATTTATACTATATCTGTATATCAAACTGAACAGTCAAGGTGTTGGCATGCTCTCACCCAACCCCAATGGATATTTTAACCAACCTTTTCATATTTCAGCTGGCATAATGCATGAGATATTTTTTCAGTCTATAAAACATTCTAAGAACCCAGTACTATATTGTACTGTACATCACACACCATCTCTTCATTACATATTGCTTGGCCATTGCCTTGTGATACTACAATACTCTTCTTTTTCTAGATCTATAAATGACGCTCAACCTATACTGAATCTTCTTATTTTACTTTTTCAACTGCATTTACTAAGGTAAATACTGTACTGAATTGCTACATCCTCAATCTTCTGTACAACACTACTGCACATAAAAATTACATCACCTATAATTTGTATTTGTTTTGTCACTTGGCTGGACACTTTAGCCCTATTAACTCAGATACTGACTAGAGGTAATGTGTTCTTTCTACTGTACTGTACTGTACCATGTTTCTGTAACTCATACACTCTTATTACCACCCAACTGTAACTCGGCAATACAAAACTGCATTCTCATTCCTATGACTAAGTCACATTTTTATCACCACATGGCTTGACATATCCTAGTACAATATGGATTTTAATTATTCTTAGTATTTTACCCCCAAAAATATATATGTTCCTTTTAGCATCCTTACTGTAGTCAGGTGTCATGATGCCATCACAGCCATGCCACACTCCAGTTTATTCTCATTAGTTGGAACTGCCAAGAATACTCTGTGATCAACAGTATATCATCCCTCTCATGTACTGTAGTTTTTCATCATAACACCACTGGTAGCTTCATGTGATGTTTAGTATTTTCCAATGTCTTGCAGTAGGAAGGTCCAATTACAAGTCCATGGGTTGCATACTTAATAGACTTGCTTAATACTTAACAAATAAAGTTTATACAGTTGTACGTCGATATAACGCGAGATATGTTCCAAGAGTGGTCGCTTTAAACCAAATTCGCACTAAATCGAAGTGTTGTTTCAATGGAATAATTTAGTTTGGTACTTGAGAGAAACAAAATACTAAAAATACTGATAGTCTACCAAGATGCACCTCGGCCCATCTCCTAGAATAAACAAAACATTGTTTTTTGTAGTTTTATGTTAAAAGAAACACTCATAAATCAACACAGCTAAAATTAAGGGATGCAAAATTGGGGGGGGGGGGGCAGGTAAGGTGATTTGTTGACAGTTGATGCCAAGGTCTAGTGCTTATTTATTTATATCTTATAAAATGTCACTAAACTGACCTGGGAGAATATAATTAACATTGCTGGAATTCTTATAAGATAGTGATTAGTATGAATATAAACATGCTATAGTTCACATTAGACATACAAATTTTAGTTATAACTAATTTTATTAAAGGGCTAAAATTTTTATCTTGTGAAAAATATATGACGTTTAAATTCAATTTATTTGCTGTCTTGCAAGGATTCTAGCAGTGCAAATTATATTCTCCTAACTTTAGTCTGTGATATTATATAAGGTAAAAACTGTAAGCCTATAACCACCCAACCCTGGCTGGGAAGAGGGGGGGGGGTGACAGTGACGTTTGACAGTTAGGGCTGAAGATCTAGTGAAGTATTTATTTGTTTATTTATGTCCTTTAGATTGAGTTTGTTTTTTGTTTATAAAATGTCACCGAAGTGACCAGGGAGAATAAAATTTACATTGCTGGAATTCTTATAAGATAGTGATTAATTTGAATATAATCATGCTATAGTTTGCACTCGACAAAAATTTTAGTAATCATTTAGAACATTATTTTGAGTACATGTACAGTACAGCTTTGCCCTTAGGACAGTGTAGCGTGCCCAGAGAAACAGGCGCAAATTTTAAAATATGATGCGCCAGATTGACTCGCGCAAAATAGGAAAGATTTGCGATAAATTAAAACATAGTCCTTATTTGTGGGCGTCGCTTTAAATCAATAATCTTAAATTGAATTGCTTTAAACGGACTTTCTACTGTACTGATGTGACGGGCCAAGTTCTTCTCATTTTATAATTTACCATCCAGATATTCTTTTCTGTTATTATTCTTCAATTCTTTATTTATAAATATACTTTCTATTCTTATACAAGTAATTCTCTTCTCAGTTATGTATGTTCTCTATATTAAACTTTCATGGTGTATTTATTTAATAATTTCTATGCTGTGTCGTTAGTTCCACCATGTACATACATGTCTTATCTTTCTTTTCTTGTACTTCCAAGTCTTTCATTTCTTTCATATACCTATATTTACTCAGTTTCAATGTTCTTACCTTTCTGAAGTATACTCTGTTTTACGTCTATTCTTATACATGGGTTAGTCTGGGGAACCATGTTATTCTTAGTACAACTCTTTTTATACTTACAAAGGGTAGCTGCCACCACCATTGATTTTTCATTATATAACATAGCTCATGGAAAGTTTTTGGGTAGTGTGGTAGATGTATAGGCACGTGAGTAAGTATTATTTTCTGGGAACCAATGTTTAGAAGGAGTAGAGTGGTGATACTAGTAGATTACCAATTCAATATTTATTAACACAGTGAGTGAATAAGATGCATCTTTGATTCACCCAGACAAAACAGAACTGCAATTAACTTATTAAGTCATCAAACACTTCAAGAACTTATTACCTCATTAAACACCTCCAAATACTTATTACTTCATTAGACAATTGTGGTATTATTACTTTGACAAATGAGATTCCGTAACTATTATTCACAAGATATCACTGGACCCTCAGGTCTTACTTTAACAAGTAACAATTTACCTCTTCAATTCTTGGTTACAACATTACACTCTCAGGTTATTCATTCCTGGTCACTACAGACGAATACATAACACACTGGACAACTCCACAATTATAGTAACATACAATACCTCCTGTTAGTTCGCAAGGAACAACCTGGTACCTTTAACTCTCATTCAGTGGTTCAATACTTAACCTGGGATGACTATATTTCTGCTAGTCATCCCCAAGCATGGATATTAATACGGCTCCATACATATAACCAAGAACAGTAGATAGACCATGATCATACGACGGAGTCAGTGGGCCAAAGTTGTTTACAGGCTCGCTCGCTAGCTCGGAGCGCCTGGCCCGGGAAAGGTTGACTCGTGGCGGTGGGCCGTAGCGTCTGCCAAGGAATCTTGCCACCTTAAAGACATCCTTCGAGAGACATCGTGCCCATAGGCGGCTCCCGAACTTCAGGAGTCTTGCTAACCCCCACAACAGCGTCTGGAGACGTGGAGAAGAAATCACAGAGGGAGTTGAATATTTAACTTCACTATACAAAACATACGTCTGTCATCGGTCCAGACGATAGCTAGATCTCTACTTTACTCGACTCAATTGGCACGGAAGTTACTGTGTTAAAACATGAACACTGATATTCACAAAAATGACTAAGTTAAACTGAATTAATATGGCGGCGTGGAACACACGTGAACATACCTGGAGACGTGGAGAAGAATCACAGAGGGAGTGATTTTTCCTCGCGGGCCGGCATATATACGGGCCTGAGGGCATATCCCTACTAGAAAGACTAATTTTACTAACAATAGGCCCTCTATGAAAAGTAATCGTTGGACACCTAGCTGTGACCGTCAGTGTCACAGATCAGGCTAATTTTCTACATCTATATTTATGGTTTAATCAGAGATTGAGTTTGTTAGTTAAGAGGTGAAATGGAGTTATATATGCGTTCGCAACTCTATTGGCCTGACCGCAAACCACATCCCAGGTCAAACGGCCGTTAAGTCTTGGAGAATTTTGAGTTTGACAGGAACTGTTCAGGAGATTAATGACTTTCTTAAATAAACAACTGATACTAACTAAACTATAAACATCAGATTCTCTGATGTCGGGGCCACAAAATAATATAAGCTCAGTAGCGATCAGAAACTCATGGGTATCCCCACGGACGACATAAAATACGCCACTCTAGCAGGCAAACTCGACACTCACCTACTTGACACGCCTTACTAGCACTAAGGACAGTTGAAGCGCTCAACACCACTCACAATGGATCTTGACTGTTCCAACTGTAAACAGACATATCTAAGTAGACTCAAAACAAGGGGGTTCTCTCTCACATTCAAATTCATTTTATAGAGAGTTTGATTTCAGTAAGTCAGAGAAAATGGCATAACGGAGGACTGAGGTGTCTTGAAGTGATGAGAAAACGGACTCCTCAGATGGAGGACTCAAAAATAAAAGCAGAGTTACATGTTTTGTGGGCTATTGAGCGTAATATGAATCATTTTATTTTGGCATTAACTGACGTGTAAGACCATGGTCGTTACACTGAAATACTGTACTGTAAAAATGAAATTATTTCTGAAAATTTTTGAAAGCACCAAAACTTGTTATAGTAGATATTAATACTAGAGATGTCTCCATTAGCTGGAACAATTAGTGCAGAGCTCTTCTGGGAATGAGAGATTTCCGAGTAACAAGACGACTCTCTCAAATCCGTAAAAAAATCCCTCATCCCTGGAATTTTCAGGAAAATTTTTTCTCGTAAGTTCCAGAATGATGCATTTCATAATTTCTTGAACCCGGAGAAATATATCCCATCCCCGGAATTTTCCAGATACCGGAAAATTTGTCTTGGAATATCCGGAAAATGCCTAAAATCGCCACCCTCCCATTAACCCTTATCACTCACTGCCATCTGCCTTCCCTGCTATCTGGGAGGAGGGGGGAGGTGGAGTGTTGACAGCCAGGACGGGTGTTTAATCAGGACTATAAAGGACAGGGAGTATAGGTTTTTTGCTTATAAAAATGTCACTGACTTGACTTAGCAGAATATAACTTGCATTGCTGGAATTCTTGCAAGATGGCAATTCATTTGATTTTAAGCATCCCATAGTATGCACTAGACATAAAATTTTTGTAATTAACTTAGTACATTTGAGAATAGGTTGTGATAATTTATGTGGTTACTCTGTGGTTGCAGTTACAAAGCTTCATAACATCACTAGTGCATAATTCATCTCTATATGCCCTGGTTTATTCACTGATCAGTTATCTAAGTGCGAAATTATATAGTCAAATGTTATAAGACAATAGTTTAGTAGTGCTGTTAACGTGCATGCTGTGTAAGTGTCTTGGCATGTCACCTCACTCTTTCCTCCCATGCATCAACCATGTGAGGATGGGGCTAAACATGGTGCAAGCTTTCATAATGCCAAGAACCTTTGTCCCCAGACCCAGAGCAGAAAGGTTTGGGGTGATTTTCTTGCATTTTTATCAGATTTTCCGGTACAGTAATTGCTTTACAGTTTATCATTATTTATCGTTTTTATACATTTAGTTCATTCGCCGTTTCTGAGGTGTCTCCATAGGTGTGAGCATATGAACAGAATTAATCTTGATTTAGCGAACTAGTTTATTAAATCGAACGAAAAAAAATGCCTTCTGCTAAATCGAGAGTTAAATTCCTCAAACCCGGAACTCTCCAAAGCTGGAATTGAAATTTTATTGGAATTTTTCAGGAAAATTACCTAAATTCCGGATTTGGGAACAAATTCTGAGGTTGAAAATCGGGAGCATTTTCAGAAAAAAATTCTGGAAAATCTGTCTAAATTGTTATTTCTGGGTCTGGGAGCAAATACAGTATTGTTTATCAGATAATGTGCAATTACTGGAAAATCTGAGAAAATTGTAAGAAAATCACTTCAAACCTTTCTGCTCTGGGCCTGGGGACAAGGGTCCCGGCATTATGAAAGATTGCATCATGCTTAGCCGCATCCTCACATGGTTGGTGCATGGGTGGGAAGACCAACCACTTGGGTAATGTTGGATTTTTCTGTCGTGGTCTATTTATAATTTTGTGCAAATATAAATGTTTCTTTAAATGTACTTACAATACTGAAAAGTAAAATAATACAGTTATAAATCGATGTACAAGTGATGTCCCCATTAGCTGGAACAATTGGTGCAGAGCACTTCCTTATCCCCGGAACCTTTTCCGGTAACTGGGAAACGTTTCAGAGTGTCTAAACTAGACATCTTGCACAGACGGACACTGGCCCACTTCCCCACAATGTTTCTGGGTGCTAGGATTGTTTTCCTTGAGTCTAAATTACTGGAATCCATAAATACAGTTCAAATTAAGTTAGAAACTTCATTTCTATACTATATTATTCCAGAATAGATTATCTTAAAGTTTGGTTAAATAATTATATTTAAAAATAAAAAATCTGTAGGATATGGGTGTGAATGAAGATGTGTGTTACAGCAATGACTGGTATTTTTCACTCCCATGGACAGTGCCGGGTTAAGACTTTCGTAGGCCTTAGGCACCTCCAAGATATGGGGCCCCATTTGACAGCATATTCACTAATAACACAAGCTAGTACCTAATTATAAAATGTGATGTCGAAAGAATAAGATTCAGTGATGTTTGCCATGAATTGAGTAAAAGAAAATGGGTTAGATCAGCTGTTCTTGTACAGTACAGAAATAGTTTTGTTTACAAGAAGCACAGTTAGCTGGTGGACACTAATAGGATTAAGTAATAAATAAATGGAAAAAAAGTACCTCAGTATCAATTTAATAATAACCTGTAGAAAAAAGGGGAAGAAAAGTTCTCGTTTTATTTTTCGTAGGCCCCCAATATCCCGTAGGCCCCAGGCACTGTGCCTACTGTGCCTAATGGATAATCCGGGCCTGCCCATGGAGCTGTGGGGGATTAGTGGGTCTCATGTAACCGACCTAACCTGATGCAATGTCAGGTGGAGGTAGGGTGGGGGATTAGTGGTCTCATATTACTGACCTTCTGATGGAATGTCAGATCACCCTTTCTTGGGTGGGGAATTAGTGGGTCTCATGACCTGAAGATGTCTTGAATAAACACGAAACCTAAAGTATTTTTAGAGAAATTTTGATAAGTATATGGATAAATGAGCAAATTTGTAGTCCTTCAACATTACTTTACATAACATTTTAAAAAATGAGTGAGAAAGCAGAAAGGTGTGGGTGATTAGAGAGATTGAATGGAAATGAGTGTTGCCAAGCACTTCTCAACAGCTGATATTTAACTTGCTACCATGTAGTCACACACACACACACCCACAGATGTGTCATACAACAAGACCCTCACTCCTCCTGCTTTTTGTCTTAATTCCCCTGCTGGGGGTGTGTGAGTGGTGTTGGAATGTATGTGTGTGGTGGGGGGTATGATGTTGGAGTGTGTGTGGGTGGTTGTTGGAGTGGGTGTGGGTGGTTGTTGGAGTGGGTGTGGGTGGTTGTTGGAGTGGGTGTGGTTGGTTGTTGGAGTGTGTGTGTGTGGGTGGTTGGTTGTTGGAGTGTGTGTGTGTGTGGGGGGATGGATGTTGGTGTGGGTGGTTGTTGGGTGGTGTGGGTGGTTGTTGGGTGTGTGTGGTGGTTGTTGGGTGTGTGTGTGTGTGTGTGTGTGTGTGTGTGGGTGGTTGTTTGGAGTGTGTGTGTGTGGGTGGTTGTTGGGTGTGTGTGTGGGTGGATGTTGGGTGTGTGTGTGTGTGGTTGTGGGGTGTGTGTGTGTGGTTGTTTGGTGTGTGTGTGTGGTTGGGTGTGTGTGTGTGTGTGTGTGGTTGTTGGGTGTGTGTGTGTGTGTGTGTGTGTGGTTGTTGGGTGTGTGTGTGTGTGTGTGTGTGTGTGTGTGTGTGGTTGTTACAGGTGTGTGTGTGTGTGGGGTGTGTGTGTGGGTGGTTGTTTGAGGTGTGCCTTGTGTGTGGGTGGGTGGTTGTTGGAGTGTGTGTGGGTGATTGTTGGAGTGTGCGTGTGTGGGTGATTGTTGGTGTGTGTGTGTGTGTGTGTAGGTGGTTGTTTGTGTAATGTTGGGGGTGTGTATGATGTTGGGGTTTGTTTTGTGTAGGGGTGGTGGGGTGTGTGTGTGTGTGTGTGTGTGTGTGTGAGTGTGTGTAGCACAGTGTGGGCATCTCGAGCTGAATGTTTTTGAAGGAAGCGAACCTTTTTGGGGGATCGGGTCGCATGGTCAGTGAAAAATAAATTTAATACCATAATGATCCTTAATAAATTCTCTACAAAACATTTCCAATAAGATATCCTAAAACAAAATATTTCTGTTTAATATAGTGATGGGAATTCCATTCTTTTATAAAAAAAAAAAAACGTTAGCTGCTTGGGTGATCAGTCATGTCTCTGTTATGCACTGTTGGCAAGTACTAGGCATGCACCGACTCCTGAATGTATCTGAACCTGTTCCAGTGCTGGTCAAGTCTGATCTTGAAACAGCTCACACTTGGTGCCATCACAACACATTCTGGCAGGTTGTTCCACGAATTCACAACTCTCACTCCCAAAAACTTTGTCCTCAGTTTTCTGGACTTGCGGCTTCTTCAACCTTGAGCTGTGATCCCTTGTGAGTCGAGCTGTAGTTTCTTACGCAAACACCACTGTACAATATTACAATATTGTTCATACTGTAAACATGATAATGTTTATTGGGCTATTGGGCTAATGAAATATACTACTGTATATATTGTACTCCCTAGCAGGTCCTGTCATCTTTAGCTTAGAATAAGCAGACACTTCACTCGATTAACTGTAATACATAACTAATCATGTCTTAACACTTGTGATGAAGGTTGGGTGGGAGATTATTGGTGTCACATTGCTAACCTGACCTGATGCAGTCAGGTCACCCAGTGTAGGGTGGGGGATTAGTGGGTCTTATGACCTGAAGATTTCTTGAATGACATTATTTTTTACCTTTGAGGTATATGCATAGTACTGTACTGTATTATATTTGAAGGGTACAGGTATTTATCAATACATGTACCCTTCATATTATTACAGTAATGTATCTTTTCTAATTAATAAAAACAAATAAACAATATTGTTGGGTCGTACCATTATAAAGTCAGAGCTGCAGTAACACCACTTTATTTGAAGTAAGTTTCAACCTGGGAAAAAACTTACAAAAAACAAACATGCAAACACAAATATAAAATATACATTAGATCCATAAATATTTAACAAGAACCTTATAATTGTTAATGTAATCTATACTGTTAATGAATACTGTACTGCTCCAATCAAAAATAATGCTAACTCAAACTCACATCATAACCCTCCAAATCAGCACGAACCCAATACAAAGTTCTCCAGTCCGTCCCACCAGCGACCACAAGGGACAAATGTCAAGTCGCCCACATACAATACACTGAAAACAATACTTTAATCCTATAAATTTGCTTTATACAATTACGATATCTATTTCTGATAATTCTTGCTTACAGAGAATATCCAAACATTAATCAATATACTGTACTGTATATACCAAATAGCAAAACTAACTTGCATGAACAGAATATTTAATTTTCTAGTCCAGAACGTACGTTACGGCAACCGCCACAACATCAATGTGGCCTGTGTTCTGAAGAGACAAATGCCTGCCTACATACACAGCAATAATTTTTATACGAAATTCATATATTTTAGTACAATAAATTCTTAATCCACAATATTTTTACAATACCAAACAAATGTATATTTTTACACATCACATATCTCATCAGACCCTGTATGATGATACAAATATTGTATCATGAATGAGTCAGTACAGTAGACAAACAGTCTTTGCTCTTAACACACAGCTTCATTCACACCCATATCCTATACATTTTTAAATTATAAATATATTTATCTAACCAAACCTTGAGGTAAACTATTCTGGATTATTATTGTAAAGAAATTTTGTTTCTAACTTAATTAGAACTATATTTATGGACTCTGGTAGTTTAGACTCCAGGAAAACTTCCCCAGCACCCAGAAACGTTCTAGAGAAGTGGACAAGTGTCCATCTGTGCACGATGTCTAGTTTAGACAAGCGGGCTTCTTTTTCCAGTAACCGGAAAAAATTCTGGGGATAAGGAATTTTGCCAGGTTTGAGAAAGTCGTCTGGTTAGCCGGAAATCTCTTCTCCCCGGAAGTGCTCTGCACCAATTTTTCCGGCTAATGAGGATATCACTCATCTATGACATTGACCCCCCCCCCCTAAAAAAAAAGAAGATGGCAATGTGTCTGCTTTTGGGTGCTGTACAGGTAACCCCCGAGATACGATGGGGTTCAATGAGATATGTTCCCAGCCAATCCCCAAAGACACATGTATCACTGACAAGAAATTTCCTACAATACTACTATCAGCACAAAATAAGTAAACAACACTCGCCACATCACATTGGATAAGCCTGGTCATCATCACATGTTCCCTTTTAGGCGAAGGGACTCTTGTAGGAGGAGTGGAGACTTCACTCTGACTCCCACACAGCCTCTAGGGAGTCTCAAGCTGCTTAACAATGTCAAACTTCACCTGAGACACAGTTGTCTTGGCCTTCCCAGAGATTTTCAAAATTACACTGCTCACTTCACAGTCACAAAATGCAGAAAATAACAGTTCAATCTAAATGTTAGTGCTGTCCTCTCACTATATAAGAAAAAACCCACTGTTGATAAGTACAACGTATGATGCTGGCTGATAATCATGGAGCCATGCGATGGCGGGGTTATGATCGACAAAGAAGCAGACTGTAGTGCTTGGGTTGCCTATGTGGCGGCTCGTGGGTAGGCTGACAAGTGAAGGTTGAGATGCATGGTGTGTAGGGTTAAATATTTTATCCTTATAAAATATCACTGACTTGATGTAGAAATATATAACTTTCATTGCTGGAATCTTTGCAAGAAGGCAATTAATTTGAGTATAAGCATCCCTTAGTTTGCACTGTTCAATGGCTATTCAATGAATATCGTTCAAGCAAATTGTTTTGATCATATATAGTGAGATGGCATTAATTTATAACCATTATTAAAGTGAATTATCGTATCTCGGAGGTTACCTGTATTTCCCACATTGTCCTCTCTCGGAAGAGTAAAAGAATTTTATCTAAGTCAAGGGGTTAATCCAGTCATGGCACCTTAGTGGACAGGGGTGGATCCTAAGGGTCAGGATCCCCCTCCTCCTTTTCATCAGAAAATTCCAATCCTTTTTCTTTAATGCAGTATTGTATTCAGGCACAGGCTCCAAAATGGCCTCAAAGGGCCCAGAATTAAAAAAAATTCTGGGGGCTTACAGCATCCCCCCCAAACCCCCAGCAGGGTGGGTTTTTTGTGCTCGTCATGTTCTCCCATGCACAGCTTCTTGGACCCCCCCCCCCTCCCCTTTTATGATATTCCTGGATTAGTTTCTGGTGGGGGTGGGTATGGTGATGTGTACTCCTCAGTGTTCACCTTAACAAACTTTTACATGTTATTTCATGATGTTTTACAAGATTTACAGTTACCGGGTATCTATATACAGAAGCATCTTATAATAAAATCTACCCTCTCATGCACTACAATTTATTTTAATGGACTAAGAGAATATGTAGGTGGATGGTGTGTTCACCGACTATTTCAGTATATAACAATAAAAAGTGTGCAGCTTGTGGACTATGTTGAGAGTAAACTTTTGGCCCACAAGGCTGAAGTAGTTGGACAATTCTAATACTGTAGTACTGTACTGTGTTTTACATTTATCTGTTTGTCCTCGCTACATTACTCCACCCCTAAGTTTTAACTGTTTTTGATAACTTTTACCAATAATGCTCAACTTAACTGAAAATTTCTCATTAATTTATAGATATCTCTTGGATAGTTTTTATTTTTTTTTTCATATGCTGTACAGTACAGGTATACCAATATTTTGGGGCAATACTGTAGTTGTCATGAGCATATTTATTGGGAATGATGATCAAATGAACTATGGATGGTAATGACTATGGACTTACCCTGTAAATATTTTAGGATAAACATCTTACACTGTACAGTATACATTACAGTAGGAACCTGTACTTGTTTTCTACATTGTTTTATTGCCGGTATCAAAGATTTAGTTTGTGAAGGTGTTTACTCCACAGCATCAGATAAAGTCATCACAAGGCATAACTGGTGTAGTGGGTACTGGCCTGGCAGACGACACAGTAAAGGGAGAAGATGAGTGTGGGGTAGGCCAGACAGAGGAGGACCCAGCCCCCGCTTCCCTGGAGGAGGATTCAGGAGTTGTTTTGCCGAGCATGTCACCCGCACTAGAGGTAAACTACGTAGTTATAAAAACCTATTTGTTAATTGTGGTAGAATGGTGTATCATTGGTATTTTTGTAAAGAGTTGTGGCCTATTAAAAAAAACATATCTTTTAATTAAAATAAATACAATATAATTACTGTAATACTGTACAGTATTACCCCGCTTAACGCGGTTTCAGTTAATGCGATTTCGCATATACGCGGTGCCTCGCCAGAACTGAACTCTCACTTAACGCGGTTCATCTACCCATATACGCGTGAAGTATAATTTTTTTTTTTATTTAGCTCATAAAATTCACACAAATTACCCGGCCAGAATATAATTTACATTGCTGGAATTCTTACAATATGATGATCATTTTGAATATAAACATCATATATTTTGCATTAGACATACAAATTTTAGATATAATGTTTACTCTGAGTAAATATGTTATCTTTTGTGCAAAATATATGACATTTATTTTCAAAATATTCCTGGTCCTACAAGGAATCCAGCAATGTCAGTTATATTATCCTAACTTTAATTTGAGGTATTATTTATTAAAATCCAGTGGTTTTCCCCCCAAAATTTCTCAGAGAGGGAAGAGCCAGCAGTGTAGTGTGAGAAGAGGGGGAGGGAGTTGAGTCCATTATTTGAATGGACATTAACTTGGCGACTGTATTTCTCTATTTCTCTTAAGTATTAATTGTGTGCATGTACCATCATAAAATTAAGATGTTATTTTTACTAGAACATAGGTATTGTGTCTGAAAAAGTAGAGTTTGGGGGTCGGGCCAGTCTCTATTGGAATTAATCCCATATGTTCTGTTGTTCACTTAACGCGGTTTTCACTTAACACGGTACCCTGTGGGTTCAATTGACTGCGTTAAGCGGGGTACTACTGTACTGTACTGTACTGTACTGTACTGTACTGTACTGTATTGATGACCTCATTGCAAATCAGTTCCATATCTTTGTGGACAAACAGTTCAAGGAAAGAATTGGCAAAGGAGTAGTAGTAGTGGTGAGAAAACAGGGGGGGGGGGGCCATGGCTGAGTGCCCCCTGCATCCTGAAGTCTATAAATGCTATAAGTACAGGAATACTTTACCATGCTATTCGCAACCCCATATATCCATATATCCGCAATTCATATTTTAACACCCGTATTCGATGTTCGTAAAGTATACCCCACTTATTCACAAAGGAAAAATTGCGATACCCTGGGTGGCTAGCCGCAGCTCTCATATTCTGAAGTAAGGGCCGCTTCACACAGGCTTTTTTTTTGCATGTACGGACCCACGCAGCTTAGATATTAATTAATTTCAATGGGACTGTTCACATGGAGCACGAGTGGGAGCCGCTCACCCCATGCCTGTACTGTACCTGTATTTCCAAACCACGGCATGAAAAAATAAGCCGAGCATTCTAGAATTCTTCATATGGCAATGGTAAATGCTTGTTTAAATGTTTTCACTCATTTACAAATGTGCGCACACACACACACACACACACACACACACACACACACACACACACTCACTCACATAGTTTTTGTTTTTTTTTGTTTTATCCTCTTTGCCACTGATTGGCTCATTAGCGACTTGGGCGGTCGGTCACGTCTCTGATACACACTGTTGGCAAGTACTGGGCATGCATTGGCTCCTGAATGTATCTGCTTGTCAAGTCTGGTTCTTGAAACAGTTCACAATTCTCACTTGGAAAAAGTTTGCTCTCACAGTTTTCTGGACTTGTGGCTTCTTAAACCTTGAGCTGTGACCCCTTGTGGGGCAGTTGTCTGCCATCTCCAGGAATGGAGACTCGACTGAGTACAGTGTAGTGCCCTCTGAGATGTTTATACACCTCAAATAGGTCACCCCTTGCCCGTCTGTAGTATAAGCTAGGCAGTTGCAGGCGCTCTAATCTCTCTGGATAGCTGAGGTACCGAAGTGCAGGCACCAGTCTGGTGGCCTTCCTTTTGACATTTTCAATCAACTGACAGTCTCCAGCATATCTCAGGGACCAGTACTCCAGACTGGGAAGCACCTTACTCTTGAAGATCGTTATGAGGGACGGACCATTTAGATATCTGAATGACCTTCTTATAAGACCTAGTAATTTAGTTGTTTGATTCACCTTCTTCTCACAATGGCCCAAGAACTTCAGTTCATTGTCAACGTAAACACCCAGGTCTTTTTCGCATACAGGTAGTTCTGCTATAACGCGATAATTGTGTTCTTGTAAAATATCGTGTTATAGAAAATCGCGTAATAGAAATAACAGGGCTTATGGAGAAAATAGGGTTAGGTGCAGATTACTCGAAATCGAAAAAATTTAGTAGTTAGCCTAACACAAAGGATAGCACAGTCTAAATAAATGTTACATTCATATCTAATAATGAAATCATACAGTAAATGTAATACTTTACCTTGACAAAATATGAATGTAACTTGATGGGGGAGAAGGGTGATTTTGAGGTTGATAACATCGAGCTTCTCTTCAAGTGTTATATCCTTTCTTTTACGATCATCACCGGGAATTCTATCACCAGAACGCTTCTTGGAGATATTCTTCTTTACCATATTCACAGTTAATACCACAAAATTGGAGAAATAGTAAGCAAAAATCGCGTTATAGCAAACAAGCGTTCGCGTTATACAAATATCGTTCCTAATTCATAAATCGCGTTAGAGCAAATTCGCGTTATCAAAACACGCGTTATAGCAGAACTCACTGTATACAGTAAACCCTCAATAACTCGGCACATATAGGGCTTTGGCCTTACCGAGTTATCCCAAATTCCGACTTATTGAGGCATTTCCCCCCCTCCTACAAAAATACAACAATAAAAAATTATTGACCCATATATGTGTGTACATGTAATTACTAAATGTAAAAAAGTAACACTTAGCGCACTGCAGGCAAAAAATGAAGCATCATAGTAGGTGACACAGATGCATGGTAGGTGACACAGAGATATGGTAGGTGACATAGGTGGCCAGATATGCCGAGATTTTCCCAGATAATTTTACATATCTCGGCATTTCCCGAGTTATACTGATGCATTCCAAGACCATATCCCTGCCGAGTTAAGTGAAATTCCGAGTTATCAAATGCAGAGTTATCGAGGGTTTACTGTAATCTCTATTAATGCAGTTTATTCCTCCTGTTGGGACATGTGATACGCCTCCTTACTGTTGGTATGATCCAGGTGCATCCTCTTACACTTCGTGAGATTGAATCTTAGCAGCCATTTATTCGACCATTCTTGAAGCTCGGAGATCTTTCTGCAGCTCTTCACAGTCTGTTTGGTTCTTAATGTCCCTAAATAACTTGGCATCGTCTGCAAACATTTGTATGGAGGAGTGTATAGCTTCTGGCATGTCATTTATGAAACAAACAAACAACATCAGGCCCAATACACTGCCCTGTGGTACCCCTATTGTGACTGGTACACATGACGAATTTGTACCATTAATCACCACACACGACTTGTGATCATGCAGAAAGTCTCAGGTCCATGCTAGGTCATTTCCCTGAATTGCATACCCTCCCAGTTTAATTCTCAGTCTTTCATGGTGTATGCTGATGAAAGCCTTGGCTAAATCTAGGTATATATTGTCAATATTGCCACCCTATTCCAGAATTTGGGTCCAAACATCCAATACAGTACCTTGAGTAATTGTGTTAAGCAGGAGTGTCTCGGCATAAAACAGTGTTGTCAATCCTTTACAAGTTTGTTTTGTTGTAATGTTCCATCAAGGTATCTCTTATAATGCTCTCAAGTACTTTACACACTATGCTGGTTTATAGTTATTTGTGGAGTGACGATCGCACTTCTTGAAAATAGGACTTGCATAAGCCATTTTCCAATCACTGGGGACCTTTTGCTCATCCAGGCATCTACAGAACAGGATCTTAAAGGGTTCGGTAAGCTCGTTGCACAACTCTCTTCGCACTCTGGGATGCACCACGTCAGTGCCTGAACTCTTATGAACCTTTAGCTTTGACAATTTATTTCTTGTAACCTCTTCTGAGAATACAATATGGGTCAGCGCTGTGTCAAACCATCTGTGCTCAAACGCAGGAAGATTGTTCGCATCCTCTCTTGTGAACACCGAGGAAAAGAAACTGTTCAACGCCTCCACCTTGTCCTGGTCAGAATATGCGTAACTACCATCTTCAAGCCTCGGGTCCAATACTCCTACTTGCGTTTTTAAGTTTGACTTTGCATAGCGATAAAACGACTTTGGGTTTGACTCGACTTCACTCGCAATCCGCCTCTGGAACTATTTTTTCAGCCCTTCTACACTCTGGCTTTGCTTTTTTCTTGGATCTTGCATACATCCTCTTGTCCTGCTCATCATTTTTCCTAACCCATGTCTCGAATTTCTGAGTTTTCTTTTTAATTTTGTCAACTGCCGCATGGTTCATGTGTAGTGGTCTCCTTTTATTCCTGGAGGCACTGGGTTTGGTCTTGAGTATACATGTATATTTATCAATCAAATGGTTAGCTTTACTGGCTATGATATTCAGCGTAGTGTCTGCATTCTTATGCCTTAGTGAGTCAGGCCAGTGGATACTCCTCATCTCCTCCCTCATCCTGTCGTAATTACCCTTGTAATATTTGAACCTTGGCCTGGTTTTATCGTGAACCAAGTAAGAGTTAAATTTGAAGTACGTACAACATTACGTGGTGACTGGTGCCAACGAGGGCTAGGTGTTCCAGCCTGGCCACCATACCCTCCTTGTTAGTTATGATGAGGTCCAGTGGTTTGGGAGTTTTCCCTCCCAGTGTAATGAGTCGGATCTTTAATATGCTTGGACAGAAAATTGTCTCGGAGTTTCTACAAAAAGAATAGCGGGGTTGTTTAGGTCATTTGGTGTTTTTTCATTTCTCCAGTCGATGTCGCCATAGTTAATGCCCCTCATGTAAAGGAGGTGTTCTTTTGTATTGTTTATGTTACTGAAGTTATTTTATTGCATTCTGTGGAATGTACCTGTATATCGAAAAATATGTTGCTATAAAATAAGATATATGAAGAGGATAGGTGTATATGTGTGTGTGAAATGAACGTGTGTGTGTGGTCTTTGCAGGTCACCATGTTAGATTACCCCTGTAACTACTTCCTCCTACCAGGCAAAGCTGTGTTATTGTTATTTTCAACTCATAATTTCGAGTAGATATACAGTACCTATTTTTTTTTTTTTTTTCTGTTACATGTACAGTATATGCAATTGTTGAAACACTGGAAAAAAAGCCTTTTTTTTCTAAAAAACAGTTTTTGTAATAAAGTCCAGAATGTGACGTCTAGCTTTAGACCTAGGTATGTGAATGCCTAGCATTAACTCACCAGGCCAACATACAGGCAATTAAAACATCTAATAATTACTTAAATACGTAATATTAGGAGGACATGTCGCTACCTGGCATTTAATTGCAATTCTCAAAACCCCCTCCTGCACCCTCCATCACACGCATTGCTACCGTCATCTCTTGCCCTAGAGCGAGCAGTAAACAAATGTCAACTCTCGGGGGGTGGAGATGGGTGGGATATCGACGTCACATTCTGGACTACAGTTTTTTTTTTTAAAAACGGCTTTTTGTTCAATCCAGAATGTGACGTCTAGCTTTGATCACCCAAACAGGAGGTGGAGAGGGAGGTGACATTGCGTATAAGGCTCCGCTAGCTTAGGTCCAGATTATAATTATAAACTTTTTGAAATATTTCTCAATACTGGGAACATTTACCAGAAGGTAAAATGTTAATTTACATATCCTAATTAAGATACTCACTTTATTCTGATGAGGAAGAAGAAGGTCCTGGTTGTGGAGATTGACTAGGTGGGGGAGGGGACCCCAGTACTGCCACATGTGAAGCATCTTTCAGAGATAGATGAAGATAGCTGTTTTGAAAGGTTTTTGAAGATTTCCAAAAGCCCACTTCTTTGATCTGACTGAGGCTCATATGCCGCAGAAAGGACACAGACCCTGCATATTTCCTGGTGTCATGTGCTAAAAATTTCTTGCCAGGGTCTGCTTGACACACTAACTGAACGAGAGAAGGACCTAGGTGTGTATGTTGACAATGAGCTGAAGTTCTCAGGAGATTGCGAGAAGGAGGTAAATCAGGCAAATAAATTATTGGGTCTTATAAGAAGGTCGTTCAGATGTCTAGACGGTCCGTCCCTTGTAATGTTCTTCAAGAGTAAAGTGCTTCCCCATCTGGAGTACTGTCACCCCATCTGGTCCCCGAGATATGCTAGGGACTGTCAGTTGGTTGAAAATGTTCGAAGGAGGGCCACCAGACTGGTGCCTGCTCTTCGGCACCTCAGCTACCCTGAGAGATTGGAGTGCCTGAACTTGCCTAGCTTATACTACAGCCAGGCAAGGGGAGACCTAATTGAGGTGTATAAGCATCTCAAGGGGCACTACTCAGTTGAGTGTCCTTACTTGGAGCTGGCCGACGCTCGCCCCACAAGGGGTCACAGCTCAAGATTGAAGAAACCGCAAGTTCAGAAAACTGTGAGGGCAAACTTTTTCGGAGTGAGAGTTGTGAACTCTGGGAACAATCTACCAAACTTGACCAACACTGGAGCAGGTTCAGGTACATTCAGGAGCCGATGCATTTCCAGAACTTGCCAACTGTGCATAACAGAGACGTGACCGATCGCCCAAGCGGCTAATGGGCCGATCAGTGGTGAAGAGAATAAAAGTAAAAAGTAAAAGTGATGAGAATACATTGGGGCCTCGATTAGGGAATCTGGTTAACTATTCTGGAAGATTTTTAACTGGGCACAATATATGAGGAACCCTTCTCTCATCCATTAGCTGCTTTATCATGATAGGTTGAGCTTGAAAATCCTCCCTTTCATTTTTTCTTAGAATCTCGGTAAGAAAAAGGGTGACATCTTCATCAGAAAATACCATTAATGATGGATTATTGGAAATTGAAATCAGCTCACTGATTCTCATACCTGTTGCTATTGCTAGAAGGAAGGCTGCCTTCTGGAGCAATCTGTCCCGATTCAGATTTATATTGTAATTAGGCCCCATAAGAAATTTAGTAACTTTATTTAGAGACCAAAGTAGGATTCTCCTAGGCCGAGGGGTTTCTGAATGAAAAAGGACAATCTGAGCATTTGATAAATTCTTGGGTTCAAAGTAATATTAAAACCCCATGCCAGAGGGTCAACCAATGCTGATTATTAAGATGCAATTGTAGATCCTTGAAGGCCTTTAACTCGGAACAGAAAATCTAAAAATTCTAACACCACTGTTTCCGACAATGTGATTAGAGTTGTTAACCTGATCAATTACTGTACAGAATTGAAAAAGTTTCCAAGCTTTCTCAAATTGCATATAAGTTTAGGGTCTATGACCTGCTATCACTAGGTTAACTATATTGGAATTACCCAACAATCTATTTAAACAACTTTTGAGTAACTCCAAGCGTGAAGTGCCAAGGATATCTCGAACTGAGGGTGCAGTACCTGGTCTAGACATCCTTGTTGCAATTGTAGTGGATGCGGGCACCATTCCAACAGATCCAGACACCACGGATGTAGGATCCAATATGCTGCAATTAAGAGGACCTATCCCTGGAAGGATCTGAGTTTTTGAACCACTTTGGGCAACATTTTCACAGGTGGGAACAAATAGATTGAATTCCAACAGTTCCAATCTGTAAGTAGAGCATATTCTAAAAGATTCGATTGTTCCAGAGATGTATAAGTTGGCATCCTGTGATTGTTTTGTGAGGCAAAGAGATCTATTTATGGAGTCCTAAACCACCTCATTAGACTCTTGAACTTCGATATCTTTAGGGACCATTCTGTTTCTGTCGATACTGGCCTTAGACGGGACAGCGCATCTGCCCAATTGTTTTGTACTCCTGGTATGTGAGTTGCTTTGAGGTAGAATGTTTGTGTTACACAAACTTTGAAAAAATTTTCTGACAGTGTGAGGAGCCAAGATTTGGTTGAGCCTTGATGATTGAGACAAAACACTGCTGCTCGGTTGTCCATGGCAAACAGGATCGTCATGTTTTTTAAATTTGGGTTTGCCAACAAAAAGAATAGGACTACTGCTAATTCTTTTATGTTTATGTGTATGTCCCAAAGGGAGTTGCTCCACTTCCTTTGACGGAACTCGCCTTTTGAGGAATGGTATCCCCATCCTATCTCGGACACGTCCATACAAATGACCAAGTCTGTTTGAGGGGGAACCCAGGGAGATGAACCAATTAGATTGTCCAAATTTGTCCACCATGACAGATGATTCTTGATCTGAATAGGGAGAGAAGAAGCAATATTTCTGTTTCTGTGGAGCAACTTCGACCCCCATATGAGTTAGTTGCTTCTTCCTTAACGTGCCCAAAGGAACTACTATGGTGGCAAAATTCAACAAACCCAGTAGTTTTTCCCAATCATGCCAAGAAACCTCTTGCCTTACACAAAAGACTTCTACTTGGTTTATCACATCTGTGACGTTTGCTTCCGGTAGACTGACTGCTGATTGGTGTCCCAATGGAGACCTAACCAATCCAATTTCTGACATGGTAGGAGATTTGATTTGACCTGGTTTATCTTTAATCCTAGGTTTTTGTAGTATCTTGCGTTATTTAATGGGAGAATGACAAGCACATGGTCGGTCTGGCTGGGCGTTTATTCTCTGTTCTTGGTTACAACGTGCCTAACACATTTCGTGTTTACACAAGCCTAAACACTTTTTGACTTTGGTAAGAAGTAACATAATCTATAATATATATATAATCAATAAAGGCAGCATATAAACATACACATATATAACACTATTTCTCCCTTTCAAAAGAGAGCATGGCTGCTACAAATCCTAAATAAACAAAACTTACAGAATTACATATGGCAGGGAAGAAGAGAATAGAACACAACAAATATAACTTCCTAACTAAACAGTTTTGAAAGGCCTGTTCACAATTCAGATAATTAGAGGTCTAATTTAATTACAGGTCTCCTAACTCTGTTTGATCTTCCAGGACTATTCCCTCCATCAAGTTTTACAGGGGTTTCACTTGCACTCTGTGCATTATCAGTGTAGACATATCATCACTACAGTCAGTTGACACAGTGAGTGGATGCTGGGAACATCATCTTTGACATCATCATGATGATGATCATCTGAAACTGTGTCAAGTTTATCATCATGTCCTGGTGCTACATTCATCTCGTCATGTGCCTGAATGATGTGATCCACATGAACATATCTCAAAGAGTTACCACATTTCACTAAATATGTCCTAGATCCACATACCTTGTCAATGACACCAGTTATCCACTTTGCATGTACAGTACCATAATCCTTTGGACATATCACATCCCTTGTAAGCTCTTGGTGTTTTATATTTGTAGATCACCAGAGGCTTCATGAGGTAGTCACCTGAAGCATTACGGGTTAGGAGGACACTAAAGCGATTCTTTGCCATTTTCACACCTAGAGCCTGTTTTTCTTTCTTGGAGATAAATGTTGCCTAGGGGATTTTTTCCAAAACAACCCGGTCTCGTCACAGTTAAAAATCTGATCCAGGGTGTAACCTCCCTCTTGAATGATTTGATTGGCAATTTCAGGGAAGGAATCTGCAGCCACTAAGTCAGCAGACGAAACCTCACCCTGATACTTTGCATACTTTGTGCCACTTCTAGCCTTAAACTTATGCAGCCACTCTACTGAGGTGTTGAAAGGAGGGGGAGACTTAATGTTTTTCTTTCGAGCTACAGCAGCGTACAATACCCTTGCATGATCTCGTATCTGAGGGCTGCTAAAACTTGCACTGCCTTTCAATCTACAAGCTAACCATTTCACAAGAAAATGCTCTGTTATCACTAACAACCTGTTTCTATCACTTTTATCATTCATAGCTCGCCTCGCATTTCCATCACTACCGAAATATTTCTTAGCCAGCGCATTACTCTTCTTGGTCTCCTCTAAGTTCCTCTTAATATTTTGCACTGTAGATTCAGGACAGTTCAATTTCCTCACAATATCAATGTTCCATGCACCACTTTCAATGAGCTCAACAATCTGTTCCTTATCCTTGACCGAGTAGGCACACTTCTTGTGGCTTTGTCTCTTAGATTTGGGGTCTTTTTTCTCATTCACTTTAAAAGTGCCCAGGCGTTCAGGCGGCAAATCACTCCCTCCACCACCTCCCCCTAGCCCCTACAGGCAAAAACGCGGAGGCTATTATTGACCACCGACCCTAGCAACCACTGGTTATAGAGGCAAAAATCTCACACATGGGCGCAGCCCTGTATTCCACCGAGCATGAGTGAGAGTGAGGGGGAGCGGACAACTACGTCATCAACATGGCGGCAAACAAACGCTATCTTTGATGCGCTCGGATGCTTCCCGCGAAATCTCCGTTATTCAAGAGAATCCAGACGTTATTATCGAAAATGGGTATCTGTTGAAACTTACCGTTATTGTCGAAAACGTTATTGTGGAAGTCTTTATTGGCAAGAGTCTACATATAGGAAAATGTCAATAACTTTGGTAGCCCTGATATAAAAAAAATCGTTATATAAAGTTGCTATGTATCCTGGCCCTACTGTATACTGTATATGGTCTCTTGAATGTACCTGAACATGTGCTACTGTGTATAACAGAGAACTGCCCAACTGGCTTGTGAGCTGACCAGGAGTGAAGAGGATAAAGAAAAGGAAGTGTTGTCTCTTCACCCTGTCTGTCTGCATAAAATGTTTCTCATCATCAACTTGAGAATGAGTGAATTTGAGATAAATTTGGTGTATAGCTTTGCATCATTGATAGCACAGCTGTATTATAATTCGCAGTTTCAGTGAATATTGGGTACAGTTATGGCCCTTGGTTTAATTTAAAAAACTTGTGGGGCATTTATAATTTTTATGAATGTCTAATTGTTGGTGTAACCTCAGGTGTTTTGTCTTTTTATTGTGAAAATAAGATGAACATTTTTCTGATAGTATGTAATCTTTATGGAACTACCCGGTATATGTAGTTAGCTGATACTGTTCAAGAGGAAATGTAAAATTTATGGACTTTTGGAAAATTTTCATCAAAATACTAACAATACTAGGTGTCTTTTGGGTAATTTCAATGAAAAATCATAAAGATGCTGTCATATGAATACAATACACCAGTTTGTTTAAATGGTAGGAGACATTTTAAGGAGCTGTACTGTGTGTTACTTTTCAATGTGTAATTTTTACAGGATGAAGAAGTACAAGTTCCCCGTATACCATCACACAGCTTATCATATGCTAGCAATGGTGTCCGTGTTTCTCCAACACTCTCTAATGGACGAAGGGCTAGTGAGTCAGCTCTCATTGATAGCAAGAGGGATGCAATGCCTGAAGATCGGAATGGCACCTTTAGTGGTTCTGCCACACCATCTTGTGCCAGTCCAATTCATTCTTCAACTAGGTCAAGAAGAACTGGTGCTAAGATCATTGCTAGCGCCCTGTCAATGGCCAGGTCCCGGCCCAAGAATGAGACTTCAAGTGAAGCCTCTTCCACAACAGCCAGCCCAACCAGAAGCCACCAAAGCCCAGCTGCTGCATCCAAGGCTGTCCCTAAGATCAGTCTTACAGAGCACAGTGAGGACGACTATGGAGGCAGCAGCCCTGAGCATCACCGTAAAGGCAAGAAGTCTGATGGAGGCCTGCGAGCAGTGCGAGATAAGGTAGGTACGTCGCTGGTGTTGGGTTGCTGGCCGAGGCGATGACCAACATCTTCTACAGTAGAAATTACCACTTTTCTGCATGAACTCACATTGTTATGTAATTTATTTGTTACAAATATACTTTAATAATAAATGCATTTTGCTGTTTCTTTCTTCTTCTCTTAACCCTGGTTTACTTATACGTACTAATTTTGTATATAGTGTATTGTACTACTGTACTGTACTTGTATTTGCTTAGCAAAGTGAACTTGAGAGGCATGCCTGCACTAATATGTATGTATTATTAGAACTTAGAATTGCATGTAAGTCATGGTAATGGACTATTTGACTGGTAAGATAGTAATTGAAGAGGTATTGTGTGAATACTTAGGAGTGATGTGACAGTGGCCTACATGAATACAAAGAGACAGAAGGATATGAAATAATTTTTGAGGCTGAGAAATCATAAAGAAAATATTTTGTAAAGTCCTTTAATGGAAAGTTTCAGTGGTAAGAAACAAGGAAGACATGACTAAATAGAATGATATGGAGAAAAAATTTAATTGGTTGGATATGGAAAGTGGAAAAAACTAAGAGTGGATACTGTACAAGTAAATGTAATTGAGTTGTGTTTATGGATTCATTGATATTTGAGATGAGAATCATTATCAAAATCGGTTCAATTAAAAGGCTATATAGTACTTTCTCCATGTCTTAGGCAGTTAATTTTATTGGAAAGAATGAGGAATACAGTGCTAGATACTGCACAGGGTCGTGCTACATTCATCAAAGATTCTTATACTGTAATGAATTAATTAATTGTTTTTAATTTATAGATAAAAATATTTTCCCAAATGTTTTGATTAAAAAAAAATCAAAAGAATTAAACATTTTGCTAGTTTGGCTTTACTGAAGAATTGATCAGTGTCAAAACAAATTTAATTTATTTAATTTATTTTTTTATCTCAACATAACAGGATGCAGAGTTTGTATTTGTTGTGTTTGGGGATTCAGCACTCTTATCATCACAATATGTGAACAAGGGTTTCCGTTAATATTAAACTAAACACAGTATTTGTTCCTGCGCTTGTTCATATTTACCAATGTTTTCCTTCTCCATTTACACACATGTGTAAGGAGGCATGTTCTTTGAACTTAGTGTGAACTTCATGATGCAATGTTGAGGACACATCTATAAATTAAAGTACTACAAATTAATATTGTGTTAGTAATCGGTGAACCACAACATTAATTGTTTTATGAAGACAAAATTTATCACCAAATCATGTTCTTATTGTAGTTATTGAGTGAGATTATGGCCCACAGACCCTCTTGCATAAAAGTTTTTCATTTTGCCTCCGAGTAAATTGCCAAATACAATACAGTACAGTACAGTACAGTACAGGGTAATCAAGAATTGGTTATCAGCTGCATTGGTGAGGGGCATATGTGTGGCACTAACTAGTGTTGTAGTGAGAAACCATGACATACTGGTGAATAGTTTGTAAATGTGGGACAATATTTCTCTTAAGAAATACATTCTTTTTGCTGAATATAAAAAACTTGTAGAAATATTTTGAACATAATGAGGTGAAATGCTAATGTTGATGAAAAATTCTGTGGATGAGTCTCATAAAGGGAGAGAGTGTTACATGTGAACTATAGTTCACTTGTATTATCATTTGTAAACACTCTCATGCACTTTTATCCTCTTCACCACTAATCGGCTCGTAAATGAGATGGCTGCTTCAAGAAACATAGCAATTAAATGGAAGAATTAATTGATGATGAAGTTATTAAACATATTAATGCAGAGATGAAACTGAAGAGAGAGATGAAGTTGTTAGGGTACGAATTTCATGAAAAAAAAATTAATATAAAAACTTTAGTCAAATGTGGTAAATTGGGAAGGAAGTCACGGGGAAATTTATAGGCATGTAATAGATTAAGTAATGTCTTGAGGTGAACTTTAAAGAAAAATTACATTATCAGCTGAGAGGTACAAGGATTGCAGATGATAAATGAGATGCAAAGTCAGATAACTGGGAATATAAATTTGAGAATTCTAAACCAACTAAACCTGTATGATGGTGTACTGTACTGTACTTTAAGAAGTGCCCAGAACACTACAAATGGCTCATGAAATATGGGGACTGTGCTTCTAAAGGTAAGAAGTGATTTTTTGTGCTTAAAATCCAATGAATACAGTAACAAATAAAATGCACAGGTAAAGCACAGGTTTTTTGCCACTTTTTGGCATCGCCACCTCGATGCTTCAACACGGACCAGTCACTAGCACCGTAGCACCTCCTTCCTTGTTCAACTCATGGCCTAATTACTTGGCTATCCCAGTGGTACTCTCTTGTAGATCCTAATGATCCTCTTGTAGGCCCCAGTGATCCTCTTGTAGGCCGCCCTAGTGATCCTCTTGTAGGCCCCAGTGATCCTCTTGTAGGCGCCCTAGTGATCCTCTTGTAGGCCCCAGTGATCCTCTTGTAGGCCGCCCCAGTGATCCTCTTGTAGGCTCTAGTGATCCTCTTGTACTCTTAACAATTATCTTGCACACCATAGTGACTCTTGTATACTATAATGATTTTCTCTAGAATATCCAAATTAATCATCTCCAGAGCTGTGTAATGACACTTATTATACCTTATAGTGATTCTTTCTAGTATGGCTGATGCAAACGTCAACTCCCACCCTAGGAAGCTCTGCCCACTGTGTCAAAATTCCATGAGGCAGTAGCTGGTACTTCAAACATAGCACCAAGCATAGTGTTAGCAGAATTGTTTTCACAGCTTATGCTTGCACTGGCAGCAATATTGCACAAATAATTACATACACTACACTTTCAGTTTGCTTTCTTTAATTGTTTTTGTTGATATTAATCTTATGTTAACACAGAAGCTAAACCAAAGTTATTGGAATGAGGATAATCATAGCTAATGGCCAGAAAATTAGCTTGAAAAGTTGGCAATACAAAATATTGAACATTAATAATTACAGTACGTATATGACTGAAACATGTATCTTCATGTATAGCACCAAGAACATTTGATTGACTGACAATTTTTTAAAGAATTTCCTTCTACTGTAATTAAGTCTATATCCACTACATCATAACTCCTAATGCTTACTGTACAGACTAGATCATGTGATCTGTTGCTTTTTCTCCTGTACAAATTGCATAACACAAGCAATTAAGATAGTTTTAAGAATGCCAAATTAGGGGTTCCTAATCTTAATGAAAAGAATCGGCTTCAACGTTGACTTTCATAGACCTGGAGAAACTAATGATAGTAAATCATATGTTTCTAATATCTTCCTCTTCCAGTTTTGTTTCTTTAGAGTGGATCAAGGAAACAAACCTGAAAAAAAAGAAGAGAGAAATTGGTTGGGGTTATGAGTACAGTATAGGAAGAATACAGTGCAGTATAGAGTGATAGGAAAGAGCTGAAACAGCAAGTAGAAATACTGCATGCACTCTTCCTCACATTCATTAATATCATAAGGCAATCAAACATATTTTCACTGGCATCCCGACTTGTATAGTGGTACAGTTCTCCAGAACCATGTACAGTACAGCCACTCAAAAAACTGTCTTTACAAAAATTTTGTTAAACAATATGATGCAGTGGACGAAGGATTATGACAACCCTATCGAGACAGCAGGAGCCGCAGTGTTCATTCTGAAATCCATCGACCCCTACAGTAAATTTAGTTTTTTGAGAGACTGTGCATAGTTGATATTTATTGTCTTTCCCCCTGGTCACTTTACCAGTTATACTCCATCACATTAACTTTATTGTATTTTTAACTGCAATTGCACTTGCAAGAATGGGTATGTACAGTAGACCCCCCCATAAGAGTTAAATCAAACAAAGAGAACCTAAAAATATCCAGTAATACATTTGATATTAAGGCTCCACTTTAAGTACTGTGGTGTCAAATTATCATATGTCCAACACGAACTTTGTACATGGCTCTGTGAAAGTCTGCATGGCTCTATAACTAGTTTACATAGTTCTCTTACTATTTAGAATGGTCATACATAGTATTGTCCTTCCATCAAATGTATGGCAAAATGGTTCCCTCCTTCAACTACTACTAATATACTACTGTATATTGTTGTGATTTTTTTTTCCTGTTGTGTGATTTCTGTGGCTACTGCTTTTAAGACAGGGCAGTCTTTTTAATTATAAGTGAGAATAGTCTTTCTTCTTGTTCTCAAGATTTAGCATATGTCATTTAAAAAATACAGAGTATTTACAAGACACTTCATGTGGGTCTGAAGTTATACCTATTCCCTTTACTGGATAGATGTCAGCAGGATCAGGGACACACAACATTGTTACCAGAACCACAAACAGTCAACACTGACACGGTTTTACATTCACTTGGTATCCAATAACATGCTGGTAGATACATAATCTTTCTGTACATCTTAGCTCATATTGGATTTCAGTCTTGTGTTTCCTCCTTAGGAAGGATTCAAACGCAAGACTGCTGGGTTGCAAGTGTACCCAACACCTGCCACAGCCTATTAGAGTAGCCTCAGGTATAAGCACTCTCAGTAGAATACAAAAATGTTAGAAGCACTATCAGTAGTGTTAAAAATGTTATAAGCACTATCAGTAGTGTTTAAAATGTTAGAAGCACTATCAGTCATGTTGAAAATGTTAGAAGCACTATCAGAACCATAAAAAAATGTTAGAAGCACTATCAGTAGCATAGAACATGTTAGAAGCACTATCAGTAGCATAGAACATGTTAGAAGCACTATCAGTAGTATAGAAAATGTTAGAAGCACTATCAGTAGAAAGTGTTAGAAGCACTATTAGTAGTGTTGAAAATGTTAGAAGCACTATCAGTAGCATAGAAAATGTTAGAAGCACTATCAGTAGAAAGTGTTAGAAGCACTATTAATAGTGTTGAAAATGTTAGAAGCACTATCAGTAGCATAGAAAATGTTAGAAGCACTATCAGTAGCATAGACAATGTTAGAAGCACTATCAGTAGAAAGCGTTAGAAGCACTATTAGTAGAAAGTGTTAGAAGCACTATTAATAGTGTTGAAAATGTTAGAAGCACTATCAGTAGCATAGAAAGTGTTAGAAGCACTATTAGTAGAAAGTGTTAGAAGCACTATTAATAGTGTTGAAAATGTTAGAAGCACTATCAGTAGCATAGAAAATGTTAGAAGCACTATCAGTAGCATAGAAAATGTTAGAAGCACTATCAGTAGAAAGTGTTAGAAGCACTATTAGTAGAAAGTGTTAGAAGCACTATTAGTAGTGTTGAAAATGTTAGAAGCACTATCACACGTGTTGAAAAAAATCATAAACTAAATTGTAGGTTGTAGTACAGCACTTCACTTAACCCTCTGCCTTGTATACTATACTGTACAAAGTTCACTTGTAATTCCTGCAAGAGACTGAGCAGCCAGAAGAGCTGCTATCAGTTAATCATGGCTAACCCACTCAAGCATGGAAATAGCCATAACTGTGGTGATGATAATGTTCAGTTATGTATTATACAGTGTTCACTTTAGAATGATACAGTATGTACTTGTATACTATACAATGTTTATGTGTTTAATATATAATGTTCACTTGTGTATTATATACGTGTAAATTTTACTTGTGTAAACAGTACCATAGGACAGTACATAGTTTCACATTTTCTGTCGCATAAGTTCATAGTGCATGTGTCATAACCACCAACCACATAAAAAAAATGAAGATATTGTTTTCTATTAATAAAGACTGATATTCATCCAGCGAGTCCGAGATTATTCATCCATCACTCACCCGTCAGCGGCTCTTGTTTTCTACGCTTGATGTATGAATACTATAGTTACTGAACATTGGCATGTTGAAATTAATCAACTAATTAAAATTGTACAAATTGTAATGTTCGTTGGAATAATCAAGGATAGGTTGGGTTAGGTTAGGCTGTGTTAGGGTAAGTTGTAATAGGTTAGGCTGGGTTAAGTTAGGTTGTATTAGGTTTGGCTGGGTTGGGTTAAGTTTGGTAGGTTTGTTAAATTAGTTTAGGTTGGATTAGGTAAGGTTAGAGTGTGCTGGATTGAGTTTGGTAAAGTTGTACATGCTCGGTGTTATCTGTTGAGAAAATTTTTTAGATTAGGTTAGGTTGGCTCAGGTTAGGTTATGCTGGGTTAGATTAGGTGGTTTAGTTTGGGTTGGGTTAAGTTAGGTGGGTTAAGTTAGGTTGGGGTAGGTTAAGTTGGGTTGGGTTAGGTAAGATTTGGTTAAGTTAGGTTAGTTTATGTTAGATTTATCTGTTGTTTCAAGCAAGAATCACCAGTAGGTGAGTTATGGATGAGCAGTCTAGGGCTTACGGTTGTGTGTCAAGTGAATAACCCTGGCCTTAATAAAAACTAGAGTACCTTTGAGGCACAAGGTAATGTGTGTGCAGCAAAGGGATGTTATGACAGGCATTTGCAACTCTACCATTAAGCTAAAATCATTTGTGTCAGAATTTATTTTGATTTGTAGTATATTATGTGACATTTTCCAATAACAGTGTTGTGTATTTATGGCAGGAGATAAAATGCTGTAGATACCAGGTGTCTGTTGTTGAGAAAATTGGCTTTGTTTATTGTTTTGACAACCCCTAACACTCAACACATTTTCATAATACAAACATATGCACACACAAGAACAAAAATATTAGTTACCTTTTATTCAAAGTTCTCTAGAATATTGTATCTTGAAACTTGGTGATAGAACTGAAAATAAAGTCTGGGAAAAAATATTACTATTGCTTAATAACTGTACAGTACAAAGTTAATGCTACATGTCATTAAAGTTACTTTTTATCTTTTGAGAAATTATAGTAAATGAATAGTTATCATGCACAAATTGGCCATATTGAGAGTTCACAGTGCTAGCTGTTACTTTATCTTTCACTACAATACAGTACTTGTTTTCTTACTCCTGTATGTTCCTCTTTTTCTCTTCCTACTCCTGTGTTTTGCTTTTTCCTCCTCACCCTAAGTGTCCCCAATTACCTTCATCATTCCCTATTGCCTTAAATGCCCAATTCCATCTTAAATTGATTTTTTTGTTGTAATTATTATTGCCTCCTTTTGATGGTTCTTTTGTGATTTTGTTTCTTATTCCATATTCACTTTTTCTTGAATTTTTTTGTTATATTGTTTGTTAGCCATTTTCTTATCCAAATTATTACATTTAGCTTGTCTAAATATTAGCCTTTGTTTTTACTTTAATTGTTTTTTGTTATCTTCCCTGAATTATTACCCAATGTTCCTAGTTATTACTTGTTGATTTCCATAAATTATTACCTATTAACCCTGGTTAACTTGTTAACTTCCCTAAATTATTACTTGTTATTTTACTCTAAATGGTCTTTATTATCTTGCTGGAATTGATGTCTGTTATTTTACCATTATTGTTACCCATATATTACATTAATTGTTACTTGTTATCTATCTTAAATTTTTACAACTGATCTTACCATGTTACATGTTATCTACCTTAAATTGTTAATTGTAATCCTCACTTAATTGTTACTTGTTTTCCATACTTATTACTTTTACCGTCTACTGTATAACTTAATTGTACTGCACTGTACAGTACTGCCCTTAACATAAATACACCTTTATCTTATGTATCTCCATTCTATTTGTTACTTCTAAAGCAAACTTGTGCCTTTTGCCTCTTCATCTCTTTATTTTGATTATTCCTCATTAAAGGCTGCTTTGATATAATATTCAACACCTCAGCTTCTCTCCTGATCATCACTATTGCTTCTTCCTTTGCACCACCTTCACTGCTTTTCTGATTCAGTCTCTTGGCTCCATTTGTTTAATCTAACCTACCAACCAAACCTACTGAATCTTATTTTCCCTGGTTATTACTGGTGTTGGTTAAGTATTATCTGTTGTGACCTTGGTGCCACCCTTCCCTGTCTTAGATGCATGGTGAGGTGGTAGGTGGCTAGTCTAGCTTCCTGCTTGACTGACCACCATCAATTACCTCAAATGATATCCACCTTCCTCCCATGAGGCATCCTTCCTTCCTTCTTGGACTTGCTGTGTCCACCTCTGGAAATGCTGCTCACCCCTCCCCACCTTGGACACCCTCACGCACCTCCAGATGCGCCGTGGCTTTGCGCACCCTCTGCGACGCTTCCGGTCTGAAGCCAACGTGCGGGAGGACCCTGAGGTACGGCCACAAGAGAATCTTGATCCCCGCCTGGAGCTGGCCCTGAGCGTGGGCATGCCACTTCGTGTTGGTGTGGGTGGGGGCGAGGGAGACGCTAGTGAGCTGCTGGATGGGCCACTCACCCACGCTAAGTCCCAGCCTAACCTTCTGCTCATGGCCCCTGAGGCTGCCAGACGTAAGACTTAAGACGCCCAACAAATGCACCTATTCTGAGGTCCTATTGGTCACATTTATATTCTTGGCTGGAAGGGCAACAATCTAAATAATTTATGGCATTTGATGTTCAACTCTTAATTCTATAATGTAGCAAATACTACCGTATACTATTGAACATTGTTTCCTTTTGAATTAGTAATAGAGATTTTTAAAATTTGGCAAAATACGTGTTTGAGCTTTATACAGTATTTGAATAGGGTAGGGTAATTATTGTATATTGTATTTAAAAAGAAATAAAATATTTAGAAGGCAGCCCTGACAGTATGACCAGTTCCAGCTAGTCTAATGATCCCGTGCATGACATCAGGAAAATATCCCAGCCAAGGTACCTCCATGTTCATCTAATTTTGAACACCGTCCCAGTTGACATAGAGGCGGCTGCTGCTCGTGTGCATGATATACCCTTCTTTTTATTCTGTGAGGCTCTGTTTTGCACCAATGATATGACTTTTGGGATTACTTTTAACCTTGAATTATATTTAATGCAGAGTCAGTTGGTTGGACCAGTTGTAACACTGTTGTAATTTCGAGCAAACTTATCGGTACTGTATGTTCAATTGGTGAAAAAAAATTGCTAACCATTTAGTGTGTATGTTCTGCTAGACTTTATCATAAGTATGGTTAAAGAAAAGTAAGTAAAATTGCTCCAAACGTTTTTTCTTTCATTATTCACTTAATAAAAATATTGTTAAGGTGAATGCAATAGATTTAATAATAAAGGGGATGATGATTAAAGTAGATGAAATGTCTTAATGATATATTATTTTGCTTGGTCTAGTCCACAAGAACTAGAAAAGACTTCAAAATTGAACTTGTTGTTAATATGGATTATTGTCAACGATATACATTTTTATAGTTTTAAAAATTATAAAAGTTTTCTTAAATAAAATGAATGAATTAGATTACACTAACACAGTGAGTGAGTTTGTGATTTTTAAATCTCACTGAAGTCTATAATTTGTTAGTATTAGAAATTTAGCTTCAGGCTGGTTTGACCAACAATGACAAAAAGTTCTAGCTCATAATAGATTAATTGTTGATGGACTTGTGTAATTACTAACCCCTCTTTAAGACTTCAGCTGTTGAAGTGCAGTAGAAACATTATAATGTAAACAACCAATAAAACAATCCAAAAAATATTCACATAGCATTCTAACCAATGGAATCTGCTCATTTTTTATAACTAACCTCATGTAACCAAACCTGATTTTTTTTAATACTGTATAGGTTTCAATAATGTACATAGTAGTAGCTCCTTGATTAAATTCACATACAGGTGTAGACATCTTGCTCAAATGATGAACTTTACCTAACTCCCAGCCTTTAACTTCTACTAGTTTCGTCGTCTGCGAAAGTAATGAGCAGCAACAACTCCAGCAGTGGGCATGGACAGCAGCGTGCAGATGTGTTTGTGAATGTACGTGGGGTGGCAGGGATGGTCCAGGGCCTCCATATCCCCCGTTCTGGCCTCCAGCTGTTTCTTAGGGTCCGCATCAGGTGAGTGGCATTAAATGTACTTAAATGTTCCATGATTTCATTTTATGTAACAACTTGTCAAAGGTACAGATTCAAAGAGGTAATGCTTAGAGGATAACATAACTTATTCCTTCCCTCTCACACAAACTACTCTTGCTCTGGCAGTGATGACAAGAGTAGCAGCAGCAGTCTCAGTAGCAGCTTCAGCAGTAGCTTTGGCAGCAGTCTCAGCAGCAGTAGCAGTAGTAGTAGCCGGAGCACCAAAACAGTAGGGAGGTCTCGGCTGGTGCCTGCATCACCTTCCCCAACCTTTGAGTGTGAATGGCAGGTGGAGAGCGATGTGTCGCGCCGGGCCCTTCTTGTCCTTGAAGTTCGCACTGGCTCCAGGGAGCTCCTAAACTCTGCCAATGTTGTCCTTGGGGACCTGTTCACTGGTTAGTACAGTAGAGGACTTTTAGCTCTATCCTTTCTTTTGCTAGATTTTTAGCTGGTCAGAAAATTTGTCAGTTCTTTATTATGCATAGTTGGCACCACTGGGCATGCATGGGTTCTTTAACGTACCTGAATATGTTCATCATTTGTCAAGCCTCGACTAAATGGACTGCAGGGGAGAAGGGAGGAACATAACTTGGAACATAAGAAAAGGGGTTAAATGGAGAGACAGATAGAGAGAGGAAAAAACAAAGAATTATTGTCTTAGCTAGATGCAATTGCATTGAAAAGTGGACTTTCTCTTGAGATTGGAAAATCCCCTCTGGCTGTAGATGTTACAAGCATGAGGAGAACTGGTGAACAGATGGGTGTTGGGGAAAGACTTTGGTTAGAACAGTGGTGTAAGTAGAGGAGGGAGGGGGAATTGGTTTTTTTTATTAGAATGGTATCAGTTGTAATGAAGAGGAGTCAAGTAAAAAAGCACCAAAAGATATGTAGGATGGTAGTAAAAATGTTGGTACAGTGTAATACTTGAGGTAGTGTAAGTGTGTGTAAAATGGTGGTTTTCATTAGCAGAAGAATATACCTACATCCTCTGCTGACTTCAAAAGTCACGTGACAGCTTGTTTATAGGAGAAGTGAAGTGGAGATTCCTTTGCCATGCATTGATAATGTTGTTTGTGATGTACCATATGAGGCCACTGCAGTAGTAAGGACACAAGTGACATTTTTTAAAAATAGAGAAAAAGGCAACTTTCGTGAAACACCCATCGGCACAACGGGGGGGAGGGGGGGAGGCTACTTGCCTTGCTGGTAGTAATTTTTTGGTCATACGACTGGTGTATACCTTGCCTTCATTACGAAGCCTTTTTGCAACATTACTCCTCCACGGTGAGGCCTACACGGACGTTTATGGCCCCTTGATGGCCCAACCTCAGGTACACTCTCCTCACTTTCACTCACAACAGGTGCTGGGTTATCCACATACGACACACTTTGTGATAGAGAAACCTTGTTGAAACTTGCTGTGGTGGTAACTCGATTTTGGTCACAGTGGTGCTTGTGCTCTTACCACGGTGGTGGCCTCACGTACATGGTGACTGTATTCTTATATGTCTGGTATTTACTCTTTTACCAATTAAACAAATCGGTGGAAAAGCAAGTCATTGGCTATAATACTTCAGAATTCAAGAGAAACAATGAAAACACTTTTCTTATATAGGAGTGACCAGATGGATATGTTGGGAGCCAAAAATCAGTGCTGGAATATGCTCAGAACACTTCCTAAATGGTCAGCAGTACTTATTGCTCATACCCTCAGATGCAGGATGTTTGGACTCAAATTCTGTAACAGGGCAGTAATATCGACAATATATATCTGGATTTTATCAAGGTTATTGGCGTATACCCCATAAAAGGCTGAGAATGAAACTTGAAGGGTATATGATTCGGGAAAGGGTTCTAGCGTGGATTGGAGACTTTTTTCATAACTGCAAGTAGTGTGTGATGATTAATGCATGAAATCATCGTGTGTACCCATGACAAGCGGGGTACCACAGGGTAGTGTACTGGGCCCGTTGTTCATGGTTTGTTTCATAAATGATATGCCAGAAGCTATACACTCCTCCATACAAATGTTTATGGACGATGCCAAGTTATTCAGGGAAATTAAGAACCAAACAGACTGTGAAGAACTATAGAAAGATCTCTGTCAGCTGCAAGAGTGGTCGAAGAAATAGCTGCTGTGATTCAATTTCATGAAGTGTAAGAGGATCTATATCGGTCATACCAACAGTAAGGAGGCGTATCCCCTGTCCCAATGGGACGAAGAAACTGCATTAATAAAGACTGAATGTGAAAAGAAACTGAAGATCTCGGGCCATTGTGAGAATACGGTGAATCAAGCAATTAAACCAGTAGGCTTTTTAAAAAGATCATTCAAACATCTGGATGGTCCATCCCTCATAATGCCCTTCAGGATTGAGGTGCTTTCCATTCTGGAGTACTGTCACCCTGCTAGCGGCTGTCATTTGATTGAAAATGTTCAAAGGGGGTCACCAGACTGGTTCTTGCACTACAGCACCTCAGTTACCCAGAGAGATTAGAATTCCTACAACTGCCTAGCTTATACTATAGATGGGCAAGGAGTGACCAAATTGAAGTTTATAAACAGTCGAGTGTCCATACCTGTGTAGTATCTTACATGATTTAATGGGAGAATGAGAAGCCACATGCTGACTCTTACTCAGGTGGTTTATTGTTGTTGTTGTCGTACAACGTGCCTAACACATTCGTGATTACACAGGCCTTAAAACACATTCTAACTTTGGTAAGACGTAACATAATATATAATGTATATATAATCAATAAAGGCAGCATATAAACATACACATATATAACACTATTTCTCCCTTTCAAAAGAGAGCATGGCTGCTACAAATCCTAAATAAACAAAACTTACAGAATTACATATGGCAGGGAAGAAGAGAATAGAACACAAGAAATATAACTGCCTAACTAAACAGTTTTGAAAGGCCTGTTCACAATTCAGATAATTAGAGGTCTAATTTCATTACAAGTCTCCTAACTCTGTTTGATCTTCTAGGACTATTCCCTCCAAGTTTTACAGGGGTTTCACTTGCACTCTGTGCATTATCAGACGTATCATCACTACAGTCAGTTGACACAGTGAGTGGATGCTGGGAAACATCATCTTTGACCTCATCATCATCATGATCATCTGCAACTGTGTCAAGTTTATCATCATGTCCTGGTGCTACATTCATCTCGTCATGTGCCTGAATGATGTGATCCACATGAACATATCTCAAAGAGTTACTACATTTCACTAAATATGTTCTAGATCCACATACCTTGTCAATGACACCAGTTATCCACTTTGCATGTACAGTACCATAACCTTAAGCCATATTCCTAACTCTCACCCTATCATTTACCTTGAACACCCTTTCATTGGAACTCTTATCATGATACATCTTTTGTTGAGCTTGTTTCCTCTCTACAACTTCAAACTGACTTGGCTTAACTAAACTTAATCGTGTTCTCAACTGTCTCTTCACCATTAACTCTGCAGGAGTACATCCTGTCACACTATGTGGCGTGGTTCTGTATCTGAGTAAGAAATTTGCTAGTCTGTGTTTCATTGATTTTCCTACAGTTCCTTGAATTACCTGCTTGGAAAGTGCTTCCTTTACAATTCTAACTGATCTCTCAGCTGCACCATTAGAGGCAGAATGATAGGGTGGGGTCAGTACATGCTTTACACCGTTGAGTCTCATGAAGTTTTTAAACTCTAATGATTGGAATGGAGGACCATTGTCAGGTACTACCTCTTCTGGTATTCCATGTTTGGCAAATATTAATCTTAATTCATTAGTGGTGCTACCAGCATTAGTACTGTACATGTGCATAACATCAATCCACTTTGAATGACTGTCAATTACTATAAGAAATTTGTCTGTTCCTTTATCACAGAAGTCAATGTGTACTCTTTGGAAGGGACGGGTAGGCCATTTCCAGGTTTTCAAAGGTGTCCTGGGTGGCATACTCCTAACATTCTGACAAACAGAGCACTCATGTACCATCATTTTTATTTCACCATCCAGTTTACGCCACTTCAAATTCTGATTTTTGTACTTTACCTCACACTCTAATTTACTTTCTGTGTTCAAAATCTCTCCAGTATAGGTTCTCAACTTGACACCTGAGTCTTCTATAGGCACATGTGCAAATAGCTTCTCTTACATATCTCTACTCATTATGGAGAAATCAACTGCAGTATCCACTTCCATGGTTACAGGTGTGTCATTAATGTACAAGTCCACAGTATACCTATGTTTAACCTTCTCTTCATGACTGGTGTAAATAGTAAACACATGGGCACTCATCATTATCAGGTTCAAAATTACTAACACTCTCATGAATACTGTTTTTCATTTCCTTCTCATCACCTTCAACAACATATACTCTACCTTTATCACTTCTGGCAGGGGCTGCAATTTCTTTCTCACAGGCAGGAACAATATGTCCAATAGGCTGACAAAAGTAATATCTTGAATTTTTTAACTTACACTGAAAGCTTTCATGTTTCCCTAGGCATCTCTACATTTAAAATAAGCATGTGTTCCTTGTTTTGTGGCATAATTCTTCCTTTTAGCTACAGTTACTTTACACATTGAGCCACTACTGCCAACTGTTTCACTACCGGTATTTGGAACAAATTCTCTGCTAATTCCATGCTTGTAGCTATCTGAAATGGTTTTCAAAAGTTAAGTGAGTGGTGTTTATTAACTTATTCTGTATTTTTTCATAATTCAGACCTATCACAAACCTGTCTCTTAGAGCTTGGTTCAAGAACTGTCCAAAGTTACAGTGAATGGATAACTTCTTCAAAGCTACTATATAATCACTTACTGATTCATCTTTCCCTCTATCTCTTGTCCCATATTTGTAACTTTCAGCAATCTCAAGTGGAGCAGGATCAAAATGTTGCTTCAGAATCTTGGTAATCTGAATCAGTGAGGAGTCTTTGGGTTTGTCTGGAGCATTAAATAACTTGGAGGCTAGTGACATAGATGAAATTTTACACCTATGCCATTAATATTAATAAACGAGAAAGACATAAGCCAAGGACATGTCTAAGTACACTTAAGGGTTACAGTATTTGATTCAAGCAGTCACACAGTCTACAATAATCTGTAAACTGTAAATCAAACTATTATTCCAATATAACTAGATAGGAATTTACATATATGGCTAATACTGTATCTACATTGTGACTTACCCTGGTAAGCACTAATAAACCCGATTAATTTTAACATTTGTACTGATAGGAAGCTCCAGGTGCTGCTCTAAGGTCAGCTGGAGTCTGTTATTTATTAAACTGGATACAGCAGGTGCTGAGGGGATGCTTGTAGGACGAAATTCTACTTATTCTGGCAAACCCAAATACATACCTAGGCATTTGTTTATTAAAACTTTGAGTTAATAGTTAGTGAGGTTTTATCAAGTAAAATTTTGTCTCGAGAAATCTTGGTAATGGGGAGGATTAATGACGCATGTGGTGTGTTTATATCGTTTCATCATTAAATTAACTGCTACTGAAGCTTGTCAGGTTAGCAAGTAAGAAAAGTGTGTATAGAGTGTACAATACTTAGTGTGACTTTTTCTCCTTTTGTTGCAGAGCCTGGGACAGAAGGTAGTGTGGAAACATGGGTGAACCTACAAGGGGGTGCCACACTCCACCTGCAGGCTAGCCATGGTGGCCAGGCCCCCCACACTTCCAGAAGACGTTCCCTCTTTCGCTCCTGGTCCCTTCACAAACTTGGCAAGATATGAATGTGTGTCAGTGTGGCCTAATTTTTTTTTAGTGCATTCAAGGGAGAATTTTATGTGGCAAAAGGGCTATTAAGCAAAGTCATGAGGTGTGCTGTTACAGTTTAAGAACCATCTAGTACAGTTAAGGGCCCATTGACGTGATGAAAGGATAAATCAGGACAATCAGAGGACCCATCTAGTCTGAGGATGTAACTATAATCTGCTTTCGTTCAGCACAACCCAAGCAGTTCGTAGTGTGGTCCATGGAACTGCCACTGCAATCTATAGTGTGAAGCAGGAGCTATGTAATTTTTAACAATTTTGAAAGCTTTCAACATGACCTGTTGTGCTATTCACAAAATCTAATTAGCTATCAGTTTATCCATATGACTTAAGAGCTGTCAGTATGACTTGAAGACTGTCTATAAGATTGAAGTGCTGTTAATACATCTTGAAGGCTGTCTATATGAACTAAGAGCTGTTAGCATATCTTGAGGCCTATTGATATGACTTGGATGTTGTCAGTTTGACCTCAAGGCTGTCAGTATATTCTGAAGGCTGTCAAGATACAAAAGCTGCATACATGACCTGAATGTAGTTAGTAATTTTTACATTCTTAGCATGTTCCAGTAAGGCAAAGTGATATATACCACCCAAGAAAGTATACCATTGTGAAAGACTTCGACTTGAGAATCACATGGACCTTGGGTGATTTTGACATAGATTATCGAGCTAATCAGTGCTTCATGGCGATAATAATGTGTAGGGTCTCATTTATATTATGTAGCTCTAAAGACAAACGGGTTGTTTTCTTATGCATTCAGGCAGTTATAGAGATTAGGTTTGTACAGTCAAGGGTATTTTAGTATTTTAAGGTTGGTATACTTTCGCAAGTTTCTATTTTCACACCTACCATTACTGCAAGTCAATCTTGTGCAACAAAATCTCCAATCTCTTATAACCATGTGGTACAAATGAACTTTGCTTTATAACAAGTGTTATAAAACTTAAAAACTTTGAATGATTTTTTAATCATTCCCCTAATATGTACACATGCAATGAAGTGTTGTAGTAACCTTCAAAGTATGATGGAAATTTTCTACAAGAACTTATTTATGTTTGTGGGAGTGACTACAAACATAAATTGATTTTTTAAATAATGATTGTTAATGAAACATTCAGAAATATGAATCTATAAAAGTTGGATTGTGAAACAAAAGTTTTCAGTGAAAATTATAAAACCAAAGCTGATCCTAGTCATTACTACAAAAGTGTTGCTTTAAGTGAAATGTAGTCAAAACTTGAAAACTTTATTGATTTGTAATCATTATTGTTAACCTAGGAAAAGTTAGTGATATATACTGTACATCATTGATGTGTGTATTAGTGAATTTTGCAGTTCACTGTATGCACTATCTGAAATGCTATCATTTTATACCAGGGATGAACTGTGTTGGTGAGTTGGTAGTGGTGTTGCTGTAAGCAGGTCTCCCAGTGGCAACAATATCATAGGGTATTTTTCGAAGATAAATTAATTAGAAAGACATGTACATACTGTATATGCGTGATTCAGTTACATAAGATACACCTTCAATGATGATTTTTTTTATATGTATTATCTCATGAATGTACAATTAATTTAGTGCAAATTAGTAATGTAAGTACTGTACAGTATTCAGACTTACTAGCTACTGGATATGCAGCCAGTCTCTTCCTACTGTTTGCAATACTTTGTCACTACAGTATATGTAATATCACATTCAAGATTAATGAAATATATTATGCATACATTCCATTAAGTTATAAATTTTTTGATGGTGTTGTTGTCCAGCATTCACATACAGTTCATGGATGTGAATCATTAGTGTTCCCTTAGTATTCTGTATGAAGTCATTTTTACGACTAATCACCAAAATGCACATTATACCTGCACTCATATTAGTTTATAATGATTTAAAAATTTACTTGGTTTGATATCTAATACTATTTAATTTAGGAAAATATTTTTAATTTTAACTAAGGTGTGTTCTAAGATGTTTAATATGATTCCTGGGTTAAAAAAGTACATATTACAGGTATAATTTTACCCTGCAAAGAAAAGGTGCAGACAATTTTGCATGAATTTCATTAGATTTATAGTACAGTACAGGGGTATACAGTATTTGTTTAGTATATTAGAATTAATTTCGAGTCTGCCCAGTGCTTGTTCAACACCCAAACTGAGCAGGGTGTTGAATGGTGCCCATTTTTTTATAGAAACGGGACTTTCTTGGTACCTTTTGAAAAATTTGGTGTCACACTGCGAGAGGCCTGCTGTAAGCAACCAGCTCATGCCATCCTTCCCACCACCTGTTATGATAATATATCATGTGTAATAAGTTTACAAAAGCAATGTCTTTCTGCAGTCAATCAGCTAGACTTAATACAATGTTTTAGATGGGCATAATATGTAATAAGTTCATAAACTAGTGGTGTGTTGCAGTGTCACAACACACTGTTTTAGATGGACATACTATGTAATAAGTTCACAAACTAGTGGTATGTTGCAGTGTCACAACACAGTGTTTTGGAGAATATTGTATTGCCAATTACTATGAACAAGTTATATAAAAACAGAAAAAGCTTGGCAATCAAAATGCGAACTTCCTACAGTGATTAGTAATTAGTAGTGTAGGATCCTAGCATGAGATGGTGGCCTTATCCAACAAATACATCAACAAAAGCAGAAAACCTAAAGCACCATATAGTTAAGAACATAAAAACTGAGAACTATTGGTAAAATAAGTGTGAATAGCACAAACTCTCCTCAATGTTTATTACAAATTAACATTTAACTTTGTATGTCATACCCTTAGCTCAAAACTGTATCTTTGTGGATATTTTCAACCAATATTTATGTATTTCAGTTGAGCTGAATGATAACTTGTATGACAACAACTGTGATGTTCTGTACTGTTGTCCAAATGTATTAGCTGTTGTCAGTGACTGGTAGTGTCAACTGGTCTGTGCAAAGACTGTTAGCATCAATAGTCTTTACCTTACCATGGGTCACATAACACACTTGTTTGCAGACAGTAACTGGTTAATAAACATTCCTGCTCATCCTTTTCTTAGTCACCTGGGAGTTGTAACCTCCAGTAACAACCTTGAATAAGAATAGAGAATTACATCCTGGCAACATGACTCGATTATTAAGTTTATTTTTAAAAAGTCAGGATCTACTTGGTTGTTTTGAACACCAATAGGAATATAAAATAAACAAAGATGCAGAATTACAGTATCTTGAATCCAAAAGTGAAATTACCTTAAATCAAAGAATGTGAATTACAATATTTCTACAATTTATGTCAGAGATGCATTTCTTAAAGTGTGAGGCTCATAAAAAAAAATCCTATAAGAATTAATGGCATAACAGGGAATGCATTCCTCACATTCCTATATCACCAATTATATTTTAGCGAGGGGTAGGAGAACCAATATAGGGACCATGCCCAAAGATGGGTGGAGAAAGCAATTAACAAAATAAAGAATGGAAAGGCAGCTGGAAGCTTTCAGATAGTTGCAGATGATGTACTAGGCAAATCAATGGTGACTAAATTGACAAATGCAACCATGAGGGAATGTATTAAGCCCCGTCCACACGATCGAGCAGTGCCCGGCTACCGGGCAAAGCCTGTGTGTTGTTGTACACACGGGGGTGGTTGGCGGCAGTCATAGTTGGGCGCCGGTAGCTAGTAGGTGGTCGGCAGTGGTGGGTGCGGTACGATCACCATGGTGTGTCGCAGGAATAATCGCCGGACAGCTAAAGCGAAGAGCGTAGCGTTGTGTTCTATAATAATTGCTGCTATGTGCAAAAAGAAGAACCAAATGCAGAAAAGGGAATGGTGCAAAGAGTGGTTAGGTCGAAGAAAAGTATTGGGAAGTCATGCCACGATTTTACGTGAACTGCAAGATGGACTTGAGCAAGACTTCACCAATTACATGAAAATGGACCCCAACACATTTTACAAACTTATAGCAAAAGTGGAACCATATATAAAAAGACAGGATACCAATATGAGGGAGAGTATATCTGCAGAGGCTCGTCTAGAGGCAACGCTCGTATATCTTTCAACTGGGTGCACCTATACGTCACTTCAGTATAGAACGAGGATATCAAAACAAAGTTTGTCTCGCATAATGCCTGCAACTTGTCAAGCCATGTATGAAGTACTCAAGGAAGATTACTTGCAGGTGAGATTTGTAGTACATAAAAATTCATTGAATAATGTTAGAATTATGATATGCATAGACAGGAAGCTATGGGACTAGAGTTGTCGCTCCAACCACCAGGCAGGCGGACCATGATTTCGCTCAACAACGGGCACAGGCACTCCGCTGGTTTGCCCGCCAATTTTGCCCGATAACGGGCATTTAGCGCGTGCCCGCCGGGCACTGCTCGATCGTGTGGACGGGCCTTTAGAGATATTAGAATACCTGCAACTGCATAGCTTATACTACAGACAGGCAAGCTTAACCTAACTGAAGTGTATAAACATCTCAAGTGGGAACTAAAGTCGTGTTCATACCTGGAGCTGGCGGACGCCTGTCCAACAAGAGGTCACAGCTCAAGGTTGAAGAAGCCACAAGTCCAGAAAACTGTGAGGGCAAACCTTTTTGGGAGTGATAATTGTGAACTCTTCGATCAACCTGCCGGAGTGTGTTGTGACGACACCGAGTGTGAGCTCATTCAAGGCCAGACTTGACCAACACTGGAGCAGGTTCCAATATACTCAGGAGCCAGTGCACGCCCAGTATGCTTGCCAACAGTGCGGAACAGAGATGTGACCGACAGCCCAAGCGGCTTCAATGGCAAAGAGGATAAAAGTAAAAGTAGAGGTTAATTAATGCATTTCAACTATCGACCATGTAGTTTAGAGACTGATTAATGCACCTAAACCACCAACAAAGTGGTTTAGAGACTGATTAATGTGCTTAATCCATTGACAAAGTAGTTTGGAGACAGATCAATGTGCTGAATTATATATAATGGCAACATAAGGGTTAAGGAGTACTGTACCGATACTGTAATGTTCTTTTGAAAAATCAAAAGTTTTTTGTACACTATACAAAAATGGCAAAGCTTATCCTTATTTTCCTTTTTTTAACACATTTTGTCTTTGGCTTTGTCTGGTGTATAATCTACAATATACTGTACTGCATAATAATTCTTCTTGCTATCTGTTGTTGTAATGCAGAGGGTGTGCAACTTGGTGACAAATTCAGAATTGAGCTCCGAGGTAGAAGGTTGAGGGGGAGTGATCACCGCCTAATTATTTATCATTTCACCACTTATCAGTTTACTAGCTGTTTGGGTGACTGGTCTACTCTTTGTTACTTTGTTATGAGCTTTAAAGTCCAATGATTTTACAGGAGGAACCTGGAGTACACAGGGAGGAAACCTATGATGTTTGTAGGGTCACACACCCTTCTCATGTGTCTGGGCATTATTGCTGTACCACCAATATCTCCTAAGAACAATTTAAACTGACACAAACAACAGAATCATGACAGCAATTTTTCAAAATGCTCTATTGCACCATGATTATAACAAATAATAGGGTTAAAAATGAAGTGAATACCATTTGTATCATACACAAGTACAGTAATTGGCATAAATGAGGAGAATTCTTGTAAAAAAAAAGGAAAATAATTGTACTAGAATTGCCTAATACAATATAAAACAAAGAAAAAAGTACAACCTGTAATGTGAAATTTATCATAAGGCCTTCAACCAGTAAAAGATGAAGCCACAACTGACTTGGTTATTACAAAATGACATACAGTACTATACTTTCTTAAATACAGAGGGCCCCTGTTATTCATTTCCCCATTTTCATTGTTTCACATATTTGGCATTAATTTATTGGGGTAGCTGTTGCTTGGTTCCACACTGATGTCATTTTGGCGAGTTTAAATAATGCTATGATCAAATGGCAGAGAAGTGAGGCCAAGGAAAAGATGGAATGGATACTGTCTGCATGGATAGATGATATAAAAGTGAATAACTCCGGAATATCCCTACCAAGACAAAGATCTGACAAAGAAGAAGGGTCTGATTCCATGAAAGCAGAGACTTTTACTGCCAGCACTTTGAAATTGTCTTTTCACAAAAAAAAAAATATATATATATATATACTGTATATATATATATATATATATATATATATATATATATATATATATATATATATATATATATATATATATATATATATATATATATATATATATATATATATATATATATATATATATATATATATATATATATATATATATATATATATACCTTATATATATATATATATATATATATATATATATATATATATATATATATATATATATATATATATATATATAGTATACTCTGTTAACTAAGTAACTCAACTGCTCCAGAAGTTGTCGTTAATCGAAAAGTTCGTTAACCAAACCATTGTTTCAATGCTTTTAAATTGGTTCCAGCTCACCGAAATTTCCTAAATTCAACAAAAATGGTAGAAAAGTTCACTTACTTTGAGGTGTGTATGTAGAAGGCTCCTGGATGATGATGATGATGATGGGAATTACAATGGGGGTGGAGGAGAAGGAAGAAGAGAAGGCATTGGGGTGGAAGAGAAGTCACCCCATGGCACCATTTCACCCATAAAATTTTAGTTCTCTTGGTGTATTTCAAGATTATTTTCTTTAAATCAACACTGTACTGCATTATATATTGTCAATATGTAAAATATATTTCAAAATGACCAATAATTTGCTTGGAAACACAGAAAAAAAGCGTTTAGTTGAAGAGAGTCTCAAGCAAGATGTTACCTCCAGTGAAAACAGAGAGAGACTAACGCCTGTTTGCTGTGTTAAGAGGCTGGATGCTGCGCCTTTAAACTAGTCACTTTACCTTCAATTTTGTTCAATAATTGTTAAAATGACTAAAAAATTGAATATTAAACTTTTAAAATTATTGAATAGTATAAACTTTGATATTTACTAAAATAGTTAGGAATTTAAGCCCTAGAACCGATTAATGTATTGGCGACTGGATACTTGCTGGTTGCCCGCCAGTGCAAGCGTAAAACATGTTGGAGGTCGGTTCAGAAGAAATTGCTAACCGATCTGTCATAACCTAATTAAAGATCTCATAGCGCAGTTCGTTAAATCAGCCTGTTAATTGATATGTTCGTTAAACGAGAGGGTCATTTCGTATATATATATATATATATATATATATTTTTTTTTTTAAGTTAATTTGCGGTGTAAAAATGGGACATAAAAAGTGTTTAAAAAAGTGTTTATAAAATTGTATAAGCAAATCACCTCAGAAGGCATGAACAAGTAGTGGATGAGCTTCATATTAATACCAACAGAAAAATGCTGCAGTTCAATTTATTTAAGAAATTCATCTCAACATACACATAAGGATATCAATAAAATACATTAATTATATTTTTCCTTGGAGTCTGACAACATAAAGATTGAAGATATGAAATTTATAAACTTACAAAATTATCTAAAAAATTACAGTACTTTAATTTCTTTATTTTAAAGAAAATGTATTGAAAAGCTTAAATTCAACAATGCCATTAAAAATATGCCCTTAATACCATGTGTCTTAATACAGAAGTAACACCAAATGATGTGAGACAAATCTAGTACTGTAATAACAAGAACAGAGGTTTAACACATTCACTTCATATGCTTTTTGCATTTAATGGAATTAAATATACCGCACATCATTGTCAACAATATAAACAACTTTACCTCAACATTTAATATGGTTCTTTGTAAAACAAATCAATAAAGTATGCCGGTCTTACATGGCTGTTATCCTCAGTTAAAAAAAATTTTTTTTAGATTTATAGTACATGTTACATAAGAAGCCACTTCAGTACTTTTTAGAAATGCATCATAATTAGTGACAAAACTACTGATTACCTCAGTACGTACATATAAATACTGTATGTATTACCCACAAGAAAATTCAAAGATACAGCATATATAAGCTTTAGTATGATATACAAAAGAATACTACAAAAATATTAGCTTTTAGTAATTTCCACTGAAACTAGTTACAAGCAGTTACAACATCAATTTGACTTTTTACAAATATTGCCACAACTCACAATGACTACCTTCACCTGTGTTTGTTCTGGATATCTTCACATTAAAATGTCTCTTTGCTAATATGCCACAAGATACAAATCAATGTCATTATTACCTAAGGGAGAATCACATTTCCTGCAAAAGGCTCAGAACTGAATGCACACAATCTAAAAAATATTTAAACAAGTGTTCGAGAGACACTTAAAATAGGAAAGTTATTTGTCATCCATAAATTATAGTAAAAATAGAAAATAGTTTTAGGAAAAAACAAGTATGAATTTAATTAACACTCAAGTGGCTGTGTCTGATACATGGGAGCTGGAGAGTGAAATTAAATTAGATTACCAAAATGCAGAAATACTATACAAGTTAATAAATATTTGGCTGAAATTTGATCAAGGGCATTTGAAAATGAGATATCAGCTGTAAGCATAAATAAAAGTATGTTGATAGAGTGATGGTAGCCCATACTGTTATCAAAATATGGTTGCACTGTAACAATAGTGACTAGTAGCAACTGCATATGAACTGAATTTTCTATAAAAAAGAGTCTATGGGGGTTTATAATAGGAAAAGTGTACAGTAGTTTTAAAAATTTATCCACTCATAATTGAGAATGGTTGGCCCTAAGATCATCAAAGCTGGGAATTTTTCCAAGATAAGTGTTATATATGATTATTGGGATGCTTGGAGATAAATGAGTGGATGCTGGGAGACTAAAATAAGTATGTACAGTCAGTGCCGGATTTAGACCTGTGGAGGCCCATGGGCAGCCTCTTTGTGGAGGCCCCCCTCATTATAACTACCCAAGAGGGTGGGGTGGTGAGTGAAGCGAGCCTAAACATCTGGGAATTCCGGGGGGGGGCGCTGTAAGCCCCCAGGAAAATTTTGAAATTTGAACACTTCTTTGGATAACTTTGAAGCCATATGCAGTTATATTGAGGAAATTAGAACACAGCGCCCTGATGGCATTCGTAATGTAAGTGATAATGAAAAAAAATTTTTTTTTTTTTTTTAATCTCAATTTCGTTATTCCATGTACAGTGACCCCTCGGTTAACGAACTCAATCCGTTCCAGAAGGTCGTTCGTTAACCGAAACCATTGTTTCAATGAGTTTTTGGGTAATTGGTTCCAGCTTACTGAAAATTTCCTAAATTCAACAAAAATGGTAGAAAAGTTCACTTACTGAAATTATTGTATGAAGGCTCTGGATGATGATGATAGAATTAGAATGAAATTGGAGGTATTTTCATTCACCCATAAAATTTTAGTTCTCTTGGTGTATTTCAAGATTATTTTCTTTAAATCAACACTGCACTACATTATATATTGTCAATATGTAAAATATATTTCAAAATGACCAATAATTTGCTTGAAACACAGAAAAAAAAGCCGTTTAGTTGAAGAGGTCTCAAGCAAGATGTTACCTCCAGTGAAAACAGAAGACTAGCGCCTGTTTGCTGTGTTCAGGAAGCTGGATGCGCGCGTTAAACTAGTCACTTTATTAATTATGTTTCAATAATTGTTAAAATGATAAAATTGAATATTAAGCTTTAATTATTGAATAGTATAAACTGTGATATTTGCCTAAAATAATGAGAATTTAAGCCTAAAGCAGAATTAATGTATTGGCGGACTGATACTAAAGCTGGTTGCCCGGCCAGTGCAAGCGAAAACATGTTGAGGTCGGTTCGTAAGAAATTTGTTAACCGAATTTTTGTTCGTTAACCGAATTGAAGATCCTTATGGAAGGCAGTTCGCTAACCGAAATTTCGTTAACCGAGGCGTTCGTTAAACGAGGGGTCACTGTAGTTCATTTTTAATCAATATATGTTTGTGGAATTCTAAATATATTATTTGCAACACAAACAATAGCATTCATTAAAAATATACGGTTCACAGGAAAACCAGGTATTCATGAATTTCAAGGAGTAGCTAGCCTAATTTCTATCACGCTTCTTGCTGAACATAGTTTTATGTGATGGAATAGATAAGCATGAATTTTAAAGAATGAAAATAAAAATAGTCGAAATGAATAAACAAATAAATAAAATATTGTAATATGTGGAGGCCCCCAGATTGTGGAGGCCCCTGGGCAGCTGCCCACTTTGCCCACTCCTGAATCTGGCCCTGCATACAGTAGTGTGTTATGAGCTTAGAAGAAATTGCTACAGAGGAGTAAAGAATAGAGTGTTGGAATAAAGTAAGGAACAAGAAACATGTTATTGGGCTCTCCTGCTGTATAGTGAGCTAGTAAAATGATGTACGTACAACATACTGCTAAGGTTACTTACCTCATCAAAACAAAATGTGTGTGTTCCTTTCTTCAGTAAACTACTGTAATGTAGACACAATAAAAAATTACAACTTGTTCACCACCTTGAGTGATATGTCTGCTTTGGTGTACAGTCAATAAAAAAGTATCAACCACATTGCTGTGCATAACACTATGAAACATTGTTTGAAAACTGTAAACGTACATCTGTGGTTACTGGTGTTAGTTGATTGTTATCGCTCATTTTCTATTCTACCGGCCTTTGGATACTTACTTTACTGACTGTACATGGCAGGAAAGGTCAAGTCATGGTAATCTTGTCTGTTCCATATGCTCAAATACTCTACAACAGCTCCACTGGAACAAGGGTTTTGTATATGGGCCATTTTTTTACATTATAAATGCTGTGATAAAAGAAATCCTACAAATATGTATTGGAGGTAAGTACATCTATATATTTCATTAAGATTCAGAATTTCATGTCCCCAGTAGAGGAGCTGCAAATAACCCTCTCTTCAGATGTATACAGGGTATACTGTACTGTAATCATCCTTCACTTACTTACAACACAGTGTATAAACTTTATTGAAGAAGTTCTTATTTATTGGTCTTGTTTTTGATAAGCAGATTGTACTCCTGACTTTCATTATAATTGAAAGAAACTACTGCAAACAATACCAACAAACTCTGTTCTTGGTGAGCCCCCTTCCCTATCCCTACAGTTGCACCACCTTTATCTGTCTTCGTGTCTTGCCATGACCAAAGGAAGTAAGTGACAGTTTGGTCAATATCTGACCCCCGTAACTGTTTCACTGAATGTTAGATAAGGTCAGAGAGCAAGTGGCATATTCTGACAGAAGGCTTTGGGTATATAAGCAACTGATTTACTAATTCATAAGCAAATATTGGGGAAAATCACAGAAATAATCCAATCCTTAATAAAAATGGAATGTCACCTGCTCCCTTTTATCACCGCAAGGATGCATTCTTTTCCCTTATATACAATCACACTCAAATTACATGCAACATCCCAATTGGTACTGTACTTAATTTCTGCACAGGATTTAATTACCCCAGTATTTGTTTCAGGTACATAATAATCTACATACCATTCATTCTTTGGTACTATTGCTTAACAATTTGTGTACAGCATTTCAAGTTTCAGAAGTCCATTATTTGACAATGTAATTTGAGAATTTCCAAATATAAATTAAAACTATAAAATAATATCTGGTCCTTTATCCCGAGGTTCTGACCAGATTACTGTATAGATACTGCCACCAAACAGAATGATACCCTCATCAATATGAACTTACTGTAAATCATAGTTCACACAATGTTTCTCAGTGAAGTAAAGTCATTTCAAGTAACACAGAAAGCTTCACTCCTGAACTAATAAATCCTATCCTTCAGTAAGATCACTAAAGGTTTGTAACATGTGCCACAGATTTAGTGGCTCCAGCCTAACCTGTCTATTAGGACAGAAACTTAATAAGAAAAGATTATACTGCAGGTTGTTGTTGACAATATCCATGGATTTTCATGTTTATTGTAGTGTGTCAATCAATAAAAAATGTTTACAAGAGGAGTTTGATGAAAAAGGCCCATGCATGTAGAGTATGATTAAAGAGCCTAC
>NW_024713129.1:5476483-5599478 GCF_018991925.1 Homarus americanus
TAACAACACATTTTTGTCCTCTTGAATAACTGACTTCCCTATTTCACACTACTGTACCTTGTTATATCATCTATACAAATATATAATAAAATGATAGGAACATTGACAATATAAATACACAACATTGCATAGAAGGGGAAATCTTTCCTCAATTTTGTGAAATGTTATGAGAGAGTATTTGTGATGTGCATTACCCAGTTTCACGCAGTAAATGTGGTCATGCGCTGCTCTTTTCATCATAAGTGAAAATTCTGCCCATCTCCATTATGAACTAAAAACTCTGGATGAATTCAGGCCAACCAAACACTTTTGTTCCTTCTTCAACCCATTTAAACAGAATAATCATACATTTGCCCTGCCTATATACAGTAGTTTGGACACTATGAAACAACAAAGGTATTGGAGTACTGTAACAGTAATTCATTCATGAATATATAACAACAAACTCACACAATGGTAATGTTACATGAATATTCTTTTCAATGTTAACAATGTTGATGATTTACTGTGGAGCCATCTGTTATGTTACTGGAACCAAACTTCCTCCTTGTGGAAGCATAAAAATTTACCCCTAAATGCCTCACATGCCCCCAATGGCAGACTACTTAACTTCGATGCTGATGTCTATATTCCTTTCTGTTTTCCTTGCTTTAACCTACTAAAACTGTACATGATGCACCATTAATTAGCCAAAATGTATCCAGAACTTTAACATTTATTATAATTCATTCCACTGAAGATTTAGCCATTTTTGTAACAGTTTTATTACTGTCCTCATCTATTCCATATGAGATTTGTTTCTAGACTCAGTCGAAGAATACTGTATTAATGGTACCATATCAAATAATAAATAAGTTCTTTTATTAGTGACAACAGGCCATGAATGAATAAGTGAAGCCATGCTATAAGGTGTAATTTGTGTGAAGAATAAGTGCATGAAAGCTGCCAAAAAATCTTAACCAAGGAGGAATATGACAACCTGGCATCGAGTGGCACAACTCTGTGTGTGTGTGTGAGATATAATGTATGTCTAAATGTTCAACATTCTATTCCACTAGTATGTACTGACAAAACATACCAGCAAACCATAAGATTGATGACTAAGTGTTTCAGATGTAAGGAACTGCATCTTGTACACATAAAACTCAAGGTCATTACTACCCAATATGTTATAAATCAGAATTATAGCTTCTAAGACTATGGCAGCTGCATTGTGATAAAATGATCCTGTCATGAATGAGGAAATCAAAATAGAAGGTTACATTATGCAACATCTCAACAGGAACAGACATGGGGGGGTGTGTTTATGATTATAAGAAATGACTTGGCTTACAAACACTTAGAACACTTAAATGATGACCTAGAGAGCTTATGGGTGGACATATCGTTACCCAAAACGAAACCATAGTACTGTAGGCATTCTCTACCTCTTTACCTCCCACCCAATGATATGTCAGTCTGTGAAACACTGTTAGGATAATTTAATATACCATGTATTAAGACTGATTGAGAAACAATATTAGAGGGTGACTATAGTATTTGTTATAACAAAGAAAACAAAGAAAATAGTCTGTAAAAGAAATATAAGCAAATCTTAGATAGAAATGGCTATAAGGAGCGAATGAATTCATCAACCCAGAAAACAAAGTCCTCAGCCACCATACTACATCATGTAATATGTAATAGCCAAGATAAAATCAGTCAGAAGTCATTCCTCTTAGTCTTAGTGACCACTTTATCACTCACCACAGCAGTAAGGGGAAAGATAAGAGAGCACAAGGTAGTCAAAATATGTTCAATAAAGAATTACAATAGAGAAGTAATCCCATATAAACTACAAAATATTGATTGGTCTAATGCAACAAATTGGATGAAGGTAAACGAGGCTTCCAAGACATTCAAAACTAATTTCACTGACATTCTTGATGATGCTGCAAAACTAGAGGAGATAAAGACAAAACTAGGACTGAACATTCGATAATTAGTGAGATATTAAAATCCATCAGACACAGAGCTCAACTAGCTTGTAAGATTAAAAGAGGTAAACATGATTATGAGTCACACAAAGAATGTTATTGGATAAGAAAAAACTACAAAGACATAAAGTGAGCAAAATCATAATAATTAAGATTAAGATTGAGGAAAATAAAAACAATCCTAAAAAGCTCTTGGAAGCAGCTAACATCCCTCTGACACAGCCACAAACCAAAAGAAAGTTCAAGTGTACAGTTGGGTCTTCATTTATGCGGTCAATTGAACCCGTGGAGTACCGCGTAAAAAAAGAAACGCGTAAATGAAATAACAGAACATATGGGATTAATTGAAATAGAGACTGGGCCGACCCCCAAACTCCACTTTTTCCCGACACAATACATACGTTGTAGTAAAAATAACATCTTAATTTTATGATGGTATGCACACATAATTAATAATGAAGAGAAATATCAATAATATTAGATTTTTTAACACTTACGTTAGTAGAAAAGCTGGGTCGGCACACGTGGATGGCAGCTGGTTCCGAGGCAGAGGGCAGATTAGTTGCCCTCCGGTGAATCACTTTCACTACTCGCAGAGGTTTGCAGGGCCTCCCAGACAAACCCCTCAAAGTCCATATCGTCACTATCACTATCACCGACTTGGGCTGGCTGTGGTTGTGGTGGGTTGCGGGCGAGGAAGTCCTCAATACTACGTTGACGACTGGCATTGATGTTGTCGAGATAGATCTGGATACACGACTCCATAAATTTCGTCAGATGGTTATTAGACACTTCATACCAATGCTTGTCTGGGTCGTTGTCAAGGATGAGCTTAAGTTTTTCCCCCAACTCGATGATTTCCTTCACATTATCATGGCTTGGTCCAGTTAATTCAATGTTTTTCTCTGGTGGTGGGGGTCCAGTGGCAGCCATTGAGAGTTGTGAGGAGAATAGCGGGCACAAGAGAGAACTGTATAGGCAGACTGAGAACAATGAGACAAGCCCTGCTAGGTCAGCGACTTCTTCCCTCCCGTGGCAGGGTACGTCACATTACATTAAACCAATCACAGCTAGCGGGGGAGGGAGGTAAGGATGCGTGGCCCAATCACAGTCCGATACGTCATATGACGTCACCGATAACGCAACAGCGACATACTGCGCAACCTTACTCGCGTCGCTTACCCTTGCTTTGGTCAAACATGGCGGGAGATGGCTGGAGGTTTGAATCCAAAATGGTGCGGCGCGGCTGGACTGCCAGCTACTCCCCGCGTAAATGACCAAATTTACTGCGTAATTAAAGCATTTCAATTCTGGCAAGGCACCGCGTAAATGACCAAACGCGTAAACCAAAACTGTGTAAATCCAGACTCAACTGTAATGTTAATATAATTTACTCTCTCATGATGCATCTCAAGTTGCAAACTATTTTCATTCCTTTTATATAACAGTTGACTCATGTTTAGTCAATACACTGCCAGTAGCCACAAACAATTACAGTGTTGGTTCATATGTTTTTAAATCCAATTACAGAAAGAGAGAAACCATTAAAGACAGTACTGAATTCCACACTGTGACAGAGGACTTGTTCTTCACAGTGTTAAATAAACAAGAGCACAGGTATTGATAACATCCATGCCAGGTTTTTAAGGGATGGTGCCACTGTATTAAAAACACCAGCAACACATGAAATAAATCTTTCCATTATGATCAATTCAGTACTGTTCCAGCTGAACTTCCCATAAGTTTGCTAGAGTAACACTTATCTATACAACAGGCAACAGATCTGATGTAGGTAATTACCAGCCAGTTAGTATCCTGTGTATTGTATCTAAAATTTAGGAAAGAGAGAGAGAGAGCATTGTATGTTCTGGTGAATATATATCTTCATTATAATGTCTTGTATATAGTTACAATTCAGGCTTTAGGGGCTCTCACTCAACTGACACCAGTAAGATCCATCTCATTGAGCATTTCATGACCCAAATTGCTCATGGAAATTACACAGGAATGGTAACATTACTTACAAAAGCCTTTGACACAGTGGATCGTGACATACTAAAAAAATGAAAATTGAGTCGACATCCACGTCAGTAGCCTGTTGAGTCTCATAAAGGAATATCAGAAACATTGTCTTCCTTTGTTATGTCCTTGCCTATTAGTGTTAGTTGTAAGCTTTTGTTGTATGCTGATGATAGTACACTCTTTTGATGTCAGGTAATCCAAATTATATAGCTAGTAAGTAATCAAAATGAAAAATCAAGATAAAACAAATTCAATGTACTATGTCTTATTAAGCCCATTTCAGCTGTAACTTCAGTGAAATACCTTGGGCTGACTCTAAGCTCCTGCTTATTTGGAAAATAAATTGTAGATAATATAGCAATTTAAAATAATGCCAGGATAAAATTATTTTAAAGAAATGCTAAATACCTCTCAGCTGATGCCAATGGGAACCTTTGCTTGGTACTCATACAGTGCCACTTGGACTATTCCTGCTCATCACGGTACTCTGCCCTAACACAGAATCTAAAATGCACGCTACAAATCATTCAAAACAAGACGGTGAGGTTTACTCTTGAGAAGACTACAAGAGACCACTGAATCACACATACAAGACTTTCAATGGACTGTGCCCAGAATATCTAATCACAAACTTTGTATGGATTAGGGATATGAGCTGGCAGGGCACGAGAGGGATTGCCAGCCATTTTAAAGCGAATTACAGATGAAAATTGTGTCTGTGTACTGACTTTGGGACTCGAAAATATGTAAGTGCAGGTGGACGTAAGTCGAGTAGGTCGTAAGTCGGGGAGGAGCTGTATATATATATATATATATATATATATATATATATATATATATATATATACTCAGATATCACTATAAGGCGGCGGGGTGCATAAGACACCCCCCCAAATTTCCATTTAAAAAGTAGCTTTTGAGCTCTATTTGCTGTATAAGACCAGTACCCCAAATGTGACACTTACCCACTGACTCAGTAGTCCTTTACCAACCATCCTTGATTTTTTAAAATAAGGCCAATTCACTTCAAGTAATGTCATCAAATTATACTCGCTGGTGTAGTGTAAACACTAGTGACGTCACTGAAGCGTGGTGGGAGTGTTCCCTCGTCTGGGTGGTGTGACTATTTATACAACATGTGGTTAACAGCAACCACCGTATTCTAATTGTGATGTTTCATTAGGATTTGAGTGAAAAAGGTTACCAGTATGTACTTACTACATACATTTATTACACAAATATATATATATATATATAATATATATATATATATATATATATATATATATATATATATATATATATATATATATATATATATATATATATATATATATATATATATATATATATATATATATATATATATATATATACACAAAAAATGAATGTTCAATGAATTATTTATGGTGCATTAGGGTACTGGTCACTTCTGATGGGCTATAAATAGCCTTCTTTATCTCCCCTACATCTCACCCTGAGCCAGAGGGAAGGGTCTTGGTAAATAACATGTTTGCTTATTTTCCATTTACTTTAAATAGATTTACCGAATTATTTGTTTTATTTATTTATTTATAATATACTGTAATATATTAAACACACTGTAATTATTTTCTTTAATTTATAAACTGTTTTGCGACAAAGGAATGTTCTTCAGTAGTGTTTCATTAGGATTTGAGTGAAAAAATATTACGTACTTACACAATTGTTCCTCTTACTTTGACAACACAACATACATACAGTATATTATTTCTCAGTTTTGATCTTTTTTTTTAATTTTTGTATTTATTTATAGTTAGTTACTTAAAATAAGGCCAATTCACTTCAAGTAATGGCATCAAATATTACCAGCTGGTGTAGTGTAAACACTAGTGACGTCACTTGAGCGTCTGTAATTAACCGTCGATAGTTTCAAGAATTAATGCACTTTTCCTTTCTTGTCTCCTCACTGGCAAATGGGGGGGGGCGTGGGGAGGGGTGTGTGATGATAGCTGTGTTTATTACAGGGGTATAAATCTCTTTTACGGTATGTTAGACAGGTTTATAATACATTTTTATTATTTTAATATACCGGTAATCTTAATTTGAATCCAGCTTGCCAAACGTAAGTTTCAGTATAAAATAATTAGTGGTAAGACCTTGTGAGTGGCTTACGATGTTTTCATCACCACTTTTGACACACTAAACCACAATATTTAAGAGGTAAGAATTTTAAACTTGGTGGTTTAGACGACCCCCTAACTTTGGGCAGATTTTTTTAATGTTCAAATTTCGTCTTATAGGCCGTGATATACGGTATATATATATATATATATATATATATATATATATATATATATATATATATATATATATATATATATATATATATATATATATATATATATATATATATATATATATATATATATATATATATATATATATATATATATATATATATATATATATACACACACACACATATATATACACCTAGACCCCGACTTACGACGGGGTTAGGGACCCAAATCCAGGTCGCAAGTCCGACATGGTCGTAAGTCCGACATAGATAAAAAAAAAATAAAAATAAAAAATTAATAAAAAATCTACAATGAAATACAGTACAGTAAAAGTAATGAATAATGATGAATGGATACAGTACAGTGAAAGTAATAAATAATAAGGAATGGATACAGTGTGACTGAGCACTTAACCTTTAATGTAGTCAGCTGAATGCACATGGGGCCCCCATAATTTTCTAATTATACATGGAGACTACATTAACTGGAAACGTTTCGGTATAGAAAATGCGTGTGTCATTTAAAAAAAAAATAATAATTTTTTTTATCTATATCTGAGGCGGTCGTAAGTCCCGACGGTCGTAAGTCCACGTAGTCGTAAGTCGGGGTCTAGGTGTGTGTATATATATATATATATATATATATATATATATATATATATATATATATATATATATATATATATATATATATATATATATATATATATATATATATATATATATATATATATATATATATATATATATATATATATATATATATATATATATATATATATATATATATATATATATATATATATATATATATACAATAGTAGTACCTCGCTTAACGCCAAGTCAATTGTCCCACAGGGTACTGCTATGAAAAACCGCGTTATGAACAACAACAGAACATATGGGATTAATTCCAATAGAGACTGTCCACTTCAAACCCACTTCCTTGATCTATTAATAACAACTATGTTGTAGTAAAATTTTATCTTAACTTTATGATGGTATGCACACACAATTAATAAGTAAGAGAAATATCAATAATATTAGGTTTTTTAACACTTGCATTAGTAGAAAAGATGGCTGGGCACACGGGGATGGGGGGTTGGTTCCGAGGCAGAGGGCAGATTATTGGCCCTCACCTGTATCACTTGTATCAATTGTATCACTATCCACCACAGAGGCTTGCAGGGCCTCTTTGTCAAACCCCTCAAAGGCCATATAAGTCCATATCCTCACTATAATTATCACTATCACTGACTTGGGCCGGCTGTGGTGGGTGAAGAACTCGGCACTGTTTTGATGATTGGGCTACCAAAGATTGTGGTTGCCATTTCTCATGATATGATGAAAAAAATTCTGCTGCTATGAAAGTTCATTTGGGCGAGCACCACAGATAGATAAAACGTTAAGTGAAACCGCTGTTAGGGCGGGTATATATATACTGTATATATATATATATATATATATATATATATATATATATATATATATAAAGAGCATATATATATATATATATATATATATATATATATATATATATATATATATATATATATATATATATATATATATATATATATATATATATATATATATATATATATATATATATATATATATATATATATATATATATATATATATATATACAGCTCCTCCCCGACTTACGACCTACTCAACTTACGTCCACCTGCACTTACATATTTTCGAGTCCCAAAGTCAGTACACAGACAAAATTTTCATCTGTAATTCGCTTTAAAATGGCTGGCAAGCTTTAAGTGAATGTTTTGTGGTGCTGAGAAGAAAAAGAGACCCCCATTTTAGATTTTCTATGTATTATTTAATCATTTCCGACTTACGACCGGGATTTGGGTCCCTAACCCCGTCGTAAGTCGGGGAGGAGCTGTATATCTATTAACAAACTTTCCTTTTTATTAATGTAGATATACAGGGAGCCCCCCCCCCCCCAAGTTCGCGGATTTTTATTTTGCGGTTCTCGTTTATTCGCAGATGACACCCTGAATGTCTGTGGGCAGTTTTAAAGTTGCTGGCTTTTTCGTGGCTGGGACAGGGAGCCATTCGTTCTAGAGACAACAATTTCCTTTACCTGTATTGTACTGTAAATATATGTGTGTGTATAGACACACACACAAAACCGTATCCTATTAATTAAGTATTGTAATAGAGAACGGACTTGAGGGTAGACTGTCACATTTTTAATAAATTTGTTTCTGATTATTTGTGAGAAGATTTTCCCATTATTATTTATTTGTATGTGTGTGTAGACACACGCACACACACACATATACAATACTACAGGTAAACGAAATATTTGTCCTAAGGGCAAACACATAAAGGGAATATACATTTCTTTGTACACAAGTAAAAATGTAATCCCACCCCCTCCTCGCAAATGTTATTTGCAGCCATTTTAAGAACCTAACCCCTGCGAAATTAGAAGGCCCCCCTGTACTCTACAATTCCTGATTTGTAACCAAACTTAAGCCTAAGCAAAGGACCCTACTGGAAATAAGCATCTGATGGATCTGTTGGTTATCCTTGGTCAAACTGCTTTACTGTTTACTAATGTTGAATCCGCACTGTCTTGGTGCATTGGAGACTGTATACGGTACACCTCTAAAGTTTATGTACACCGTATACCTGCATTGTCTATTCTATACATATGTTGAACTGTATACTGTACCTGCATAGTCTATATCCAGTACTGTACATGCCCAACCAATTGTAAACTTGTATGATTATTTTAATGAATAAATATCATAATTACTATTGTTCCATTCATGAGCCACCTTACCTAGTGTATTGGTTGGTATTGTTGGTATTGTTAGTAATATGGAAGGGACTTTAGCAATCATGGCTGTATCGGGATATCGCCCTACTAATCTAATGGTTCTCCCATTCACAATTGTGGATTGGTGGCCATAAGGCCACCTTGGTAGGAATTTCTTTATGATGTAGAAGTTACCAGTTTAATTAACAAAAGAATACTGGCAAAGGTTTCATGTGTTACTTTTCCACACCTAGTATCTCAGAGACATAGGCTAACAAGTGTTAGCAACGTAGATGATAATAATACATATTATTATCAACTAAACCTATTACTTGCTGCATTTGGGTGTGAGAGAAGCAGTTATTCGAGATCTATCACCTGTATAAAAAATACAGAACATACAATAAAACTAATAAATGGAGATGGGAAATGAATTTGATACAAATGATATGTTAACCTACAATCATGGCAACTTGTCAAATTCATACCAAAACTCCACTAGTTGAGTTTTATAATCTGGTTTGTTATGTTGCTGTTCCTGTACCTTCACATGTAATGAACAACACATACCTACTACTGCCACAACCTTCATACATCAGAAAAAATGTTCACTCACAAAATATTCTATTCATAAAGTGAATGCCCCACAGGAGGCAGCTGTCCAGGGAAAGCAATCATACTATTCATTCACTAATCTATGTTTGCACCAAATTCTCCACATATCCTCTCACAAGAGCAAAAACTAATGAATGCATGTGTTAATTATTTTGCCAACTATTGAGAGATAGGGAGAAATTTCTATAGCATTAAATGATTTATGGGGTTGTTCCAGTAGCTAATGGCAGCAACTGAAGAGAGTCCATATTTGTTCTTGGTTTTAGCCACCCTACAGCATTAAGAGAATGGGCTTACAGGATAGGGAAAACTATATACTGTACATAAACTATTATACACTCATTGACTGTGAGGATACCATATCACAAAGTATACAAAACAATAAAAAAAGGTCTCAAAACACACATTTCACAATGGGGTTTCATTCAGGGCATCAGAATTTCCACTTCATAATACACACACAAATTACTGGTGAAGCTGAACAATGGGTACATTTCTTATATAGCACGTTATGGTATGGTTAATATACAATGACCTTTACAAAAAGTTTGGACAAAACCTTGAGACTAAACGTAAAATTTTATCACATATGTTAACTGCTTAAGAGTTACATAACATCATAACAATAAACCTATTTTAAATAATCATGATAATAAGAAAAGAAGTGTTGAAGCAGGAAGATAAGTATGAAAAGGTGAAGATAAGTATGAAAAGGTGATCTTAATTCTAACACAAGACTGGCACAGGAAAAGTGATTGATCCCCTGTATAGTGTGGTGATGGCATAGCAGTAACCCAGTGTAAACCTTGAAGCAAAGATACAACTTCACATGACACTGACTCTCTGAGAAATTATCATACTGTACATGGAAAACATGAGACATCACAAATGTTTTAAAGTTCAAATTCTGCCGAAATTCACATACAATCCTAAACTACAATACTATAAAAGATGTGTAAAATATCTTTTAGAAATTCTTCTGCATCAAAATCTATTGGGTGTCTACCAGCACATAATTGAGTCCCAGGTATAAGAGTGGTGATATGAGGATGAAGGCAGCTCATCGGGCAGCCCAAGACCTCCACATTACTTAGTACAGTATATACAAACCTACTGTACCTTCATCAATCTGTATTTCCTTGGATTCTTATTCCGGGTATGCATCCAATGCTTATGATTCACTCACAACAACACAAACTTGTACAATGCATTTGAAAAGAATTCATAAAATGAACTAGCTTTGTGTATGTTAAGTGGTGTTATGGCAGTACCATCTTGCTCACTTCACTGGCTGACCAAAAACAAGAGTACAGTATTACATTATGTGGAGTTCTGAGACTGAACTGGTGGAAGTATTAGTTTTCCTTAACAATGGATAAAGGGTCGCTCACTCCTTACTGTAGTCCAAATTTGCACTAAACATTCAAGATGCACCAGTTCAAAGTACTCAATCAATACACTTCATGTTTTTACATTATTGCCTGGAGTCTATGAATACCACAGGAAAAAAACAAAACTAAACTTTAGTTAGCAGACAAATGCAAGTACCTTTACCCTGGAATACAGCACTGATAACCAGAAGCACCCAAAACACAATAAGGTACTAAATTGGTCACAGTTGCTGACATGATAAACCTGCTTTATAAATCATTCTTTGGTATACTGCACGACACAAGCCTTCATAACAAGAGGATAATGTTCTTTATAAATTAACCATAGTAGTTCAAAGCCAGTACATATATACAGACTTGCATTCATCTGCAGCTTTAGCACTAGATACCACCCATATGTAAGTACATGGACTGTGATTTTGTATTCAAATATCTTTTTCAAGTTTTCAAGCTCATTAAGCCAAACTTTTCTTTGTTCTTTTGTGTGTGAAGCACAGGTAAAATTTGAGACATGCATACAGGAGGAGAGAGGGGGGGGGGGACTGGGGGGGAAAATTGAAACGAGGTAAATGGGAAATATCACTAACCAATTATTTATTGCCATTTACAAATTGATTTTAATATGATCTTTTTATTAATGCAGAATCAATTAAAACTTATAAGACAATGCTTATACAGTAGATCTCTCAACACCACTTTATAGAGTAAGAATTCCTAAAAACAAAAAGCGACTTTAGCCACCTCCCACAGCAAGTACAGTACTACAAAACAACATTAATATAAAATATAACTCAAGACCTTTTTATACCTGTGAATTCCTTTGTATATTTATTAACTTAGCTTAGTGGCCCTGAATGACACACACGCACACACAGACCTTCAATTTGCTAACATTCGCTTCCTTAATCTTATAATACCTCAATGCCTATTAATCCCTCGATTAACGAACGGTTCAATTAACGAAATTTCGGTTAACGAATTAGCTCCCCTGAGGATTTTCAGTTCCATTAACGAACAAAACTTCGATTAACGACAGCCTTATGAGAAACACGCTTTGTTGTGCGCATCAGCTGATCGGCTAGTCCGCCAATACAATTGGATCTATGTTTACATTCGTTTCCAGTGGAGTAAACATCAAGCAAGTTGGCCTCTAGAATATTTTTGCATTTTTTATATTAAAATTATTGGTCATTCTGAAATTTAGTTAACATATTGATAATATACAGTGCAGAAATTATTATGAAACATGAAGAAGGCATTAAAACCAATGCACTTTGTAAAGAAAATGGCATGTCATCATCGAATGCCTCTACAATCGGTTGTATGATATGTAAACAATGCTGCCGGGAATACGACATACACACCTCAAAGTAAGTTAAAATACTGTATTCTATTGTTTTATATTTATTATTGCACTGTACAGTATACTGTACAGTACAGTACTGTATTTAGTTTATATTTATTGTTTTGTTAATTCTATTACTGGTATACAGTACTTTATATGTATACTTTTTCTGTGAGTTGGAACCAATTACCCAAAATCCCATTGAAATAATAGATTCAGTTAACAAAATTTTTGGTTAACAACAGACTCTGTGGAACCAATTGTGTTCGTTAATCGAGGGACAATTGTGTGTGTGTGTGTGTGTGTAAATATAAATATAAATATATATATATATATATATATATATATATATATATATATATATATATATATATATATATATAATCACACGAAGACGAAAGCCAAGGCAATTCGCTGTTTCATCTGTGATTTTATCGAAGATTTATCTTAGACTTAAATATTCCAAAGTTTCCTGATGAAACAAACACCCCAGACTTAAATCCACCACTGTGAAGAATTATGTGTGTTTGCTCAGCACGACGACGAATTGTTAACTGATACCATAACCGATCTATACAGCCCATACGCACGAACTGATCATATATAAGAATGCTCCACCAGTCCTAAATCCACAAAAATTATCAATAACTTGTAAATAAATCATGTATTCATTCTGCAAAATCATCGTTCAAAATTGTCAACATGCTTAAAATGAAACTGTAGTTTGAGCTTTTCCCATATCTAGTTATTGAGAGCGTCTTATTTGCGCCACCATGCTATTTGCAGAAGTTATTTGTAATTCGTAACCCATTCCCCAAATATGTAACTGTATATTTTCAGCCTTCTGGCTGCCAAGCTCTTTCAATAAACCGTTAATTATTATTATTATTATTATTATTATTATTTATTATTACACACACACACACACACACACACCCTTACTTGGTCATCAATATAATTCACAATACATTGTACAAGTTAAAAGATCTACTGCATTATAAATGATCATTATTTACATGTCAAACATTGCATCTTCAGTCAGGTGGAATAATAAATAAATTTATCCTTCATCTCAATATAGGTGATGTTTATAAAGAACCTGTAAATCACATACAAGCAAAAGACAAAAGTTTGACCTGATGTCAGAGCATGAAAACAATATAGGTGAGGACAATATACAGTAGGTGTCTCGCCTGTGGGACCTTGAGGAGTGATACTGAAACCTCTCATGTACCCGGGATGAGTTTTCTATATACAGTATGGGAAAATGGATAACACTGACCAACTTTATAAAACTCTTGGCCTGTTGTCAGCAATTAATATGCTTTACAAGTTGCAACATCACAAAGGCTAACATGTTTTACCATAGACTCCATAATAAGTTAAACAAGTGTTCTTTGCCAAGGCCTCCTATGGCTCTACAGCAAAAGGCTCTCTATACAGACATAAAACTTTGGTCACCTATTCTCAGGAAACATTACCTCATATTTCTTCCTCAAACATGATAAACTCAAGAGAGACTCAAGTACAAAGATTAAACAACATGACTAAATAGCACATTCATTAATGAAAATATTCACAATGTTTACACGTAACTTGTCATGCTGCTTCACTGGAACACAAAGAAAAAGAAAAATCAATTCTATAATCTATGTACTGTATATTATGTATTCATGTATGCATGCACACAAAACATACAAGCACACATACATGCAGACACTAAAATCAATCAGACTAATGCAGATACAAACCTGCATGGCAGCTGCATACACACACACCACACACTCTCACTTGCATGCACGCATACATACACACACATAAAACATGATGCAAATCTTAACACAAGTAAGGATTTGATTGTGCAACACAGAGTTAACTCAGTCTTAACAGATCAAAATCTTTTCTCACTCAATGTCAGATTTCTATCTTCACACAGCTTCACTTCCTCTTTAAAGGTTCTACATCTTTTATTGCATATATTTTTCTGTTATGTAAACTATTCCACAAAAAATGTACTATTAAAATGGAAAAAGATTTTCTTCTCACATTCACTGGTCACCAACTGGTCTATACATCCAGCAACCATCTTCACTATATCACTGAGAGTGTAACAAAGATACACATAGTTCAAGGGAGACTCATGCCAACACAAAAATCCATGTATAAGCCACACTCTGTCCCCTACATAACATTTAGGAAGATATTCTGTGAGGACTATGTTAGCACAGGGCTATACAGCATTACTGTGTATCAGTCCCAACTGAGATGACTCTGAGTGTGAAGGCTGAGACACTGAGCCATCTATTGAGTCCAAGTCAAGATCATATGAGCTGTCTAGAAGATATAATTGGCTGGTTGACACCCCTGTTGTGCCCCCCACACTACCACTGGTGGTAACACTTGTACTGTTCCCCACCACAGTGTTTTCTCCGGGACTGGCCTGTGGCTGGTGAATGGCTGCAGGGGCCAAAGTTGACCCCACAGTTGTATGAAGAGGATTGACAGGGGATGTCGGGCCTGCTGGAGTACTACTCACTGCTTCTTTTCCTGTAATACACATCATAATGTTATACTTGTAAATCAATAATCATAAGGCAAAAAAATTTAATCAATGTTATAGTATGTATGGAGAAGGTGACACACACATTGAACATTAACAACTAGTATACAGTACAACATTTAAACATTCTACAATTTCCAAACCTACGATGACATGGTTACTCATGATGCAGGAATCGCGAGTCAAGCATTGCAGGTGTATCAACATTACCACTAAACACTAACATGAAAAAATTATATAGAGAGATATCAAGAGCATAGGAGCCTAACGGTCAACCCAGCAATCATAGATTTAGAGTTTAACTCCTTCGGGAGTGACCAAGTGCAACTTAATGACAGTGGTGCTCTATACTACAGCGTGATATCTAATGACCATGCTGCAATAGTCTTAACCCACCTTCAATATCCATGACATGCTAAAGGTATTAATCAATAAGATAACATCAAGTTTAGCAATTTTCAATTCAGTCCACAAGTGAACTGCGAGATGACTGATTGTGCAAAATTATGGGGATATGTTGATCATCAAGCTCTTCCATATTTTTTCTCAATTTTCTCCCGGATATTTTTTGTTGGACTTTGCCACATGGGTTCCCTCTGTGCACATGACTAAAGTTGTTGTTGTTGATGTTGTTGCTGATGATGTTGTTGTTGACATTTAGGCCTAGTGGAGGGGATGTCACAGCCAGTGGAGAGGAGGGAGGCAGCGTGAGGGGAGAGAAGAGAGAGAGGGACACACGTTAGAGCTCCACACCTACACCACCACACTAAGTACGCTGCTTCCGGGTCAACATCACCTTCGACCCCTCTTAAACAAATCTCGCCTCTAACAACAAAAAACATGTAGAGATTCATGTAACAGCACAACACATTCACCAACACTACAACCTATTACACACTCAAATTACTTTCTACACTACTACTATTCAGATATTACTTGTTGGTCTTGTCTTTTTTTTTTTTACAGATTCGCAAACAATAATACAGTACATTAAACGAAATACATAGTCACCAATAAAATAACTTACACATGACAACATACACCAATATATACAATCAAGCTTAACAGTAATTGATTTTTCACTGAATGATAAGCCTGGTAAAACTACACTATTTCAATAGCTTGTTAAGCACTTCTCCCAGAGTGTTAAAAGATGAAATCACAATAAATAGGAACAAACAAGTAAAATCAATAAAGTTAATACAGAGAGAATACCTACCACACAGCAAAAGATATTGAGTGCTGTCTGTGAGGTGACAAGGTGGGAAAGGAACCTGAGAAGCCATTACAGTACAATATAAACACTTACGTATGAGTATTAAATAGTGTTTCACTTTCAAGTGGTTCTTAACCTTATGAGGAATATGGCTGCAGATGTTATGTCTGCAAAAAGTGCTTCCCACGAATGAATGGCTACAGCATATGCAGGCAGGCAGATTCAAAATATCCTACACTTGCATAATAAATGCCTCTCCTACACTAGCCCCTAACTTGTGTTGCAGTACTAAGAGAAGAAAGAATTATTGGTTTGTTGGTGACAAAATATTCCAAGACTCAAAATTAATAGTAATAAGCTGCAGCTATCATAGATGTACACAGCAAAGACTTAAACAAAGAATATATCCCTATCAGGCACCAAGGTGAGAATGAGTACTTGCACTTGAGAAGTTCCTTGACACAGAACTCATGGATATATTTTTGAGGCGAAATTACACCAATCCATTTCATAATTCATACTGGTGAAAAATACACCCATAAGCCTTATACCCACCCCAGAATACATCATATTTCACAAAATTTTATATTGTAACCTAATGACATGACCTTTATCCCCCTATTTAAAACATGCTGCTTTATATTTTTTCTTCAACATTTTATGTCTAAGGTCAAGTATTTACATAAATTTAATTGTCCAATAATATTTCTGACAAAATATTACTGTCGAGTGTTATGGCCTCAAAACTCACTGGTTGTGTGGAAAGTAAATTGGAACACAGTTTTAGTAGGCCCCCAATCTAACCTAACCACGATGATTAGGGTTCATTAAGATTGGTATTGCTTAGGACTGAGGCCTATTACATGTATACAGCATAAGGAATGTGCTTCAATCCATTTGATTATTTTTTTGATTGGGGTCCAATAGAAGTGAAACCCAATGTAACCTGTTAATACCCGAGTCTTCCAACTTCAGTGTGCTAACATTCAAGGTTGATAAGGATATTAGGAAAAGTGAGACAAAGGTAGAGATCAAATCTGGCTTGAGGATTTCATTTTGAACGAAGACAATTTGGGATTTCTGTTTTCAGTCAAAGTATATAAAAGGGTAAGTCTGAGCAAATACCATACATTTCATAATAGGTTATACTAGTATCTCTCAAATGGGAAGTCTGGGCACATACCACCACAACACAAACTGGAGAAGGATAGTGGATGCCATCTTTGACCTTTAATCCTTAACTGACACCCAATGATTCTCTACTCTACCCACACAAATATAAAATTGAACGCAAATTGTTCACTGATGGTGGCCGCCATTCCTAAAGCTAACTTCCACCGGTGATAGTTTTCACACAAGGGTTAAGGTGTTTTGGCCACAATAATACCTCTTCAAAACTTTCTGGGAAACCTGAGGAGTGAATCGGATAAAATCCACACAAGTTCTTAAAGTCAATATGGACATCAACTACAGCAAATAAACATGGCTTCAGAAATCAATGAGTTTTATGATGTACACAAAATGTTTTACTTAAGAATACTATCCATTTCTGCTTAGTATTCCCACTTGTTTAATTACACCCATAATAAAAGTCACTGCATAATAAGAAAAAGGTTGAATGTTACAGTGCTCCTAGACAACAGGTTAAAGCGATGACTAATCAAATGACCCAAACACAACTTCTTTTAATTATAAGGATTGGGGAACTAATCCTGATGGGCTATACTGTAGTCTTATTGAGCAAAAATTCAAAAGATTAAGTTGGGTATAATGAGGTTGGACACAAGTAGAACTGGGGTCTATCAGGACTGAGGCCCATCTGTAACACTACTATATTCACTGAAACACTACCAACATTTCTGTAATGCTCAGCTTCACTTCAACACTACTAGCACCCCTGTAACATTCTCCTTTTCACTGTAACAATTTCATCATCCCTATTATATTCTCAGCTTTACTGTAACCAGCTCCCCTGTAACCTTTTTAGCTTCACTCTAACACGACCTATTTCAGATGAACTAAAATTTTAACTTTAATCAACAATGATTTACCAGCAGTTTCCATGACACATCACAAGACAAACATATAACTCTATTGAGTTTCACAACATTTGGGATAGAAAGGTAAGGTACACACATACAACAACTGTAGTAAACAAATCACAATAGCAGGTATTACAGCACAATACATAACATGCCATAGGATGTCAAAATCTAAAGTCAGTACCTGTACAGTTTATAACATTGATTATCACATAACCAGCAGCCAAGGACCTTCTCTGTCCCATATGTGCAAAAATTTAATACAAAGAACATGATATATTCAATGATGATGGGTGTTATATCTATAGATAACTTCCACTGATAACTGCCATTTAAGGGTTAAATCATGCAGGTCTTAAAATAGAAAGCTCAAATACATGCAGCATAAAATGATGGACATTAATGTATCATGGAAACTTCTCCAGAGTAAGACAAACTACCTCAATAGCATATGAGAAGTAAGTGATCAAACAGTAAGGCAAAGTGTGGACAGCAAAGCCAGAGTTCTTGAAGGCTTGTATGTTAAATTTCCTCTTGACAAGAGAAGTGAAAAGGCACCTGTTTCACCTAAACCATGGAACAAAGACTGGCCAAAGTGTATAAGAATATAAGAACATAACAATGGAGAAAACTGCAGCGGGCCTATTGGCCCATACTGGACAGTCCCATTTACATCCAACTCCTATTGCTCATATATCCATCCAACCTATGTTTGAAGCTATCCAGCGTATTCGAGTTAATGATGATGTTTGGTAACTTGTTCCACTCGTCCACTACTATATTTCCAAATCAGTGTTTACCTATCTCACTCCTAAATTCAAATTTGTCTAATAAAAAACCATTGCTACAAGTTCGCTCCTGGTTGGATAGTTTGAGTACCTTAGTTATATCACCTTTGTTTATCCCCGACTTCCATTTATACACCTCTATCATATCGCCCCTCACTCTACATCTCTCGAGGCAGTGAAAATTAAGATGCTTTAACCTGTCTCTGTACTCAAGGTTTCTAATGCCTGGGATTAGTCTTGTCATTCTCCTCTGTATTCTTTCTAGGGATTCTATATCCATTCTGTAATACGGTGACCAGAATTGAACTACGTAATCCAAGTGAGGTCTCACAAGCACAAGATATAGTTTTATGATAACCTCTCTAGTCTTGTAACTAACACTCCTTTGTATGAACCCAAGTACTTTATTAGCCTTGTTTCGAGCAAATACACATTGTTTACTTGATTTAAGATTCCAACTTATCATTACTCCTAAATCTTTCTCACATTCGGATTTCTCTATAACATCGTTGTTCATCTGATATCTGATTTCTCTATTTACATCTCCTAGACTAATTACTTTACATTTGTCCACATTAAATTTCATCTGCCATTTTTCAGGCATAATGTATTGTCATAATGTATTATCTAATGGTAGATCCTGCTGTCATATGGCATCACAAAATTTGTGACCAAGTCCCAGGTTGCTGATCTGACTTTCTGCCTCATTTACACACAATTGCAGGTCTCAATTGTTTCTTTTACAATTGACAACACAACATACATATACAGTCAACCCTCACTTTACGCGGTTAATTCAACCCACAGGGTACCACGGAAAGTGAGAAACGCGTAAAGTGAACAACATAACATATGGGATTAATTGAAATAGAGACAGGGCCGACCCCCAAACTCCACTTTTTGATGACACACAACTATGTTGTAGTAAAAATATTATCTTAACTTTATGATGGTATGCACAAACAATTAATAATTAAGAGAAATATCAATAATATTAGTTTTTTAACACTTACATTAGTAGAAAAGATGGCTGGGCACACGGGGATGGGGGGTTGGTTCCGAGGCAGAGGGCAGATTATTGGCCCTCACCTGTATCACTTGTATCAATTGCATCACTATCCACCACAGAGGCTTGCAGGGCCTCTTTGTCAACCCCCTCAAAGTCCATATAAGTCCATATCCTCACTATAATTATCACTATCACTGACTTGGGCCGGCTGTGGTGGGTGGCGGGTGAAGAACTCGGTAATGTTTTGATGACTGGGCGACCTTGTGCACACCTTGCTCGCGCCGCTTACACAACATGGCAGATGGAGGGAGAGGGCGGGAGGTTTGGATCCAAAAATGGCGCGGCTCGCCAGCCGCTCTCCGCGTAAAGAGGTACACGCACCGCGGAATGTGTGCATGCCTGTTTCGGCAGGGTACTGCGTAAACGTGGAAACGCGGAATGTGGGACCGCGTAAAGCGAGGGTTGACTGTATTGTTTCTCACTTTTGATCTTTTTTTCATTTTTTGTATTTCTTTATTATTACTGTACAGTATTGTTATTATTGTTATTATTATTATTGTTATTATTATTATTATTATTATTATTATTATTATTATCATCATTATTACAGTGTTGTTAGATTATTATTATTATTATTTTATTATTTTAGTTTCAATTTTGTATTATTTATTATAAATTTTATTTACTATGAATCATCATTATTATTATTTTTTATTTATTTATTTATAGTTTATTGGGCACCCCCCTACATCCTGTGCAAGGAGAAGCACAGAAGCGCTTACAGCGCCCACCTGGGAAGCATGCTAAGTTCATGATTGCCTTTATGACTCATGAGTTAAGGGCATAAAAGCCTGAAGGGTCATAGGTTTTTTGTCAAGGGCGTAGAAGCCTGAAGAGTCATAGGTTTTTGTCAGCAAGTTATTGGAAGCTCCAACAACTTTCCCTGAATACAAATACGTAACTTTTCGACTTACAACAGGTACCTACTTTACTGCTAGGTGAACAGGGACCAAGGGGGCTAGGAAGCATGTCCAAACAACTTTCCATTATTATTATTACATTTTTGCCCCCCAAGCCCCGATGTGTGTCAGTGACCTGAATCCAGGAAAAAAAAGTCCCAGATAAAAATGCACGGAAAAAAACCTAACATGACCTATCCTTAGCTTAACCAAACCTAACTTAACCTAACCTTCATGCAATGCCATCTTATACACTATATATATTGTGTTGTCAATGTGTACAAGTCATGTGACTTTTTTCCTGTGGACTTTATTTCCGTCCACCAGTGACCTGTGCCCACGTGGGCTAATCCCAGTAAAAAAACAACAACAACCAAAAGTGAATCTCATCCTTGTTTGAGGCACCAAATTTAGTGAACATAACAATTGAATGATGTCACATATATAATGTACCAAACTTAACTCACTATTGTATGGAAACTATAATAACAAAATACAAATACTATAATGTTTGCCAGGTGCTGAGTACAACACATATACATGTTTGTAAACTATAATTACTTTAAAATAAACTCTTGTAATTCCAAATACTATTCTGATGGATATCAATGCTCTTGTAATAATAATAATAATAATAATAATAATAATAATAATAATAATAATAATAATAATAATAATAATAATAATAATAATAAAAAAATAATAGAATAGTAATAATAACAATTATAATATAATAAAAAAAAATAATAATAATACAGTAATAATAAAAATATTAATACTGTATTAATAATAATAACAACAATATTAATGATGATGATAATAATAATAATAATAATAATAATAATAATAATAATAATACTAATACTGCAACAACAAAAAATTTCTCAGTAATCCATAACCAAGTACAGTACAGTAGAACCTCGATAAATCGGACTAATTGGGACAGAACCCAGTCCAAAAACTGCGACTACTGTACAGTATATTGAGATAACACTGGTTACCTGAACCATTTAAAGAAAATCAGATGATGTTATGTTATTACTGCACTTCAACAACTAAGGTCTTCAAGTGCATAACAAGGTTATTAAAAAAATATTACATCAACAATAAAAAAAAATATGAAACAATTCTCTGGGTTGTCAACAACTGTTGTCACCGAGATGATTGTTACTTACTGTAAAGTGTTAAATGTAAGTAACCACAGAATTTGTCTTATGAATAAAGAGAAAACTGTATACAGCCGCCGAGTCTCGGTGACTCACCCCCGCTTCACTACCCACCACACACTTTCTCAACCACCTCCGCCCATCGGTCAGTACCAATACAAAATTATTTAGTTTTATATACAACACTATTTTCTATAAAAACGCCATTGAATTTCTGTTTATGTACTGTATTTCATGGGGCAAAGGGAGGCTCAGGAATGTAACTGCAGTATTTCAACTTATGGGAAAAATTGATAAATTTATTAACTTAACGTTTTCTTATACCATCGTATTTTTAGGAACGTAACCACGACGTTAAGCGAGGACTTACTGTAATATTGTACTGTACAGTATTATGCAACTGCATATAACACTCAAAGGTAGTAAATAACGTTTTTAGAAAGGTACCTTCATATCAAATACAGTACTGTTCAGTGTGTTATTGTGACCCCTGTTGTAAGCTGGTTTGCCGAAAGCTCACACGAATGCATCTTGAGTAAATGACCTTCTGATACAGTATATCCTTTTATTTCCAAGTCATATTACAAATTACATACAGTATTGTATATTTTCTCTGCTACTGAAGATGTTATAATAATCATGATAAACCATAAGAGGCCAATCATATGAGAATATAATACTACCCTATACTGAATCAATAAATAAATAAACCTGACGAATGCAGCAACACCTGATCAGTCCCAACCTGCTTACATACTCATGTGTCTTAGTTCTCAGTAAGCCTATAGCAAATCTCATTAGATCACTGTACAGTACAGTATTCAGTAATTGTGGTTCATTTCAGAAGATTTTTTTATTAATCTTCCTCATTTCTTAAAACATGGATTTTTTTTTTTTAGTATTTCTAGTGACCAGAGCATCCCAGAGTCCGAAAAAAGCGAATTCCGATATATTGAAGTCCGATTTATCGAGGTTTTACTGTATACAGTATACGTATTAGCAAGGAATGAATCAACCTGTTACCACAGTATCACAAGGGAATGCCACTTCACTCACTAACTTTCCTACTCTTTGGTAAATTCACACTCAAGAGAATCCATATATTCTTTAAAGGTTGAAAATTTCCACACAATACTTCTATCCTCCACCGTTTTCCATTAAATTTGTGTCTACTCCGGAACCTTTAATACCAACCCACCCACACTATTTACTGTGGCTAACCCCATTCTTATAACACACATAATCTTTGGATTCTTGTTACACAAATGCTCTTCACTGTTATAGTTTTGCAATGTATACAGTTGGAGACTGTTGCATTCACAAGACTCTAAAGATGTAGAATTCTGGAGTATACATTTAGCAATGCATACATATTTATGGTAACACATGAAAGTTAACAGTACTGTACTGTAATATTACTAACTGTGGCAATGTTTGGGAAGATACTATGTGTGCTTTACAGTACTGTAGACAAATTAGCATATAAAGTACTGTATAATGATACAAATATATAATATTAAAATTTGCAAAAGATTCTTCTGGGTGACTTAAACTTTCATGGTGTCATCAATTCAAGAGAGAAAAATAAAGAACCTGAATTAAATTACACTCTTATTTTTCAATACAGTATAGGATGAAGAAAAGGTCGTAAAATGGTTTCATGGCTCACTGATTTCTTGAGTGGACGTCGCCAAGCAGTGAGGTATCAGGGCTTGGTCTCTACATTCCAACACCTCACCTGCGGTGTTCCCCAGGGGACCAAGATGGGACCACTGTGCTTCCTCATCCTGATCAACAACGCTCTATCGGATACTCCTCACAGGTGGAAGTACGTGGATGACTGCACTGTGGGGGTTTCAGTGGACAACACCGCACCAGACTACTCACCGCTCCAAGGCACCCTGGACAGGCTACAGGCATGGACTACGGAGAACAAGGTCACCATCAACCACACCAAAACCGTAGTCATGCACATCAATACCGCCACCACTCCAGTGCAAACCCCAGCAGTCACAGTGGGTGCCCATCCTCTCCAGCTGGTGCAGTCTGCCAAACTCCTGGGTGTAACTATAGACAACAAACTTGACTGGAAAGCCCATGTAAATAACACAGTCAAGGCAGCCTCGTACCGTCTCTACATGCTACGAAGACTTAGGTCACTTGGGACACCCACGCCAGAGCTGAGGACCATCTACAACGCCTTTATTCTCCCCAAACTAACGTATGCGTCACCAGCCTGGTCGTCTTCTCTCAACTCCACCCAACAACGTCAGCTAGAGAAGGTACAGAAAAGGGCCTGCAGAATCATGCTCGGCGCAGAATACTCCGGCTACACCAACGCTCTCTCCACCCTGGAAATGCCATCCCTCAGTGACCTCCACCACCAAGCACTGGAAAGGTTTGGCCGTGGACTACTGCACCACCCTCGCCATCGCCACCTCCTGCCGCCCCCCACCCACCTCGCGCAGTCCGCCACTACAACAAAATTCAGCCCATAAGAGCCAGCACCGATAGATATAAGAACAGCACCATCCCATCTATTGTTAAAATAATAAACTCCTGATTTAAGTACTGCACAGCCCTGTAAATGTATTCAATGCACATTATATCATTATGTCTAAATTAAATGCAAGTCTGTATATTTTCAGCCACCGGCTGCAACTCTATTAATAAACCGTTTATTACTATTATGATCAGAATGCTCGAGTCATGTGGCACGTTGATGGGAAAAATATTAATGGCAAGAACCACTGTACTTTAAATAAGAACATGGTATAATTTGCTGTATATAGAAGTTTAAATGTTTTTTCTGGAATATGAGGTCCACTCTACACTTAACACAAACAGCATGAGATTCAGTCTGATGGCTAAGCAGGATTGACTGATTATTATTGACTATGAAACAGATGGAACAGACAGAGTCAGTTACTGTCATGTCAAGGCCCTGGACCATGCTAACCAGTCTTGTTTGAGGATAGTCAACCTGTAGTGTTGCAGAAATGAGAATGATGAGAGTAGAAATATCAATGACTACAATCCATATACAGTAGGCTCTCGCCAATAACGACTTCCACAATAACGTTTTCGACAATAACGGTAAGTTACAATAGATACCCATTTTCAATAATAACGTCTGGATTCTCCTGAATAACGGGGATTTTGCGGGAAGCGTCCGAGTGCATCAATGATAACGTTTGTTTGCCGCCATGTTGTTGACGTAGTTATCCGCTCCGCCTCACTCTCACACATGCTCCGTGGAATACAGCGCTGCGCCCACGTGTGAGATTTTAGCCTCCATAACCAGTGGTTGCTCGGGTCGGTGATCAATAATGGCTTCCGCATTTTTGCCTGTGGGGGTTAGGGGAGGTGGTGGAGGGAGTGATTTGCTGCCTGAATGCCCGGGAACTTTTAAAGTGAATGAGAAAAAAGACCCCAAAGCTAAGAGACAAAGCCACAAGAAGTGTGCCTACTCAGTCAAGGATGAAGAACAGATTGTTGAGCTCATTGAAAGTGGTGCACAGAACATTGATATTGTGATGAAATTGAGCTGTCCTGAGTCTACAGTGCGAAATATTAAGAGGAACTTAGAGGAGACCAAGAAGAGTATTGCGCTGGCTAAGAAATATTTCGGTAGTGATGGAAATGCGAGGCGAGTTATGAATGATAAAAGTGATAGAAACAGGTTGTTAGTGATAACAGAGCTTGTAGAATGAAAGACAGTACAAGTCTTAGCAGCCCTCAGATACGGAACAATCATCACACCAAGCACCTCAAATACTCCCCCAAGCTAAGTGTTATATTATTCACTCTTTATTTTGATGATTGAATAACAATTCTTTTTATTTCAGCGATCAAAAAGTGTTAGAAGGGCTTCTAAGGGGAAAAAATGGGTGAAATTCTTGGGGCGGCAGCACCAATAAACCCTTTTTACATGTATTTTAATGTCACACAAATAACGTTTTCGCTAATAACGGCGTTTTTCAGGCACCTATTAAACGTTATTGGCGAGAGCCTACTGTATGATGAGATTTAGCTGTGATCTAATGCACTACTTCAAGAAATACCTGAGATATGATTGTAAGAGTATTCATTAGAAAACATAAAATAAGTAAATGTTAAAAGGATACATAATTGAAGTACAGTAAACCATTGCTATTCACGATTTCAACTATTTGCAGTAAGTAGATGGTGGCTAGCTTACAAGCCTGGCGTTAGTGATAGCATTGTGTACTGACAAAATTTTTGTTTGTAATTCCCTTTAAATTGGCTGGCAAGCATAAAAGTGAGAGTTCTCGTGGTGCTGAGAAGAAAAAGAGACACCCATTTTAGATTTTCTATGTATTATTTTCGCATTTTCGACTTAAGATCTGGTCGTCGATCCCTAACCCCGCCGTAAGTCGAGGACTGACTGTATATGTAAGTGCTAGTAGAACACAAAATTTTTGTTTATGCTTAATGAAAATGTTTATACATCCCTTTATACCTTCGTTTTCTTCATGTAATTGTACTGTAATATGAATCTTATTCCGTTATAAAGCATACATATTTATGAAAAATAGTTAAAGAATAAAACTTGTAAATTTTTTTTTTTTTTTGCTACATCATAGTGGTGTAAATTTTGCGTTCTGATGAGCACATCCAGGCAAAGTACAGATTATTCCTTTTTTTTCCCTTTTGGGCGCACAAGATACTATAATTGTACATATTGAGTCATCGCACTAGGACAGACAAACTATTACTTATGCTAGAAGGGTCAAGGCACCACACTATCACCATGTAGTGCAATCTCCTTGCACTTTTTACATTTTCACACCCCTCCACCCTTGCCAGCAACACGAGGCTTGGTTCAAATCTCTCACTGTGAGGCACAGAAATCAGCACAAGCCACAAGAAAATGGTGGGAAATGTGGGTCAATATTATATTCAGGTCATAAAAAATAAGGAAAAATCTGAAGCAAGCTCAGAATCTGAAGTGGAAGAAGGCATAGTAGTTCCAGACCTCCAACCCAACAGCACATTCATAACTACATACATTTTTTTTTAGCACTGCCACAAGAGGCTACTTGAATTCTGTAGTATTTAACTTTGTATGTCCTCATTGAACAAAAAACAGCCCTAGGTGCAGTCATATACTATAATCTAGTACGGTCTGTTTGCTGCCGCCTACACCACTCTCGTTCAGCACTTTTACAATACCTACGAAGAGAAATTATAGATGAGTCATACCATGGAGAGTCATCTCGTGACATACAGGATACATATATGAAGGCACTTTATGTATGGTATGTACAATACAGCATGCCCTTCAAATTCGCGGGGGTTAGGTTCTCAAAATGGCCGCAAATCACCAAATCCGAGAATAACATTTCTGATCGGGGGTTTACATTTTTCCTTGTGTACAAAGACATGTATAAATTTAAATTTATTAAAAATGTGAGTCAATCCTAAAGTCCACTCCGTGCTTTGATATTAATAAAGCATGGAGTAGATTTGAGGATAGACTGTTACATTTTTAATAAATTTCTTTGATTATTTGTGAGAGGATTTTCCAATTATTATTTATTTGTACGTGTTTTGTGTGTGTACCTACACACACACACACACACACAGGTAAAGGAAATTTCTGTCTCTAGAACGAATGGCTCCCTATCCCGGCCGTGAAAATGCCGGTAACTTTAAAACTATCCACAGACATTCTTGGGTACCTCCAGGGTGTCAACTGCAAATAATAGAGGACCGTGAAATAAAAATCCGCAAATTATCCGGGCGTATTGTATGTACATTTCATACTTATACAGTAGTACCCCGATTTACGCGGTCAATTGAACCCACAGGGTACCGAGGAAAGTGAAAACCGCGTAAAGTGAACAACAGAACATATGGGATTAATTCCAATAGAGACTGGCCCGACCCCCAAACTCCACTTTTTCCGACACAATACCTATGTTGTAGTAAAAATAACATCTAAATTTTATGATGGTATGCTCACACAATTAATATTTAAGAGAATACAGTCGCCAGGTTAATGTCCATTCAAATAATGGACTCAAATCCCTCCCCCCCTCTTCCCAGCTCACTGGCCCCTACCTCTCTGAGAAATGATTGGGTGAAACACTAGATTTTAACGTTTAGTAATAAATAATACCTCAGACTAAAGTTAGGATAATATAATTGACATTTCTGGATTCCTTGCAGGTCAGGGAATATTTTGAATGTGAACTTCATATATATTGCACAAAAGATAAAATACTTGCTTTGTGTAAACCAAATTATTACATTAGATCTAAAATTTGTATGTCTAATGCAAAATCCATGATGTTTATATTCAAAATGATCATCATATTGTAAGAATTCCAGCAATGTAAATTATATTCTAGTCCAGTAATTTGTATGAATTTTATGAGCTAAAACAAATATCTTCAGTTAATAAAAAAAAAAAATATTCTTCAAGACACTAACACTATCTGTCAATCAAAGTACCCCAACTTGCCTCCCCCCCTCTTCCAACCACGCCAGATGGTCGGTCGGTCCCAACCCTCCCCCCCACCCCCACCTTCCCTCCCTACCAGAGAAATGTTGGGTGAAAAAACTAGATTTTAACTTTTAGTAATAAAAAATACCTCAGACTAAAGTTAGGATAATATAATTGACATTTCTGGATTCCTTGCAGGTCAGGGAATATTTTGAATGTAAATGTCATATATTTTGCACAAAAGATAAAATATTTGCTTTGTGTAAACCAAATTATTACATTAGATCTAAAATTTGTATGTCTAATGCAAAATCCATGATGTTTATATTCAAAATGATCATCATATTGTAAGAATTCCAGCAATGTAAATTATATTCTGGCCGGGTAATTTGTATGAATTTTATGAGCTAAAACATATATCTTCATTAAATAAACAAAGAAATATTCTTCAAGGACACTATCTGTCAATCAAAATACTCGGCCCTAGCTGGGTCGGTTCCTCCCTCCCTCCCCCCCACCCCCCACCTTCCCTCCCTACCAGAGAAGCTTTGGGAGAAAATAGTAATTTACATTTTTAGTAATAAATAATACATCAGACTAAAGTTGGGATAATATAATTGACATTTCTGGATTCCTTGCAGGTCAGGGAATATTTTGAATGTAAACTTCATATATTTTGCACAAAAGATAAAATACTTGCTTTGTGTAAACCAAATTACAGTGGGGTATGCTATAACGAACGGATCCTACTACGAATATTCCTATAACGAACGGTTTTACCTATAAAATTGAGAATGCTATAACGAACGAAACTCCTACAACGAACATTATTTAATTTTTTTTTTTCTTCTAATTTATTGTTTTTTTATTACAAATATTAATGATATTCTTTATTTCAGGGGTTTAGATGCATATTTATGCACTTTCTTACAATTTTTGCAATTTTATATTATATTTTTCAGTATTAAGTGGTTGTATTTGGGGGCCTGGAACGGATTAATCCTATAACGAACGAATGCTATAACGAACAAGGTTCTAGAACCAATTAGATTCGTTATGGCATACCCCACTGTATTACATTAGATCTAAAATTTGTATGTCTAATGCAAAATCCATGATGTTTATATTCAAAATGATCATCATATTGTAAGAATTCCAGCAATGTAAATTATATTCTGGCCAGGTAATTTGTATGAATTTTATGAGCTAAATAAAAAAAAAAAATTATACTTCACGCGTATATGAGTAGATGCACCGCGGAAAGTGAAAGTCCGGTTTTGGCAAGGTACCGCGTAAATGAGAAATCGGGGAAAGTGAAACCGTGTAAAGCGGGGTAATACTGTATATTTCTTATATACTGTAAATGAAAATACTTCCTTCAAGTGATAAAAGAGAACATTACTGAAACACATAGAACACCAGCAAATGAATGTTCTACTTTATTACAAAGATTATTTTTGATATATTAACACATTAAATACAAAATAAGAAATATTTTTACCTTGTTTAAAATAGTGAGCAGCATAGCTTATAAATTATATAACATGCTTATGTCTCATAACATGACTCAATGACTTTTCACACAAATGCATTTTATTTGCACTGTTCCACAACTCTTAAATTTATAAATAATTTTTTTTTACAGACTAAAAACAAGTGATTACTGGTGTAGGTGCAGAAGTGAATCACATGTAACAGGTAATGGTTCACTGATCTTGTAAATTAATAACAGATTACTGCAAAGAGCACAGTATTTATTTATACAAAAAATTACATTTAGTTTATCTAAAATTATAAAAAACAAATAAATAAAGCCTATTGGCCATGCAGTAATGCTGGTTTAGGTGAAGATACATAATAAGCTAAGGTGTACCAGGTGTGTGGAAACTAAAAAATTTGTTAATTATTGCAGCAAACACAAAACTATGTCTTTGGTTTACCCCCTAGATCTTGTTGCGGGTGTTGCCTATAACGCCAACACTCAGATGAGGTAGTAGTAGGTGCCCGACTCAGAGTACCACGAGGCACGGTGCTCAAAGGCTGGTGCTACCCGAAAGTTCACTCCGTAACCTTTTTGGATACAAGCCCCCGGAATAGTTAACACTACAGCAACTGAATACCATTAACTTATAAGTGTACGTAGATTTGTGGAGCAACATACGATAATTTAACAGATCTAGTCATGAGTAATACCACTAACTTACATATACATGTAATGTAGCAGCATGTAAGAGCTTAATAGGACTAGTCAAGTTATTATGGTAAATATAGTTGTGTTTCTTCATTGCATGAAACCTCTGACATAATGGACCAAAAAAACACTGTATTACTGTATATCTCCTTTGGGGTACATTTGATTATTTCTTTATAGATATAAAATGATGTGTCATTAAATATAACTGACACTTTTAATAGTGTAACCATGATGGCACAAACAAATGAGAAGCATCTGAGGAACTGATATCTGAAGCATTTGACCCAAGATGTTCATCCAGTTCCCATAGCTATATCAGTTGCACCTATAATCTTAAGAGCTAAGTAAACAAGGACACTGTCACTAGTTTATTAACTAGTACCTGTAGTATGATTATTTCTACACATCAGATCATGAGGTAAGGTGCTGACATAATAAAGCTTAGGTTAGGTCAGGGGTTAACTTAATGATGGAGCTGAACTACAGTCTAGGTTCAACACATAACTGTATATAAAAAATGCAACTATTAAAAATTAGTATTAGCTCTGAACATATTAAGGAACAAGCTAATGGAATTCTAAAGCTGGGAATACTGCAGAAGAGCAGCAACAGCATAGTACTAAGGTTGATCTAACACCATTTGATGAATTGCCTCTGTGGAAAATTATAAGGTTCCCCCCATTTATAGATCCATGAATGTACCTGAGTGATCAGGTACACATGCTGTAATACATATGTGATAACTGTATAATTATCAATTGGTACAAAGCTGCAACTAGAAAATTACTAACAACCTCTCAACATTCTCACGGTTCACAAACAATCATATGGGGAAGGGTGGGCTAGTACACATTTCTCAGCCTTATACTGTACCACCAGGAATATGGCTGTTGGTGGCTTTTAATCCACTTGGGGAAGGGTGTCATGTTACTGCAAGCAGTGCTCACAGAGTATATTGTTTTAATTCTTGATGTTTCCTTTTTTTATTTTGGCTTATTTTTCAACCATGCAATAGCCAATTGTGGTAGGTTAAGCCAAGGTGTATTATTCAAGGAAATATTAATACAAACATAACAATAAAATACTTTGTGGTTCCTGCATCAGGTCTGCTTGACTGGAAAAAAATGGCTATGTTGAGAATATCCCCCACCACAATTCTTTGGTGTTGTCAAATATGATCTTATACCATTAAATTTGTTGTTTTATTAACAGTGTCAGTCTGTCATGTTTCTCACAATTCAGTATCAGTATTTTAGGCACATGTCACCCAAAACCAGGACTCAACAGTAGGCATGTAAAGTAACAGATGTTCTTTAACCTCCACACATTTTTCCTCTTATGAGAAAACTTAAATTTGAAGGTCTTAATACTGGTATTCATTTTGTATAAAAAAATAACAAGGGTGCATAATAATCTTAACCCCTGACACTATAAAATGGCCTTTCAAAGAATTTGTAAATATTTTTTTTTATTGGGTTAATGATTTTGAGGTGAAGTGTGAATACTCGCCTGTCTCTCTCTTACATCTAAAACAGGTGTGATGACAGGGAACTACATAATGAGCCTTAAAATACTTGCACAAAACATTATAAAGTAATAATAAGATTAGCTGATGAAACCTTGGGTGAAGTGAATGCTAATATACTTATGTAGATAGATATGAACCAGAGTGTTAAGAAAATGTTTTGATCATTGATTCATTGTACTGTAATACATAAGTGCAGTACAGTATGTGTATTATTTTGAATGAGACAAAAACAAAAAATATTTACTGTACTTGAAAATATGGTATTCAGAACTTTAACCCTCTCTGATGATAAATTTGTATTCTTTCAGTGTGACATGAACAATTTGTTGACTACTGTTTTACACCAGCCATCACATCTTTGGTCTGACAAATGGCAAAGAGGTGTATCTTGGTGTTCCTCTAATGTCTATAAATAAGAGGTAGCATGAATGATGTATGTTTCTTAAACACCTTCACTTTTGAGAAAACATAAAATGTGTTCCTATAACATCTTGTACAAGAGACGACACCTCTGTGTTCCTCTTACACTTTTAGGCATGAAGCAACGTCTCTCACACACAGAGACCAAACTTTAATTCTGGAATCTGGACATTACTTCTTACGTGGAGCAAAATATTGTCTTTCTAACAGAAGTAGAGGTACGATATTTAGAGAAGGCCTTATCTAAGTCACTCAGCTTTATATATGATGAACTTCTTGGTTCATTGTAGCATTAATGAGTGTTGACACAAAATATACTGTACCTGTACTGTACACACTACTGTACTTACAACGTGCAATACACCCTTCTCCACTTTCTCATACTGTATTTCCTTTTACCTAAAAAATTAAATATTGAACACTGCCAGATTCATCAAATAGTAAGCTTACACAGGTATTTTTTAATTAACAAAAAGCAATTCCCGTAAGGTATAAATTGACTGGCAAGAGAAAAGATATTTTATGAAAATCTTAATGATCTTAATCTTCAGCCAATACTGTACAGGTCAAGTAGTTTTTAGAAGAACTTTTATTCACAGCCACGTTACAGCACCAATTTAATAATACTGTTGCCATTACTAATTTCAACAAACAAAGTGTCTAAATCTGAGCTGAAATTGTTTCCCACTTTGCATCATGGTAGCTAATCTGTGTCGGTACAGGTTCAACCAAAACTGAGCTATAAAGGAAGGGGGTTCATGCCTTTGGCCACTGTCACGATATTCCTGAAATTTGAGGCCCAGATTATATACAATAAATAAGGGGTACAAAGCAGCTTACTGATACAACATATTAAAACTAGGGGCAACCTTAAAGTTGGTATACTGTAGTACTGTATATAAAATGTCAAAATGATACCAGTACAATAAATTCATCTTATATCACTTAAATCATGATTGATAATTACAGTACCTTATAAAACTCTATGACAAACTTCTCTAGTCCCAAAATATCAAGGACTGTAGTCATACAAACAACTTGCAATAAGCTAAAAATTATCAATTCACATTCTTCATGACTATACCAACAAAACAAATGTGAATGGTCCTATCAGAGTATACAGCATACTGTGGTATCAATATCTTCAACTGCTTCCACCATATGTTATAATACAAACATATGCTAAACCCAATGTAAAAAGCTAAAACGTGAAAAATATAAATAAAACTGTAAACTTTTATCACCTTGCTACCAAATTTCTTTTCAAAAGTAATTACCTGTACTAATAACACAAAAATCATGGAAAAAAAATAGAAAATGTTGTTAATCAATCTTTCTAAAGAAATATTTATTTTCAGTTGTGTACACTTCACAAAAAAATTATTCAAGATTACTAGTCTTAAAACAGATTGAACAAAAAATAAAAAATAGCGAGTCCTCTCTCCCTTGAATTAACATTTTAAACATTCACAAAATTTTCCATCTCTACAGACTCTTATTTCTTGTCTTGGAAAACACTGATTTCCCTTGCTATATTCTCTACCCTCCATTTAATACTTCATCTTTGTACACAACATTTCTTATTTTGGACAAAATTTTACCTAACTTTGCACCAACCTTGGTACCTAACCCTTCTTCACATGGTATTCCCTCTGTCTGCCTTATATAATTTGCTAAGAATATTTCTAGTTACAATAAAATACAAAATTCTAGTCTTATCTTATATCTTAAAAAACAATGTAACTGTCAAAAGAAGTTTGAAAACTGATGTAACTCAGCTCTGAAAGAGACAAAAAAAAAAGGCTACAAGTAATTGTGGAAATTTTCAAAATAACCAGAAGCAAAATTTTGTGACTTAGGTTTTACCTCAACCAAATGTAACCTAACCTAAGCTAATCAAACCAAACCTAATCTAACCCAACCCAAACTAACCAAAATAAATCTATTTTAACCTAACCTAGAGTGAAATTTCACTTTTTAGTTATTGTCCAAACAACCACAATGAGTTGTGGTCATTTTTCGGTCTTTGAGCCTAATATATACACTGTACACAAATTGTTAGTGTTCCTTTAATTGTTTCTCTCCAAACATCATAGCTTTCTATTTGATTCATCCTTACTGCTCTATCCCAAATCTAGATACTATACTTTAAAATCACTGTCTAGGTACTATCCCTCAAGATATCTATGGGTTAGGTTCGAAAAAAATAAAAATAAAAATAAATTTGTTGGATGAATTTTTGTATCATGAATAGAAAAACATATGTGAATAATAGGGTTTGCTTCTACAGTGACAAAAATACTCCAATATCATCCCACAAAAACATGAAATTGGCTCACAAACAAGAAAAAAATCTACCTAATTAAGGATAAACAGTAAACAACTAATGGAATTTTCCACCTAACAAATTAAATTAATAAAATACTATCTAGATGAAAATATGCAGCTAAAACTATTAAGGAAAAGCTAAATCAAAGTTTAACAAAGCCACCAGCAGCACCATTTGCATAGACGCTGACTGCTTCACACATTACTGCCCTGTTAAGTGTCGCTATAGCAACCAGCCGGCCTGCAACACACTGTCTCTCGCTCTCACACACAAAGAAATGTTTATTCCCCTTTATGTTTATGACCTTATGATAGTTATTCTTTTACTTTTTTGCACATTTTGTATGTAGGATTGTGTATGCATGTAACTGAATAAAAAAGGGTGAAATAAGTTAAGTTTATCTATCCCAAACTATGAGTTTAAAAATAATCATAACATAACTTTCCCCCACTCATCCAGCTAAGTCTCGCTGGTGCATGAAGATATATTTATTTCCTTTATATTGTTTACCGTATGATAATTACAGTGAACCCTCACTTTACGCAGTCAATTGAACCCACGGCGGCCCGCGTAAAGTGAGAAACGCGTAAAGTGAACAACATTACATATGGGATTAATTGAAATAGAGACCGGGCCGACCCCCAAACTCCACTTTTTCAGACACAATACCTACGTTGTAGTAAAAATAACTTCTTAATTTTATGATGGTATGCACACACAATTAATAATTAAGAGAAATATCAATAATATTAGGTTTTTTAACACTTACATTAGTAGAAAAGATGGCTGGGCACACGGGGATGGGGGTTGGTTCCGAGGCAGAGGGCAGATTATTGGCCCTCACCTGTATCACTTGTATCAATTGTATCACTATCCACCACAGAGGCTTGCAGGGCCTCTTTGTCAAACCCCTCAAAGTCCATATAAGTCCATATCCTCACTATCATTATCACTATCACTGACTTGGGCCGACTGTGGTGGGTTGCGGGTGAAGAACTCGGTAATGTTTTGATGACTGGGCGACATTGTGCGCACCCTGCTCGCGCCGCTCTCCGCGTAAAAGGGTACACACACCGCGGAAAGTGAGCATTCCGGTTTCGGCAGGGTACCGCGTAAACGTGGAAACGTGTAAAGTGGGACCGCGTAAACGTGGAAACGTGTAAAGTGGGACCGCGTAAAGCGAGGGTTGACTGTATTTATTTATTTTTTTTATTTTTTTGCCCATTCTGTATGTAGGATTGTTTGTGCTTGTAACTGAATGAAAAAATAATAATAAAAGAAAGTTATGTTTGTACACCTGAAATTACGAGTTGATAAATAATCATAAAATAACTCCTACCTCAGCCTGGTAGGAAGAGTGCTAGGGATCAGATGTGGACACCCCAGCTGACTCCTGGGGCGTGCGATTTGAATTTTTGCCAGGAGGACCCAAAATCGCCTAAGTGGGAAAAGCTTTCGGAACACCAAAGAATGGTGCCAATTTACGAAATTCAAATAAGCGAATTTTTGTATCTCGAGGGATACCTGTACCTCTAAACTCCTTATGCCTATCACTCTGTTTTCCACCACTCAACTACAAAAGCTAATTCTCTCTTAAGTTATCCTAAGACAATTTTACTAGGTACAACATATCATCTGGATATCTACAGGTACCTATCTTTAATTTAATTTTGCTGCATCATTTCCTTGGGAGCTCCTCTCTGGGGGGTTGGCAACAAGATGAAAGTCTCCAAGCTGCCCAATCACTACAGTACATACAATGTTTACCTCTTCTGTATCTCAGAGCTCCTCCTGCTCTCTCCTTAACCAGTGGCTAAGGATTCCCTACTCCACCCCTACATGCACAAAAATGAAACACAAAGCAGAAGGCACATGAAACATCCACCGATGATAGGTGCCGTCCCAACAGTTAACTTCCACTGATGATGACCGTCATCTTTACCGTTAAATTCCACTGATGATGGCTTCTGTTTAAGGATTAAGGTACAGCTCCATACCCCCACAAGATGTAACCTGTTCCTCTACTCGACATGCCCAAGGCAACTACATTACTTCTATACACCCTATTTACCATCCAACCCCCTGGCATCCTACAAACATGTCCATACTATGTCAGAGCAACTCTCTTTACCCACTCCACTTCTTTAATCACACCCTTAGCCCTGTTAGACAAGCCTGAACTCCCACACATTTCACCTTCTCTAAGTGTATATGTTAAATAAGACATCCCACAAGCCAGCAGAGTGCAATGTAATTCTCTCAACTTCAGTGCATCCCCATCCATTCAATCTCCAAGGACAGTACAGTATTCTAATCGTTTTAATCTCCCTGCACCCCAACTCTTGCAAACTCTTTCTACACCACTTCCATGGATCTTGATCCATTCAATCTTTCTGTACCTAAATTTGATGCAAAACTCTTAAAACACCCTCCTCCAAGGTAACAACCTTCTATTCCAAACTCATATACATCCCCATAAACACACTTCTCTTTTTTATATCCAACTTCTTTTTTAAATCTTCACCAATGTCAATGTAATCAAGAATAACATATACAGTAGTACAATAAAAAATATATAAATGCGTACCGGTAAATAAAAAAATTAAAATAAGTGTTCAGAAAAAATTGAATAGAAAATAAGATTTTCTTAATGCCAGTTTCAAAACTAATTATGGGTGTAATAAAAATTAGTAATGTTTAGGATTTGCATTTTTTTTTTCTTGGAGGACCATTAAATATGAGACCAAATGCAGGAAATCTCTCAGGATTCCCTTAGGATAAACTGAAGTGCATTACTTGGAATATGAATGACTCATTTCTGTCAACCACACTTTAAAATACAACACCTAATAGAATGCTAAGCAACAAAAGTCACTCATTAAAAACTTTTTACAAATTTTAAAAGAAAGGTCCATCTGATCCAATACTCCTGTGTGTGTGTTAAACAAGAATTCTAGATCACAAAAAAATTTCTTCACTTGGCTTCACATTTCAAGACAAATCATAAATAACAGATTCTTTTTTGTGCTTATAACAGTATTCACTGTATAAGCATTGCTAATCTTCACACAGATTTACAGAACTTATCTCAAACATCTTTACTTGAATTATTACACAACTATTGCTGATATAATAATAACAGCAGTTAACAAAGGCTGAGCAAAGTACATACCATTTATCGACTGAGTTGATGAGGATTTCTTTTTTAATGAGCCAGCCACTCCAGCCTCCATAGTGCCAGTGCTGGTGCCACTAGTGCCTCCCACACCACCACTGGCCTGTGTGCCCACTGGAGCCTCTGAGCCAGCTCGTTGAGGCACCATGCCATTCTGAAAATAATATTATACACATACTGTATACAGTACTGTACACAGATTCTCTTTAAAATTTGAGATCAGTTCTCATGTAATATCCCAAGTTTAGAAAAGGTTGTACCATTAATAACCACCGACTGCAACAAAACCTCACCTAAACATTTATGACAATGCTCTTATCTTCTCTAGTAAAAGATACCAAAAAAACAAATTTGAGTCATGATTTGTTTCTATTACTGTGGCAAGGATGAATAAGTACATTAACTGAGCACCAACAATTACAGGTACTTTTATTCCTTGCTGTTGCCTGGCACATGTGCCCATGCAGATAACTTGTGATGTTAAGTAATCATTCAGTTTTCAACAGAATTACAAAATGTATGATGGTCACAGATTAAAGATGTGCATACTGCATAATCTTTGTTTGTCAATTTTTACCAGTTATAGCCCTGTACAGGATTAACTTCCCAAATCAGTGAAAATATTAAAATTTTCATATTACAGCACTAATGTCCTTTGAGTTGCTGGAATGAGATTAAAAATGATAGTGCTGCCATTTTCTGGATAACTTTTTTTTTCAATAAAATCCTAAGTAAATATACTGTATGTGCAGGAATACCCCGGTTATCCCATAGGATGAATTTCTAAAAATCGGTGCAAAAAAATTTTGTGAATATTGGGGCAACTTTCATCACATATTTTTCAATATACGGTATAGTCAGGTTTTACACGGTTAATTAAACCCATGGAGGTCCGTGTATAAAGCAAAACGCGTAAATAAAATAACAGAACCTATGGGATTAATTGAAATAGAGACCGGGCCGACCGCCAAACTCACCTTTTTTTGGCCATCGCCGACACAATACTGTACTCTCGGTCTTCAGCAGCACCTTATTGTGGCATTATTTCACCACCGAGGCACCTACAGGGCCTCTAGGGGGTGGTGGGGGTCCAGTGGAAGGCATTGTGTTGAAAGAAAAAAAAAAGCACTGGTTCCTGGGCACGAGTGAATATACGCAGAGACAGTGAGACTGACATGGCGGTGGAGAGCGTGGGTGGCAAGGATGCCTAAACCAATCACAGCATGCGGCGGAGGGGATGCGTGGGTGGGAAGGATACGTGGCCCAATCACAGTCTGCGACATCACAGGCGCGAGTCTGATGTCAGCGCCCAGCACTTCGCCCTGCTGCTTGCCGCATACATGATGGAATTTACCGTGTAAATAATAATTATCTCTGCTGACAGGTGCCGCGTAAATTCCAGACTATACTGTACACCCCCCATTATCTGAGGTTATTCGGGACCAAGGTAGCATGTATACCGCAGTACTGTACCATTGAATGTGAGGAATAAATAAAATTCATGATAATATATAAAATAAAAGAAAACATACCACATTGCCAATTGATAAAACAGTACATAGTGTCATTACCCGCAGGACACGGGAGACTGAAGCAGCTGAGATCCCCATGCATGTATGACATGTTTATTCTGTGTGTGTGTTTGACCTTTTGATAATCATATAATTTTTTAGGCACATTCGGTAAGAAAAATTATGTGTGCATATTGTAACAATATAAAAAAATATATATATAAAAATAAATAAATAAATAAATGAAGTAAAATTATGTATACCCCTAGTATAGTAATCGTGTCCCCAAGTTGAAAATTCCCTCTTTTAGAAGATTAATTTTATTACAGCATGAACGTGAGTGACTCATATATCCATGCAAATTGTAAATCATTGTATGGAAGCTTGACAAATAAATGTATGTGCAATTTTCTGCCCGTATCTGTGATCCTATCTTATTATTACTAAAGGTAATGATGGATGTTGGAAATTAATGGAACTCATTAAATCATCATTTATCAAGTATAAATCATGGAATGTCGGGTGATGGAGTGAATTTCTACATAGATACACCATAATCTCCTGTAAGTAACCCGTGTGAAGGTATCGAACTCTATGGTAAGAAATGTAAAAAACACAATATATTATAATCTTTATATAATAAATTCACACTTAGACCACTACGATATAAAAACCATGACTAGCGAGGTATTCCTGTATTACTGTGTCCTCCTCAACCCAAGGTTATTGAAGGAATACTAAGTTTACATTGTGGCCACTTATATCTTGCTTTCTTTTTCCCTGATTTTTTTTTCACTTCATACAAGTTTCCCCAACTTAACTCTGTACATACAGCACTAAGTCTTGTCCTTCCTACTCAATGCTATACAGTATATGTAACCCCTGTATTTACAGTGCCAGTATTACTATGTAACAAAAAAATATTGTTTTAGGCTTGAAATATACAGCAATTTGTATTATGCAGAAACATACAGTAAACCCTTTATAATATATAGGGTTCTAACCATTTTGCATTACCAAATTTCCCAAATTACTAAAGCACTTTCCTTCCGGTCTTTTGTCCCATCCCAACAACCAAATTTTTGGCCAAAATAACCGACCATAATCAGAAAACTTGCAAAAAAATTAATGATTACCAACACTGCAGGTGAAGGATGAAGATAATTCAAGGTTGTTAAAAAATATTATTATAAGGTCAAAAATATAAAGGAAATAAACATTTCTTATGTGCACCAGAATTCTCACAATGAGTGGGGGAGGGAGAGTGGAGAGGGGGGTAGAGCCTCCCACGCATCCTGCCACTCCGAGATTACGCCATCATGTCTTGGAATATTGCGAGTTATGTAAAAAAATGTATTTTATGTAAAAAAATAATTAAACAATAATTGAATTTAATATTTTACTGCCATTCTGAGTTATATTGAATCACGAGTCATCAAGGGTTTACCATATAGTACTGTTTATGTACACTTTATATGCCAGCAGTGACATCAAGAATGGTTCATTTTAACTTTGGGTGACTCAACATTTACAGAGTTCATTCTTTTGTTTTCAGTTGAATGTCAATCTAACTTTTTTTGTTGCAATGACTACTTTATTTGTCCTGGACTTTTCCCTGATTTTAGAATTGTTAACAAAATTCCTAAACCTTTAACAAGTGAAAGTTAATACCCTGAATGTGTCTGGTAAAAATAATTACCCAGACCTCCCTGATCTCCGAGTGACTGGCTACCCTGTTTAAGTCACTGAATTAAATATTAAAGACAAAATTTAAATTTTTTTGAAATACTAAAACAAATGGACAATGCTAATTAGAACCAAGTACTGAGACAATGGAGGACAAGCAAGGTTTAAGTGGAAGATGAACCCACAATGTGATGCAGTACCATCACTCAATGAGATTTTCAAACTTACTGTAGGCTGGGCTGTGTAGACCGTGCCATAACTTCTGGAAAGTACCTGACTTTCAGCCACTTTACCTTGTGTACTTGTCAGGTACTCCAGTGTTACAACACCCCGACGATCTGCAAGCAACATAGTTTTTCAATCAAGTGCAGTGATAACAAACTGGAGTTTAATAACCAGATCAATTATTGATAAGATTCATAACATGTCATTTACACATTATCAGCAAAAAAATCAGAAAATTAGATAACATTAATGTAACACTGGTTACTAAGTAGTTCTCACCTATAAGGCTGGGTTGGACTGGGCCACATAAAACTGCTAAGCAGTTAAGACAGAAGTTACCATAACCATATGGGTTAAAGTTTGTCTGCCCTCGGCGTGCAGTGAATGAACCTTTAATCTGTCAGATGATAAATATTTGTAGTTGCTAATTGGTAATAAAACAAGAAAATACAAATTATTCAGTTTTATCACCACTGGAATTAATTCATTGAAGCAAGCATGGACAACCTTTCCTGTCGTGGGCTGCATGAAGATTTAAGCATTTTTCTACAGGCCAACCCACCAAAATTTATACCCTCCCTTACCCAAAAGTAATGTTAATATTGTATTAGCACAGATAGTGAATCAATTATCGTCACGTCCACCTTAAGATATTTTCAGTTCACAATCACAGTCTTTTTCCCATTTATGAAATAAATCCATCATTTAACAGAAGACGAGTGAAGCAGTCTGTGAATATATATATATATACAGCTCCTCCCTGACTTACGACGGGGTTAGGGACCCAAATCCAGGTCATAAGTCGAAATGGTCGGAAGTCGAAGTGGTCGTAAGTCGACCCTGTTTGATGTATGTTAAGAAGTCACTCCCACATGTACCTCTTGTATCCAAAAAGTCTACCAACCTTCAGTACCATAGGATCACTATCCACCTGGGCAACTCTACACTCAACGTGCTAAACGCCTATGCTCCCTCAGATCAGCTTCAGTACACAGATCTCCCAGACTTTTTACACACTGAGCCCACTGTCCTGATGGGTGACCTGAATACTAGACACAAGAAATTAGGTGACTCCACCACTAACATCAATGGTAGGAGACTTATCTCACTTCTCAGCGCATATGAAGATGTTCAAATTATAGGTAATAATGAACCAACACACATCTGTGGCGGGGGTCTAGACAAGTGTATTGGCTTTAATCTATCATACACAACTCATAGCTCTGATGTTGTCACTGATCTTATGTCTGACCACAGCCCAATCCAAGCTAGTATACATGTAGCCAATGACACCCCACTGGTGGTAAACTCAACAGACATAGAATCACAGTCAAGCAAGAACATGAAAGCCAGTTCATAGACGTCATCCATGACTGGTACAAGGCCTACAATCCTGACAACTACCAAAGTTTCCATGACGATCTGATAGATAGGACTTATACATACTTCACCAACAATGCCTCCACGAAAAAAAGGAGAAAATGTGGTCAGCATCATGGGAACAGGCAACAGCAGTGCTATGATGATCCTAAACTGAAAAAACTCAGGGCTAGAGTCAGGAGGGTGGGTAAGGGTTACAAATAAATTAGAACACCTCAAATGTTACAATTGTATCAAGCCTTCCTTGCTGCTACCAGGGAACGTGTAAACGAACTCAGACATAATACATGGGAGACATATGTCAACAGCCAGAACCAACACACATCCCTCAGCAAAGCCTGGAAAGACATAAACACAATCAGAGGTAAAAACAGTAGACACGTCTCCCATCCAAACCCGCTGCAAAAGTCGAATGAGCTAATAACAAAGTGGGCTCATGTGTCTAGCTATGACATGTTACCAGCTAGGGCTCATGGACTCCTTGATGCGAAGTCTGTGGAGAGAAGTAATCTTATTAACTTTATGCTGGGCAAACAGCACGAGGAGTGTTATGTTCCATATACTGTAATGAGTGGGAGCTTGACGCCGCCCTCGCCAGGGGTAGGTCTACTTCCCCTGAAGAGGACGGAGTCACTTACAACATCGTTAGAGTACTAAGGTGTGTGCCGGGCAATCCATTGTTGGTATTGTACAATATGAGTCATGCCAAGGGCCAACTACCCACATCATGGACCAGCAGTGTTGTTGTACCAATACCGAAACCAGGACAGCCTGATGCTTTTCCTCCCATATCACTAACCAACTGCCTGTGTAAAACCTTTGAGAGGATGGTTCTTGGCAGACTCTTATACAGAATCAGAGAACACATGTCTCCTAACATAAATGGCTTCACCCATGGTAAAGGTGTACATAATTGCATCACCACATTCCAAACTGTGCATGGTGATGAAAGGCACAGATACACCACATTTCTTGACCTAAAAGCTGCATTTGATATTGCCAATAGACAACTGAAATTGTACAAACTAGCCAAAATGGATATAGGAGGTAGGCTGTTACACTGGATAAGTGGTTACCTAACCAACAGAAGGGCTGCTGCACTGTTTCAAGGTTACAAAAGTGAAGTTACAGATATGCAACTTGGTACTCCTCAAGGTGGAGTACTTAGCCCCACTTTGTTCAATGTTCTTATGAATGCATTATTAAATTTAATACCAAACAGCCGAAGCAATATCACAATCAGCTATGCTGTACACACTAAAACTCATCGTGAAATGCAAACCACCCTGAACCATGTATACACAGCCTGTGAGAACCTCGGTCTTATTATCTCCACTGAGAAAACTAAGGTGTTCAACAAACAAGCTGGCAACCGCAAACACGGCCCCGCCAAGTTTAAGATAGGTAACAACACTATTGACTATGTTTCTTCTTTTAAATATCTTGGTGTTTCCGTCCCTTGTACCCTACCTGCCATACAACAGTTAACCCGCTAATGTACTGGCAGACTGAGACCTCTTAGAAGTGTAGCGGGGTACAGCCCGCACTATGGAGCTAATATTAGAATTGTTAAAACAATGTACCTAAGCTATATAAGATCTCTGATAGATTACCACGCACCAGCCCTGGTCCTTTGTGACAGGAAAGGCGTTGACAAGCTCGAGAAAATGCAAAATAAAGCCCTCAGAATTATCCTAGGATGTCCCATGAGCACTAAAGTACTTAATATGAGGAAAGAACTAGGTATACCCAGTGTCAAAAATAGAATAATTGAAGCAACCTCATGATAGCCCTGAGGCTTCTGCGTGGTGATCCTGATAACATTGTTTACTTAAAATTGTTAGAATGCATGAACCATGGGACTGGTGAATCTAAATAGATCCAAACTACAGCTACACATATGAAGATGTTTGGACTAGACCATCTGTACAAAGTTGAGACACAACAGAGCTTCCTGCCACCCTGGCGGACAGTTCCCTTCAATATCACAATGGCAACATATCCGCCCCCAAAAAATTAATTATACAAAGTACTGTATTTATCTCCAACACACTGCCAAAGTGAGAGCTCTTGAACACATACACACGCTACAGACTGATGATAATATCACACAGACCATCTACACTGATGGATCTCTTAACACCGCCTGTGGAAGGGCTGAAGTGCTATTGTTGTGACTCAACCTGACGGTAATAGAATTGAGAAAGATGTTAGAATTAACAACTGGGCATCCACTTTACAAACTGAATTAGTTGCCATACTCACAGCTATTAAATTTATTGAAACCACTGTCACTGACAGTCTCATCATCACTGACTCTCTATCCTCACTAATTGCCCTTGACACTCAAGTTGTCACGCGCTTGTCTCTGAAGCCAGACACAAATATGCGTTCCTTGTTGACCGGGGTGTCAAGGTCAAACTGTTGTGGATCCCCTCTCACATAGGCCTCATAAAACATGACAGAGTTGATGCTCTCGCCAAACTCGAGTCTAACAAAGACACTGTTGAATACAATCTGGGGCTGTCAAAAAGAACCCTTACAACTGTAATTAGGAAAGAACTTATTGATGAATTTGACGCAAGTAGACAAGTGCAAACAGGGACTAGTCGATCCATAGTTTACCATGATGAGATGTATCAAGTGAAACATGTATATGGAGCAAGTAACAAGATCACTAGATTACAAGATGTTGTAACCGCTAGATTAAGATTAGGATATAAGTACCTCTGGCATTATGTTCCTCAAGCAGATGTAAACAAGACTAAATGTAAAGTGTGTGGCCAGACATATGGGGACACACTTGAACACTACGTCCTCGACTGTGTGAAGATAGAACCTTTTAGAGACAGGTCCAAGCACACTGTGTGTGAAATGGCACAGCACTTCATCTCTAATGGCAAGAAAATCGACATATTAAGATTGTATCCACTTTTTTGCACTTAGTAACTATATCAGTTCTCATGTACAGAACCAAATACACAATGTGCTTGAATACTTCTCACGCAAATGTGAATAACAAAGTGTGCGACCAGGCATACTGCCTCACACGCCTGTACTCACGTAGTTGTGAATAAGTTACCCTTTATGTATAGAACTAAACAAATAATGTAAATGAAATACTGTGTAACATTCAGTGCCGTAATATCCTGACCACGGGGGTTAATTATTATGACCCGTTGTAAACTCTACTCTGTAATCCTTTTGCGCTACCACTCATAGGATGAGTGTGGAGTGCACGATAAACTAGCCGCTGTAAGCGGCAAAATAAAAAAATCAATCCTCTGCTTCATCCAATTAATGTAGTCTACATGCTTAATTAAAAAGTTATTGAGGCCCTGTGTGCATTCACCTGACTACATTAAAGGTAAGTTCACAGTGACACTTTATTCATTTTTCATTATTGATAACTTTTACTGTACTGTATTTCATTTTAGAATTTTTATGTATTATTTTTCGCTTTTTCGACTTACGACCTGGTCATCGAGACGGAACCCGTTGTAAGTCAAGGAGAGACTATATGTGATAACATATTCACACACTCCTACAAATCACTATTATACTGTATTCAATTCCTGTTTTACCTTCCCATTCAAGCAATCTCCAAACCCAAGGAAAAATATCTAAGCATGGAGTACTGTATACTCTTCATATATCTCCCTCAGGTGTTTACTGAGGGGTAGTGCACAACACACAACTCACATCTTCGTTTGTTGTTTGATTTGATGTTGTGAGGTAGGTGTGGAATCCTGCTAGTCCCAGGATTGACCACACAGAGAAAAAGCATATGACGCCTTCTACGACTGAAGCAGGATTCTTCTGCACAGCTACCATGAAAGTTTCATTCTCCTTATTCATGACTGCAGATGGAAAAAAAAGTAGGTTAGGTGTACGTTTATATTTTAAAAACTTCGGCTGTACTCATGAACTATCAAAATTGAAGATGAAAAAAGGAGGGAGAAAGGGAGAAAAAGAAAAAAGAAGCAAGGCAAAACAAAGAAGAAAACAAGAGAAACAAGAAGAAAAAACAGAATATAAAGGAAAAAATAAAAAAGTAGAAAGAAAAGGGAAAAAGAGAAATATGGGAGAAAAGAATAAAGAGGAAGAGAAGAAGTTGGGAAAAGAGAGAAAAGAAGCAAAAGAAAAAGAAAAGAAAAAAACAGAAACAGAGGAGAAATAAGAAGCAGAATAAATTCATGAACATCAGCCATAACAGAGTGTATAGTATAATTACTGAATTGTCAAATCAGACTAATGGAGAAAATGAAGAAAAAATTATGATAAAAAATTAACCAAAACAATATAATTTATTTATTTGGATTTTTAATAAAGGCAACACAACAGTATGACAAGCATTTGGTATTTTCCTTCATTGATGTAATATATTCTGGCTTTGATAAACAAACCTTGAAGCTGAATGCTAAACTGGCCATAGGTCACCATTCACTCACAATGGATACTGATTGTAATTCACTGTGGGACTGGGCTCATGTGCAATCATACAGTACAGTATATGCACGAGGGTAGGTGGATCATCCGGTGACAGGTGGATCAATAAGTACAGTATAGCTCGATTCCTAATGAGATTAGAAACAAATCCCTTTACCATCACACGTAGAACTCTCTCTCAGTAACACAATGAACCAGGCAGATTTACATAACATGCTGGTAACTTTTTTTATTATGTCTCCTCAACCCACAGGCTGGTGGTTTGGACTAGTTTGGGCAGTTTGAATAAACCCCTTAAGAAATTTTGTTTACAAGGTGATTTTCATATACTGTACAGTAATGACAAGTTCCCTATAGTTGGGGAACTTGACACAGTTTTCATACCTTGCCCAGGATGCACCTAAACTTCCAAGAAATGTTCCCTCCGTGATGTGTCACAGGGATGATGATTTACCACTACCTGAGCACTCTCATCAGGAGTTTGCCCAGATAAAACACGTGATCACAGGCAGAACCCCCGGTGTGAGGCCATCAACATTGCCAAAGATCTTGGGAACTGTGACAAGGTCCTCTATCCAACATATCTGTGCTGTGGTCAATTAGGCAATACTGCATGCTACATAATGCACGGTCGGCTAGGTGAACAGAATGGGTGATCAGCTGATCTCAGGTCAACATAAATAAACAAGAAGGCTGAAGCTGAATATAACTTGTTAAATAGCTGCTGGTGTTTTGTTTCCCCCCACTGATTGGTAATTTTTTTTTTACTGCATTTCACCACTTATCAACTTATTCGCCACTTGGACAGTTGGCCTGTTCTTTGTTACATTGCTATAAACTTATTTGTCAAGTGATATTACAGGAGGAAACCTATAATGATTGGAAGAGTCACAAGTGTGTCTGGGCCAAGCAGGACTCGTACCCATGATAATAATGACAGTGGTGAGAGATAATGAATGTTACCGCTGTACCACCACCAACATCGTGGTATTTTTGGTCAGGTACCAACACCCACAATTAGTTAGTTAGGTTTCTTCGGAAATTGCCTCAATCTATGACATAATCACATGGAAAAAAAAAGCAATTTACAAAACGAACACAAGTAGGCGCTTGTGGCCGCCGCAATCTTTTATATCTAAAAACAAACCGCGCTATAAAGAGATCCATCTCTAGCTATAGCTCACTTTGCACAACATGCGGAAAATATGGTATTGCAATACTGTCCCGTTCAGCAGGAGAGTGCACACTAATTAGCACGTGTATTGCCCAACTTTAAAGTTGCCTTTTCTTTATTGCTCTAGTTTTAAATATTTTCATTGTTACTAATTCTTTTTCTCATAATCTTGAGTACAAACTTCCAATGGTAAATAAAAGAATGGTCAGAGAGGAGCTAGTACAATACTCTATTTATCGTACCATACCGTATTCTTCTCACAATTTTTTGTGGGTGCAGACAGCTAGAGAAAATCAGAAAGTATAATGAGGGAGGCGCAAGACGTGTAAAAAGTAACAGAAATGAGCTGAAACAACAAAGAAATATTCCACACACATGTTCTTTCATATCTTCAACTTAAATTAGCATTAGGCAGCAAAGATCTCTGTCCAGGTAATACTTACATATGACAAGATGTGCAATAACACAAGAGAAGATGAATACGCAGAGAAAGGCAAGAGATATGATGAAAAGGTAAAAATATCTGTAGTTTCTCCTGCCAACACAGTTTCCAACCCACGGACAATGGTGATCAAATCGTTCTGTAAGAAGAGAGTAGCATATTTTAGTATATTCTACAAGAAAAGAATCTTACATTCTAATTTAGTCTGCCTATACTTATATAATTATTTAAGTCCTACAGTAAACATAAACATGGAAAAATTGTTAAAGTACAATTCCCTTTATCTGAATTCCAACTATTTGAGTCTTCCAGGTATCCAAACTTTGTCCATTCTAGTCCCATTCAGTAAAAATTCAAATTTAGTCATACAATCCGAACACAACCAAAGCCATTATTCTGTGTGTCTGCCACCAGTGGATCTGTAATACTGTATGTGGCAGAATTGATGCTGGAGTCTCCATAAATGTTATCTGTTAGGGGTTTGGGGTGAAGTGGAGTACTTTTTATGATATCAGCCAGATTTAAGTGAATACAAGATATAACTGTAACTAAATATAGTTTAATTATAAATACCCTAAGTGTTAACACAGGTAATTTAAGACAGTCCACATTGTCCTCCACCTAAAGATTCATCAGCGACAATAAAAGCAAGCTCACACACACTACCGACCAACCTTTATCCATAATAGATTCTATAGTAATCCCACAAGTATGTTCAAAGGCAAAGAAAGCCAACTACTGTTATTGATGACTCCAGTTCCTGACACAAAATACACATCAGCATACCACCAAGGACACTGTAGGTACAGTCGCTCAAAAAACTATCTTTCCAAATTGTAAGACAATATGACACAATAGACGAAGGATTCTGACAACCCTACCTAGACAATAAGAGTCGCAGTGTTCATTCTAAAATTTATCCCCACCCCTGAGTACAGATAGTTTTTTGAGTGACTATACACAAGTGAATCCAACACCTGGCCCTCAATTGGTCGTGAAGGGATTCTCTACTTACCAACACAATTATCGCAGATTGAACAATGAGACGCTCTAGGTGGTCTGAATATTTTGCAGGTAAAACAGTATTTAAGCTTCACGGTTACGCCATTTACAACGATTTCTTTCGTGCGAGGTGGAGGGCGGAGTCTGGGACCGTTACCAGAATTGGGCACCTCTGTGGGGGAGAAACATCCAGGGGGAAAAGTGAGAAAAAATAAGTCTTTTGCACTGTCATGTAAGTTTATAGACACAAGAGTAACTTATTATTCAAACAGTTACCTTAGTTAGCAACCATGAATGATAATCATGTCTCATATTAATGGCTTAAGTTATACACTTTACGACCATGACTCCTATCAAAGATTTACATTTATGTACAGGTACAGGACCACATATCTGGTGTCCCAGTGTCCAGAACACTCCAAAAACCAGCTATGTTCTGGCACAAAATATTTAAAATGAGCACCAAGCAATTCCTGGGCCAAGCGGGAAACATTAAATCACTCCCTACCTATGAGCTATGTAAAGTACAGTGAGTTCTGCTATAACGCGTGTTTTGATAACGCGAATTTGCTCTAACGCGATTTATGAATTCGGAACAATATTTGTATAACGCGATCGCTTGTTTGCTATAACGCGATTTTTGCTTACTATTTCTCCAATTTTGTGGTATTAACTGTGAATATGGTAAAGAAGAATATCTCCAAAAAGCATTCTGATGATAGAATTCCCGGTGATTATCGTAAAAGAAAGGATATAACACTTGAAGAGAAGCTTGATGTTATCAACCTCAAAATCACCCTTCTCCCCCATCAAGTTACATTCATATTTTTTCAAGGTAAAGTGTTAAATTTACTGTATGATTTCATTATTAGATATGAATGTAACATTTATTTAGACTGTGCTATCCTTTGTGTTAGGCTAACTACTAAATTTTTTCGATTTCGAGTAAACTGCACCTAACCCTATTTTCTCCATAAGCCCTGTTATTTCTATTACGCGATTTTCTATAACACAATATTTTACAAGAACACAATTATCGCGTTATAGCAGAACTACCTGTACTGTATTATGTTACGCTTTTATTTTTCAATGTGTTATTTCAGGTAGATACACATAGTTTTCTTGATTTTATTATTTTACTTGGTTACATGCACACATAATCCTACATACAGAAAAAGCAAATAAATAACTAACTAAATAAATAAATAAAAGAAACAATTATCATAATGTATTAAGTATTTTCAACTCATAATTTCTGGCACTGTAGATACAAGTAGTTTTCTTAATTTTTTATTTACTAATTTACATGCACACAAAATCATACGTACAGACTGACCCGCCCCCCCCCCCAAATAATAATAATAGTAAAATTATATACAGGTGTTCCCCGACTTACGACGGGGTTAGGGACCCAAATCCAGGTCGTAAGTCCGACATAGATAAAAAAAAAGAATTAAATTTTTTTTTTAAATAAAAAATCTACAATGAAATATAGTACAGTAAAAGTAATAAATAATGAGGAATGGATACAGTGTGACTGAGCACTTACCTTTAATGTAGTCAGCTGAATGCACATGGGGCCCCCATAATTTTCTAATTATACATGGAGACTACATTAACTGGAAACGTTTCGGTATAGAAAATGCGTGTCATTTGAAAAAAAAAAAAAAAAAGGTCACAACTGCGGCGGTCGTAAGTCCCGACGGTCGTAAGTAATGTATGTATGTATGTATGTATGTATATGTATGTATGTATGTATGTATGTATATATATATATATATATATATATATATATATATATATATATATATATATATATATATATATATATATATATATATATATATATATATATATATATATATATATATATATATATATATATATATATACTGTACACTGGGGTATGCTATAACGAACGGATTCTACTACGAATATTCCTATAATGAACGGTTTTACCTATAAAATTGAGAATGCTATAACGAACGAAACTCCTACAACGAACAGTATTTTTTATTATTTTTTGTACTAATTTATTATTTTTTATTACAAGTATTAATGATATTCTTTATTTCAAGAGTTTAAATGCACATTTATACACTTTTTTACAATTTTTACAATTTTATATTATATTTTTCATTGTTAAGTGGTTGTATTTGGGGGCCTAGAACGGATTAATCCTATAACGAACAAATGCTAGGTCACTCTTACGTCACTGCTGACGTCAGATGACGTTTCGGACTGTGATTGGGCCACGCATCCGCTCCGCCGATAGCTGTGATTGGTCTAATTTAACTTGGCGTGCCCTGCCACCAGAGGGAATAAGTCGCTGACCTTGGAAGCGTTAGTCCCATTGTCCTCCGTCTCTGTGTATACAGTGCTCCCTCGGGCCCGCTAATCTGCTCAACAATGGCTTCCGCTGGACCCCCAACACCCCAGAGAAACCTTGAACTACCTGGCCCAAGCCGCCCAAAGCCCAAGAAGGTACAACGCGCTTTAAGCTATGAAGTGAAGTACAAAATCGTCCAGGAGTTAGAGAAAGGCACAAGACAGGTGGATCTCGCCTGACAATATGGAGTTAATGAATCGACGATCCGCACCATCAAGAAGGATGCCGGCAAGATCAAAGACCACATGAGCATCACAAAGTCTGCAGGTGCGTCGATGGTGAAATATTGCCACAATAAGGTGCTGCTCAAGACTGAAGGTTTATTGGTCAGGTACTTGATTCGTCAGTCAAGAAAGAACATGGCGGTCGACACTCAGGCAGTGCAGGACTACGCGAGAGAACTGTACCTATCAGTGGCGAGAAAAATGGGAGTTGCAGAGCCCAAACCCTTCACTGATTCCGCTGGGTGGCTGCAAGGTTTCAAACGTTGTAATTAGATCACGAACGTTGAAATTGTTTGTGAAGGAGCAAGTGCTGACCGGGCTGTCGCCATGAATTTTCCCCCATTCTTACGAGAAATTATGGAGGAAGGACAGTACACCAACGACCAAGTGTTCAACATGGATGAATCCGCGTTGTTTTGGAAGAAATTGCCATCCAAGACCTTCGTAGTCAAGTCTGCGAGCAAGTGTCGGGGCCTTAAGTTGCAGAAGAAGCGCATCACCGTCCTGTTCACCACCAATGCCTCCGGCACTTGTAAGCTGAAGTTGTCTGTGATCCACAAAGCCCGCAAGCAGCATGCCTACAAAAATATGGACATGAGCAAGTTAAATGTCAATTGGCTAACCTCAGGGAAGGCGTGGATGTTCACTGGTCTGTCCCTCTCCTAGTTTGACAACTGTTTCGTTCCTGATATGAAGAAATTCTGCGAGCAACATAATGTTCCATTCAACATTTTGTTGCTCCTTGACAACGCACCAGGACACTCGCCTCTATTGCTGGATCGTCACCCCAATGTAAAAGTGGTCTTCCTTCCCTCTAACACTACGTCGTTAATCCAGCCCATGGATCAGGAGTTGATATGCAACGTCAAGGCTGTTTTCTCCACAGAGAAGTTTCGGCTCCTGAACGACTTCACCAACACCAAGGATGAATTGCAGAACCTTCTGAGTGGCACCGATAGGGAGAGCGAGGATGAGGATCCAGAACAAGATTTGGCGGACCATGAAGTGCGAGTCAAGCAGTTCTGGAAACTGTTCAACGTCAAGAAAGCCGTTGATTTCTTGGTGGAGGCATGGGGGCAGCTGTCTGTGGCAACGATTCGTCACGCGTGGCGGCATGTGTTGGAGGGTATCCCAGGTGGGAGGCAGAGTCAAGCGATGGCTGGTGAAGCTCAGTCTGCTGCTGTGGCATTGGACATTGCGAGAGGCTGCACAAAGTGTTAGAGCTGCAGGCTTCTCCGAGACCACCAACGACGACATCCTGGAGGTAATCAGGCAACCTGAGGTGACTGCAGACGAGAGTTGGAAGATGATGACGTCAGTGAGCAGCCAGGTGTTACGGAAGAACAAGAACAGAAACTAACACATGGTGATGTGAAGGAGGTCATCGAGTTTCCTGAGAAAATCAAGCTCATCCTTGCCAAAGACCCAGTCAGTCATCGCTATGAAGTGTCAAATAACCTTCTGTTGAAATCTATGGAGCCGTATGTCCAAATGTATCACGACCACATCAATGCTAGCCGTCAATGAAACATTACCGAGTTCTTCACCCGCAACCCACCACAGCCACAGCCAGCCCAAGTCAGTGATAGTGAGGATATGGAATTTGAGGGGTTTGACACGGAGGACCTGCTAACCTCTGTGGTGGATAGTGATACACCTGAAGGCCAATAATCTGTCCTCTGCCTCGGAACCAACCCCCCATCCCCGTGTGCCCAGCCATCTTTTCTACTAACGTAAGTGTTAAAAAACCTAATATTATTGATATTTCTCTTAAATATTAATTGTGTGTGCATACCATCATAAAATTAAGATGTTATTTTTACTACAACGTACTATGGTGTCGGAAAAAGTGTAGTTTGGGGGTCGGCCCAGTCTCTCTTTCAATTAATCCCATATGTTCTGTTATTTCGTTTACGCGTTTCTCGTTTTACGCGGACCTCCACGGGTTCAATTGTAAATGAAGAAAATATATATATATATATATATATATATATATATATATATATATATATATATATATATATATATATATATATATATATATATATATATATATATATATATATATATATATATATATATATATATATATATATATATATATATATATATATATATATATATACACACATATACAGTGATCCCTCGGTTAACGAAATTTCGGTTAACGGATTGCCTTCCATAAGAATCTTCAACTTGGTTAACGAAAAAAAAAATTGGTTAACAAAATCCTTACGAAACTGTGTCAACATGTTTTCGCCTGCTCACCAGCTGGGGTATTAGTCCACCAATACAGTAATCGGTTTTAGGGCTTAAATTCGTTACCATTTGAGTAAATATCAAGAAGGTTGTACTATTCAATAATTTTCCAGGTCTTATATTAAAATTTTTAGTCATTTTAACAACTATTTAACATAATTGAAGTACTGTACAGGGTACTAGTTTTTAGTGCACCAAACAGCCACTTGACTCACCCAAAATGGCGTCCGTTTGTATCTTTGCTCAGTGGAGGTAGCATTTTGCTTGACTCTCTCTTGAACATAAACTAATTTTACATTTTTACAGTACAATTATTGGTCATTCAGAAATTTATTTTACATATTGACAATATGTAATGCAGTGCAGTGTTGATTTAAAGAAAATAATCTTGAATTACACCAAGTGAACTTAAAATTTTATGGGTGAAATGGCGGCATGAAGCATGGGGTGACTTCTCTTCCACCCCACTGCCTTCTCTTCTCCCTTCTCCTCCACCCCCACTTCTAATTCCCATCATCATCATCAACCAGGAGCTTTCTACATACACACCTCAAAGTAAGTGTACTTTACTGCATTTTTTTTTTTACTTTGTATGTAATTTTCGGTGAGCTGGAACCAATTACCCAAAATCCCATTGAAACAATGGTTTTGGTTAACGAACGACCTTCTGGAATGAATCGTGAAGCTGTGTGGTGAGTGTGTGGAGGTCGAAGTGTTCACTGTGCAGAGCATCCATTGCTAGGGATGCTGCTGCATTGCTAAAGCGAGCGTCAGCGGAGACGGAATCGCAGTTTGTACACTGGCTTACATAATTTTTGCTCTATTTATGCTTTCCTTATTGCTATTTTCAGTAGTGTACAGTAAATGCTTTAATTAATTATTGCTCTATATATGCATACAATTTTTAGTTTTATGGGTGAATCTATTGATCTGAACAGTGGCTTTGCAGCCAGTACAGAGAGTTTACTGTACATGTAATGCATTAATGCATGGTGCTTCAAATTTAGGAAAAGAAAACTATCTGGTAACCCCAAGGTCCTCAGAATGCTGGATAAATGATTCCATACCTGTAGTTATAACCATAGGTCATATCAAGAGTTAATATTTAAACTGAAGATTTGAAGAGACATAGGAGCAAAGGGATTGTGCCTTATGTATTCTCAAGCATAAAAAAAAAGAAACAACTGAATTAGTGAAGAAATTAATACATACGAGGTGTGATCCAAAAGTTCCCGGACTGGCTTCATAAAAGCTATATTTTTCAAGATATAGCAGTAAAACTTTATTCATCCTTTAAATCTTTTTCAGGGGCCTCAATGCAGTGCTGAATCCCCTCCTCCCACTTCTGGGAGTCCTTGTTGGTGAGGCTGGAGAACACCTTCTGTGATGTGTCCTGGATCTCCATTCTGTCCATGATCATCTTCCCCTTGATCAGGTTCAACTTAAACTAAGGAAACAGCACAGCATCACGGTGGCTCCCCACCCTCCTTACTCTCCAGATCAGGACCCCTGTGGCTTCTGGCTGTTTCCTTAGTTCAAGTTGAACCTGATCAAGGGGAAGATGATCATGGACAGAATGGAGATCCAGGACACATCACAGAAGGTGTTCTCCAGCCTCACCAACAAGGACTCCCAGAAGTGGGAGGAGGGGATTCAGCACTGCATTGAGGCCCCTGAAAAAGATTTAAAGGATGAATAAAGTTTTACTGTTATATCTTGAAAAATATAGCTTTTATGAAGCCAGTCTGGGAACTTTTGGATCGCACCTCGTGTATGTGCAGACATTGGGTTTATATTTTTTTCCATTATCAGATAAAATAAAACTATGTTCTGAGAACATAACTGGGTGGCTGTTGATTCAAATTAAAAAAAAAAAAACTTGTTTACAACCTTGATTTCTATCAAAGGTAAACATTTTTATTAGTATACAGTATACCAAAGGAACCCACCAGGGCTCAGCTTACAACAACAATGATAAACAAAAGGAAAATTTTTTATTTTTGTACAGACAGGGCACTTTAGAAAAATAAAGTTAAAGTACTAACAATACAAAATACAGCTCCTCCCCGACTTACGACCACCCGGACATACGACCTGCTCAGTCGTACCAAAATTTGGTCAAATTACGTATTTTCGAGTCCCAACGTCAATGATTGCGCTGTGTACTGACAAAATTTTCGTTTATAATTCACTTTAAAATGGCTGGCAAGCTTAAAAGTGAGAGTTTTGTGGTGCTGAGAAGAAAAAGAGACACCCATTTTAGATTTTCTATGTATTATTTAAGCATTTTCGACTTACGGCCATTTCGATTTACGACCTGGATTTGGGTCCCCAACCCCGTCGTAAGTCGGGGAGGAGCTGTACTGGCTGTAAAAATGCTGCCAACTTTAAAACTATCTGCAGACATTCTTGTGTACATCCAGGGTGTCATCCGTGAATAATCGAAGGCAACGAATTAAAAATCAGCAAATTGAAAGGGCATGCTGTATTGTACAACATGAAGCTTAAAACTTCTCTCAATTTTTGGCAATTTTCCATAACTGAGGACTTTAAGTAAAAAACCCATTTTATGACTAAGGGGATGAATGAGTGGACTATGAGATATAACTACTGGACTAGCTCCTGGCAGAGCCTGACTGGCTAATGGCAAAATAAACTATCCCGACAGAAAATGTCAGATAACATTTTTATTGCGAATAGAACTCTGCCACAAAGTCAAAGCAGGATCAATGATCTGATCCCATATGAACTGGTGGTTGTGTCAAGTCAGGGCTTTGAATACACTTTATACTTCTCTAATTTGAATGCCTCTGGCCGTTAAAGTTCCTGCTGATTTATAACTCCCCAATGGAGGAGAGAAGGTAACCAGGTTATTTTGTTTGTTTCCCTTTGTTATAAAATGGGAACTCTAACTTTATTCCTTCATTTGACTTCAGGGTCATCAGCAAATGATTATGAGTTCCTAAACCTGATGGGATGAGATGGAAGTACTCATGTGCTGATAAGTCCTACTGTTAGAACTCTAAAGAAGTAATGCACTCAATTAAAAAACAAAAACACTGGGGCTATTAAGCGTCATTGGTTGAATAGCCCAGGAGTCTACACACTACATAGACAGCCGGGCCATTCAGCTGTGAACCCATAATCATATTAACAACTGTATATCTGTAACTAGACCTATTTATATGTACAACAACTTGTATGTTATAATTTATGTAATTTAAGCTACACTGTACCTCATGATCCTCTAGCCTTTCACAAATTTACCATCCATGAATAAAGCTTCAATGAGCTACTTTTTTACCTTTCATATCACCATATTCCATTTCCAGTCAGCCATTATGGCAAGTGGAGGATTGGTAAAGGCAGCCAGAAAAAATATAGAGTGGAGGACTGTGGTCACCAGCCTTCAGATATGAGGATGGTACTCTGATTAATTGCCAATGACAAGTAATAAAAAATAAGCAAAAAATTAGATAAACAAAATGATATGGTACTCCTGAAAATTGTATCAGAATATTGGAAAGAACATAATTTACAATACTACTGTACACACTTGTATTAGTGATGAAACAAGGCTATTAAGAGTGGTCGACATACTGAAGACATGGTGCAAAAAGGCTGTTTATACAGCTGAAAAGTATAAGTTTTGATTATCGTCTGTACAGGAGGTTCCCGACTTAAAAACAGCCGACTTACGAACACCCACCAATATGAGCGAGGTTAAACTTGAAATTTACAGTACCTGTACTGTATTTTATTAACCTGATGACTTATTTTTTACTTTCATTTACTATACAGGTTGATAACCCCTTATCTGAAATCCTTGGGGACAGATGTGTTTTGGATTTTGGAATTTTTCAGATTTCAGAATGGTTAGTTTTTTTTTTAACAGGGATTAGCCCACCCGGGCACAGGTCACTGACCCACATCGGAGCCTGAGGGGTGAAAATGTACTACTACTACTACTACTACTACTACTACTACTACTACTACTACTACTACTACTACTACAACTACTACGATTTTTTTTTTTTTATTAACGTGGCCTCCAGCCTCCCCCAATAGCCACCATTTAATTACCTTAATATTAAATATCCTAATACATAAGTAGCTATCCTATCTGTGTTAAATTAGTTCAGCCGCAGATCTATGCGGCATTCAGTGACAGTAGCCTCATAGTCAATATCTGCAGCAGTTGTCGGAGTTGGGGCAGAAGCTCTCGTTCCCCTGAGGCAGAGCAAAGCCGACCAAAGGAGAGAGAAAGACAATCGACATCTCATCCAGGCTGTAACATAACTTCTGGGCTGCTGCTTCTGTTCGGAGATCAACTCCGCGAGTCTGGCGTAGAAACATCTTGCACTTGGTCCCATCCCACCAGAGGTTGTGAACACTAGAGGAGTGAAGCTGCCTTGATCAACATTTTGAATTCTCTCCCCATATGCCCTTCTCTTGTCGTTCTCGTTCCTCCTATGTGCAGCATCGAGAGCTAGGTTACAGTGACATGCAGCCATGGGATCAAAAATCCTGATGTTGAAGAAAGCTCGCTGTCCCCGCGTCCAGAATCCTTGAGCACTGACGTCCACACGGGCTTCGTTAGATGTGTTTGAAGTCCTGTGTTGGAAGATCTCACCGTCCAATGGAAGGAGGGTCGGTTCTACCATGACATCCCGGCAGATTTCCTTCAACATATTTGCTGTGAGATCCCTTACCTCGTCATGCCTCATGCATATGAAGCCCCCCTTCTTGCACACCATGGCGTGATCGCCATGATAGGAAGAGCCACACACGCATTGGGAGGGCAAACCTTCTACTGGCCGACCGTACCTTAGAGCAATGGCATCTGTAAATTCTTGTTTATTAAGACTGAAACCATTTGCCCTTATCGGTAACGTAGTTAACCAGTTCGAGGCACCCACCTCCTGCGCTATAGCTACTTTTTTTTTCAAATTTTCTGGTACCTGCAGCAATAGTTGCTGCGACTTATCATTTTGGCAGTGCTGTCGATCTGTCGTAATGGACCTACGAATCTTATTTACTTCACTGGTATCCACTTCCCCTGTTGCATTCTGGGCTATTATGTGGTCTGTGAGGGCTGCCGTGAGCTAATAATAATAATAATAATAATAATAATAATAATAATAATAATAATAATAATAATAATAATAATAATTCGTAGGTCTAGGTCGTGTTTCTTACTTTGATCTTTTTTTTTATTTCTTTATTATTATTTTTATTTTCATTATTATTATTTCATTATTATCATTATTATTATTAATGTTGTTAATATTATTTTTGTTATTATTATTATTATTGTTATCATTATTATTTTATTATCTTATTTTTGCCTATTTTTATTATAAATTTTATTTACTTTGAATTATTATTATTATTACCTGTATTACTATTACATCCCCCCCCCCCAGACCCCGATGTGGGTCAGTGACCTGTGCCAGGGTGGGCTAATCCCTGTTAAAAAACAAATAATAATAATAATAATAACAAAATAAATAAATAAATAACAAAAAACAAAAACAAAATAATAGGGGCATGTGATGCTCCACGAAAAAACTTTAGGTTTTCAGAGGTTTTCGGTTCTTGGAATTTCGGAGAAGGTATTATCAACCTGTATTTTGTTATTCTATTTCTTCTTTTGTCTTAAATTCAGCTATTTTACATGTACTATATAAGGACTTAGGCTATAATATAGTGGGACTCAACCCTTAAGCCCCGGGTGATGTTCCAGAACGTCCGCCTAATCCCGCTTTTTTTTTTTGAAAGGTTGATTTTCCTGATTTCTCCCCGCAAAGGGGGGAGGGGGAGGGGTACTGCCAGCAGCACCCTAACCCGGGGCTTAAGGGTTAAACATTGTTTTGTAAGTACAGTATGCATATAGCGTGTTCCGACTTACGAGCATCCTCAGGACGGAACCCATTCATAACCTGGGGACCCCCGCACAGTACTGTACTACACTGTAGTGGCTTAGAACAGAATTTATGAAAATTTTTAAATCAGAATATAGTACAATAATAAGAAATTATATTGTGAGATGCTAGATAATAAATTAAACGTAATCATTCTTTCTAAATACTCACACACCTTTAATGACAAATCATGGTCTTACAGTAAAATATTTATACTGTATTACATCATGGAAATATATCTGTGCTTCTCAATCTGGTGGAGAAATTACTAAATTGAAGATACTACAGACCTAGAGAAGAAGCTTATCATTTAAATTAATTAAAACTGTACCCTCTACAAGTATAAACCTGGTTCTACTAAACTATTGGCAGCCATCACAAACTAATGCTCCAGGATAACAATTGCTGTTCATGTTGCTATTACTCTTACCATCAACAGACAGCTTGTTCTCTTTGTCCTCTATAACCATTAGCTACTGGTTTATTAATTATAGATTTCCTTAAAAACCTACCAATCTGTTTTTCAGTATAGATGGCCTCATCAGCTGTGGCTCTTGGAATTATCCCCGGGTCAGTGAAGGATGTATGAAATAGGGAAGACATGACGAAAATAAACAGGAGACCCCCAAACGCTGGGATGGCCGCCGTCAAGTGCTTCGCCAGGAAGGGACAGCTGGTGAGAAATGTTTGTTAAATGTGGTTCTATATAACAACCTTTTCCATTGAAAAGTAAAATGGCATTTGACACAGAAAAAGAAACCTTGATATTATTCACCTCATTATAATTATTACCAGTCACAAGAGTATATTCTAATACAAGAGTATATTCTAATACTGTACCAGGTACAAGTCACTGATAAAAATTACTCGAACAGGTTTTTTTTTTATATAAATCAAAAGAACAGGTTAAATCAGAGCTGTGTAGGTGAAACACACAGCTACACCTCCACTGGGCAAAAATCAATCAAACAATTCCAAAACATCATAAGGTAGTTTGGATGTATGTAAAGAATCCTAAAATTTCACTGAGTTATACTGGACACTTTTTGCATAAAGCTGCTAACAAACTTGGGTGGGACATGTTTGGATGGACAGGTATAAATAAATACTTCCCCCTGTAAATACAGAGTAAGGAGGGCATAAAAATATTTAAAATTTCCTCCCAAAATTTAAAAGTAGAAAATTTCACACTTACTCAAAGACGAAGAAGAGTACATTTGTAACAACAATGAGTCCGACGGTGAAATAAAAGATGCCTGTCTGTTGAGCCATCATTATCCTCCCATCGCAACAAAACTTGTTGCGACCTGGAAAAATCTGCCACTTGCGTTTAACGCTTGCCATCTTCACCTGCAGATATGAAAACTTATACAATACAGTAGTCAGCAATATTTTCCCAACCTAGTCCAATAAACTCTAGAGTATAACAACACACATTATGGGGATTCACGTACATAGAGAAAAACATTAAACACTGCACAGTACATGTATGGGTAGAGCTCACATCTTATTGTCAACCTTTTTAGGATATCCTTACAAGCCACTTCCTTCAATAAGTCTAATTTTCAAGTAACACTTTAAAAAAAGAGAAAACAAAATACAGTAGTAACCAAAAGTAGATCATGTAACCATTATTGAAAATGTTCAAGTAATTTGGTAGAACAGGCAATCATTGGTTTATGAGAGTGAAAGGAAACTTTGCAGAAACCACAAAAAAGAACAGTCTTTGGTATAAGATACAGTACACCAGTAAATGTAATAGAGTATGCACTGAGTTTATCTCTTTCTGTGTAACATGATGATCAGGTCATATGAACACTGCACATCCTGTAGTCTCTCACATACAGTATCTGCTGTACAGTAAAGGTGATGCAAGTGACCTATGAACTAAAGCCTCATCCACTTCTGACATCCTTATCAGCCTTTACAATTTCAGTGAATTTACCAACTCCTGGGGCCGCAGACTCAAAAACATTTACGGGACTGTATCTCTTTGTTTACCCCGTAACTGGACTTACAGTCTCCGATCAGTATACTCAAAACAAATATTTGGCAGCGGGCTCCGTAAGTGAGCGTGTAATCTAGCCCGTAACTTACAGCACCTCCATAGGTGCTGTAACACGCTCAACCCGAATATAGTAGTTGCTATTTCCCGATTGCATGAGAAAAATTAATAATATATGTTGTAATAATGCTTGTTAGACTTGTTTTATCATAGAAAAATGAAGAAAATGTTGTGTACATCAACATACTAAAATATGAAACAGTAGTCTCTCGGTTAACGAACGCCTCGGTAATGAATTACCTTCCATAAGAATATTCAATTCGGTTAACGAAAAAAATTCGGTTAACAAATTCCTTACGAATTCCTCTCAACATGTTTTCGCCAGCTCACCAGCTGTAGTATTAGTCCGCCAATACAGTAATCGGTTTGAGGGCTTAAATTCGTTACATTTGAGTAAATATCAAGAAAGTTGTACTATTCAATAATTTTCCAAGTCTTATATTAAAGTTTTTAGTAATTTTAACAATTCTTTAACATAATTGAAGTACAGGGAACTAGTTTTTAGAGCACCAAACAGCCACTCAACACACCCAAAATGGTGTCAGTGTGTGTCCCTGCTCAGTGGAGGAAGAATCTTGCTTGTGGCTCTCTTGAACATAAACTATTTTTATGTTTTTACAGTACAATTATTGGTCATTCTGAAGTTTATTGTACATATTGAAAATATATAATGCAGTGCAGTGCTGATTTAAAGAAAATAATCTTGAATTACACCAAGTGAACTAAAATTTTATGGGTGAAATGGCAGCATGGGGTGACTTCTCTTCCACCCCAATGCCTTCTCTTCTCCCTTCTCCTCCACCCTCATTCTAATTCCCATCATCATCAACCAGGAGCCTTCTACATGCACACCTCAAAGTAAGTGTACTTTACTGCATTTATTTTTACTTTGTATGTAATTTTCGGTGAGCTGGAACCAATTACCCAAAATCCCATTGAAACAATGGTTTTGGTTAACAAAATTTTCGGTTAATGAACGACCTTCTGGAACGAATTGTGTTCGTTAACCGAGGGACCACTGTAAAATGAACTGCAGTACACTCTGGGACTGTACGTAATTACCTTTATTTAAAATGGAAAACAAATTACAAGGGAAAACATTACAATACTGTACTGTACTGTGCAACATGACACAAGGCTCTTTAAAGACTTTATTACCTGTGCTATCAATATCTGTAAAAGTAAAACTGGCTCCTATAGTTTGGATGCACTCGACCACCTTCACTTCTCCAAGTTGTAAGCTTAGGTACCCATTTACAGCTGGGTGAACCGGGAGTGGCCATGAATAGAATCACCGAGCCCCGGAAAAGAAGGCGAGTGCTATATCCCCTCAACCGCTGTGCTCTTATTAATATCTGTACTGGGCAATTAATAATACAAGTAGTGTACTGTACTGTACACTTAAAATACAAGAAAATAAAATTGAGTTGTATTGGAAGTGGTAATACTGTATAACACTACAATCCCAATGTGTGTGTGGATACACTACCATTATTTTCAGCAGTTAAATTTTTCATTTAACTACAATTTTGTGATTACTATACAGTACTGTAATTTTTTAAACAGCAATGGATTTTGATAGCAGTATTTTCAAAAATATTAATAATAATGACTTCACAATCATAAACTTCCTAACATCATATCATGCATACAAGGGTGGGAAAATAATGATACTGTATATACTGAACTGTATGCCCTAAGTCTAAAAAATTACTCTTGATAATGACTCATACCTGACAAATAACCCTCCCAACTGAAGATAATAGCTTCTCTGGCCAAGGTCCAAATCCATGACCTTGATAGTGTTATACACGACTTCTCTGTACAAATATACGGTGGTTAAAGTTATAAAAAATATTTCATATTGGGATGGCTTACACAGTCTCTCACCACTGCTGCCATTGCAACACTAAACACTAGTGTGTTATACTTCCCTTGAAGCAATACCACAGCTCTAATCTATCAGCTATCTCGTCAAGTTGGACCTGTCACACGTCTCTTATCTTGCATGAAAGGATCTGTTTAATAATGTTATCTTACATTATTTGAAATGAATCAAGTTATGTTTCAAATGTATGATGCTCTGGATGCTGAACTGTGAGGTAACATTCCAATGTATTCCTGAAAGCCATACTGTAAAATATCTCATACAGCTACTATACAATACAGTATTTCAATTTAACTAACTTATCTTCTGATATTTACAGCATACTGGTACGAAAAAACAGTACAGAATACATCATACACTAAGCCAAGTTACAGGCACCCAGTTTTCAAGCTTTGATTACCCTTTGGAAAATATATCACAATGTGTCACCAAATGATATGCATATTTGTAATTTCCCCTGACACTCATTAAACAATGATGGTAGTACAGTACAGTACATTTCTTCCATAGCAATTGTTACCCTTAAGAATTGGAGGACTGATCCTGAAATCCAATTTTCCAGAGGTACCCATTGCCAGGTAGTTCTCACAGATCAATTGCTGGGGGTCAGAGTCTCAGTACCTTTCCGGATGATTTCTTTACCCATTTTGGGTACTGGTATACAGATCACTCCTTCCTCCCCATCACATGAACTGCACCAAATGAGGACTAAGAACTCTTTTTAGGACAATGTGTAATCTGATCAGTTAAAGTTTTTTGAATGAGAGAATATAAGCTTTCTCATAGTTAAGTTCTGTTTTGTTAAAGGCTACATTTGTGATTCAAAGAGGAATTATTGGAACTTCCTCATGAGTTTAGTAAGGAGCTAACTTCTTTAGAATAAGGGTTGTGAACTCTTGGAATAAACTGCCACATAAAGTTGTGACAATATCATCAGTGATCGCCTTGAAGTCCAGACTTGAACAACACTGGAAATGTTCAGGTAAATTGAAGAGCCTTTGCATGCCTAGTGTAGTACCTACCAACAGTGTGTACTGTAGAGTTACATAGAAATGACTGACTACCCAACTGACTAGTAAGATGACAAGAATAAGCAAAGTACAGTACGGTAAAGATTGTAACACACCCTACCTTTGCTTATCATTGCTGATATGTGAGACTAGGTCATTATAGACCCCTTGCACCGACATCATAGATGCCATAGAAAACGTTGCTATCCGCCAACTTGGGCTGCAACAGTTTTGTTTTCAGTAATCAGTGGGTGAGGATGGCTGCAAAGTCTAGCAATAAAAGAAGTGTTGGAAATGCTGAAATGGCTTGGTTAGCCAGTTATTAATGACAGTCTAACATGTGCAGAATTTAGGAAAAGATATAAATAAAATTCAAGACAACTGGGATACCATGATCCATACAAAATGTGAAGAAACAAGCGGTTCGATGACATGGACATTTATTTTTTTTTTTTACGGGGATTAGCCCACCCGGGCACAAGTCACTGACCCAAATCGGGGCCTGGGGGGCAAATATGTAATAGTAATAATAATAATAATAATAATAATAATAATAATAATAATAATAATAATAATAATAAAGAAATACAAAAATTTAAAAAAGATAAAGAGTGAGAAACAATACCTGTACAGTTAACCCTCACTTTACGCGGTTAATGTAACCCGGAGGGTCCCGCGTAAAGTGAGGAACGCGTAAAGTGAATAACATAACATATGGGATTACAGTAATTGAAATGGAGTCCGGGCCGATCCCCAAACTCCACTTTTTGACGACACACAACTATGTTGTAGTAAAAATTTTATCTTAACTTTATGATGGTATGAAAAAACAAGTAATATAGAAGAGGTTAGGTTAGGAAAGATAAAGGTTAACATAGGAAAAATAAAGGTTAGGTTAGAAAACTAAAAATTAGGTGTAACACTCACGGTAGTAGAAGAGATGGGTCGGCATACGGGGATGGAGGCTGGTTCCGAGGCAGAAGGCAGATTACTGGCCCTCAGGTGAATCACCATTACTAGGTGAATCACCATCACTGTCACTTACAGTTGTCAGGGCTTCCCTGACAAATCCCTCAAAGTCATCTTCACTGTCACTATCACTGGCTTGGGCTGGCTGTGGTGGGTTGCGGGCGAAGAAATCTGTTATGCTTTGCTGACGGCTGGCGTTGATGTTGTCGTGATACACCTTGATGTACGGCTCCATAGCCTGCACCAGCCGGGTATGGAAGACTTCATAGCGGTCATCGTCATTGTCGCGGGAAAGGAAGGACTTCATCTTCTCTGCACACTCCATGGCACCCTTAATATCACTATGACTTAAATTGTGTTCTTCGGAGACTGACGCACCTTCTTCCTCCTCTTCACTGACGTGTTCTTCTTCCAACATCTCGTCGGCAGTCACTTCAGGATTTCTGATCACCTCCAGGATGTCGTCGTTGGTGGTCTCGGAGAAGCCTGGAACTGTAACAGTCTGCGCAGCTTCTCTGGCAAGGTCCACTGCTACTGCAACATTCTGAACCTCACCAGTCACAGATTGACTCCTCCTCTCACCTGGTATTCCATGCAACACATGTCTCCATGCGTGACGAATTGTAGCAATAGACAGCTGATCCCATGACTCCACCAAGAAGTCCACAGCTTTCTTGATGTTAAATACTCTCCAGAATTGTTTGAAGAGTATTTTTTGCTGTTCTAACTGTTGATCCTCATCTTCTTCGCTCTTGCTATCGGTGGTGGTGTCACTCAGGTTACGCAACTCTTCCCTGGTGTTGGTGTAGTCGTTCAGGAGCTGGAATTTTTTTGTTGAGAATGCAGCTTTCACATTGCAAATCAACTCCTGGTCCATGGGCTGGATTAAAGACGTAGTGTTGGGAGGAAGGAAGACCACTTTTACGTTGGGGTGACGATCTAACAGTAGGGGCGAGTGTCCTGGTGCGTTGTCCAGCAGCAACAAAATATTAAATGGGACATTCTGTCGCTCACAGAATTTCTTTACATCGGGAACAAAACAGTCATCAAACCAGGAGAGGGACAGTGTAGAGAACATCCATGCCTTACGTGCGGTCAGCCAGTGGACATTTAGCTTGGTCAGGTCCATGCTCTTGTAGGCGTGCGGCTTGCGGGCTGTGTGGATCACCGATAACTTGAGCTTACAGGTACCGGAGGCATTGGTGGTAAACAGGACGGTGATGCGTTCCTTCTGCATTTTCCGGCCCCGAATCCTGCTGGCATTCTTCACAACGAAGGACTTGGAAGGTAGCTTTTTCCAGAAAAGACCAGATTCGTCCATGTTAAACACCTGGTCGTCACTGTACTGTCCTTCCTCCATAATCTCACGTAAAAACGGAGGAAATTCCCGAGCCGCAGCACGATCAGCACTCGCTTCTTCACCACCAATGTTTATATTGGTGATCTTGTTCCGGATCTTAAACCTCTGTAACCACCCAGAGGAAGCATTAAAGGGTTTGGGCTCTGAAGTTCCCATCTTTCGTGCCACTGCCATGTACAGTTCACGTGCGTAGTCCTTAACAGAGCGCGTGTCGACCGCCATGTTCCGTCGCGCCTGACGCACCAAGTACCTCACAAGTAATTTTTCTGTCTTGAGAAGCACCTGGTTGTGAAAATACTTGATCATAGAAGCACCTGTAGACTTTGTGATCTTCATGTGCTCCTTTATCTTGGCTGAATCCTTCTTTATAGTCCGGATCGTAGATTCGTTCACGCCATGCTGGCGCGCCAAATCAACCTGCCTTGTTCCTTTCTCCAACTCTTGGATGATGCTATACTTCACCTCGTAGCTTAAGGAACGTCGTGTCTTCTTTGGTTTAGTGCCGCTGGGTCCAGGTAAGGAAAGGTTTCTCTCTGGGGGTGGTGGTCCGGCGGAAGCCATTTTACGGAACAATGGATGCGCGTTTACACGGAGTGGCCTTGAGGGATGAAACTGCCGCGGCTAGGTCAAGCGTCGTCTTTCCTCCCTCCCTCCCTCCCCCGGGTGGACACGTCATAATACTTTAAGCCAATTACAGCTAGCAGCAGAGGGGGGTAGGGATGCATGGCCAATCACAGGTCTGATACGTCATATGACGTCAGTGATAACGCAACAAAGACACACACTGCGCAACCTTACCGTGCCGCTTGCCCAAGCGGAGGGAGGAGGAGGGAGAGGCAGGCAGGCAGGCAGGCGGGAGGGTGGCGGGTGGGGCGAATCTAAAAATAGCGTCGCGCCGGACACTCTCTGCGTAATGGGGTTCACGTACCGCGTAATGTGAGCACGTGAGGTTCTGGCAAGGCACCGCGTAAACGTGGAAACGCGGAATGCGGGACCGCGTAAAGTGAGGGTTAACTGTATATGTATGTTGTGTTGTCAACAGTAAGAGAAACAATTGAGACCCTGCAATTCAGTGTAAATGAGACAGAAAGTCAGATCAAAAACCTGGGACTTGGTCGCAATTTTTGTGATGCCATATGGCAGCAGGGTCTACCATTAGACATACATTATGCTTCATATAGCTGTTGATTTTGTACATCTATGTTGGCATATATTTGTTGTTTTTGTAAAGCTTGTGCAGTCAACCCTCGCTTTAAGCGGACCCACATTACGCGTTTCCACGTTTACGCGGTACCCTGCCGAAACCGGAATGCTCACTTTCCGCGGTGCGTGTACCCCTTTACGCGGAGAGCGGCGCGAGCAGGGTGCGCACAAGGTCGCCCAGTCATCAAAACATTACCGAGTTCTTCACCCGTCACCCACCACAGCCGGCCCAAGTCAGTGATAGTGATAGTGAGGATATGGACTTATATGGACTTTGAGGGGTTTGACAAAGAGGCCCTGCAAGCCTCTGTGGTGGATAGTGATACAATTGATACAAGTGATACAGGTGAGGGCCAATAATCTGCCCTCTGCCTCGGAATCAACCCCCCATCCCCGTGTGCCCAGCCATCTTTCTACTAATGTAAGTGTTAAAAAACCTAATATTATTGATATTTCTCTTAATTATTAATTGTATGTGCATACCATCATAAAATTAAGAAGTTATTTTTACTACAACGTAGGTATTGTGTCTGAAAAAGTGGAGTTTGGGGGTTGGCCCGGTCTCTATTTCAATTAATCCCATATGTTATGTTGTTCACTTTACACGTTTCTCACTTTACGCGGGCCGCTGTGGGTTGAATTAACCGCATAAAGTGAGGGTTCACTGTACACTAAAGAGCAGCTAAAGTATGACAAAAACTTTGACTGCTTTAAGAAATTTACCAGTGAATGGCAAGGGTGATGGAGTTTGCTGATAAAGGTTCATGATCACAAAGGTACTTTCACTGTTGACAAAAACCACATTGATTGAATACATGAAACTGTAAATCTTAATGACAATCAGATATCTCATGCCTCAGCTATCTAACTTTTAATTTTCTTCTATTGCCACTGTACAGTATACCAGTATAAATGTTCATATTGTTCTATCTGACTCATTTCTGCAGATTCATTGCCTAAACTCCTTCAAGGAGCCCAGTCATGACTTTAAGTATCATATAATGCAGATGACTTTCCTGAAAAACAGAAATAAATACAGCTAACTTAAGTAAGAATCATATAATTACCATCAAATTTAAGGATCACTGCCATGTGAAGGTTTGCGTGAGGATTGCAAGTTTAAAACTAGAATCCTTTCAAATAAAAAACTTTAAAGTGGATAAACTCTAATGTTTTATACATCTGAAAATACTGTATAAAGTATATATTATGGTGAGCCTCCTTACCAATAACAAAGTGATTGGTGAGTACATTGGCTGGTGTAAGGTGTGCCTTCAAATTTGGACAGGCAATTTTCTCATCATTTCTGACTTAAATCCTCGTTTTTTTTTTTGTCAAAACAAATAATACGTAAAAGCAAATACACAGTGGAAACTTTGTTTTCTCTTTCTGAATAATTTAAACAACTGAAAACTGCATAAACCTTCACCATTGTTAAAAAAGAGCTCCAATTTCAACAGGTTAAGTTATGAGTGTTCTCCATGTCATCAACAATAATATAGTAATCATGTGATGAATCATCATGTAAATATCTGTGATTCTAAATACTGTACTGTAACATAACTTGTAAATTCAGATATCATCTATCTTCTATACCACCTTCAAATTTTATGTTTGCCACCTGATTAAGACTAAAAATACATTACGTAATATCTCTCTTAGCTGGAATCCCTCAAAGTCGGAACTCTGCGATAGCCAGAATTGAAATTTTCTGAGGGGCACATTTTCTGGAAAATTCTGAGAAAATTTTACCTGTACCCAGAAAATTCAGGGGATGGGGGAATTTCTTCCGGGTCTGACAGGTGAAAATCAGGCGCATTTTCCGGAAATTCCGAGAAAAATTTTCCAGTACCCGGAACATTCTGGAAATAGGGGATGCCTTAGCTATTATTTCATCGCCCCACCCCTTAGTTATAGATATTTTACAGTGGCTGTTTCTCATCTAACGTCGGGGCTGAAATCCATGTTTTACCGAGTTACAGCCCATGTGGGGGAGAAACAGAATGATTGTACTGATGCTGTGATGAAAGCAGCTGCAACTCGCCCTTTGGCACATCATTCCCCTCTACCTGCCCTTGATATGAAGCCAATAATAAGAGCTGCCATCCGCTTGAGTTGGCAACGCAGGTAGGATGCTGTCAGAGCAAACAAGCTACGAGATGTCCATCCTGCATTGGGTGTCTGGGAATATCAGGGACTGTTGCACTGCTGGGGGACTGCTTTGGCTAGCCTCCATATTGACCACACAATTATAATTTTTTTTTTTTTAGGGGATTAGCCCACCCGGGCACAGGTCAATGACCCACAACGGGGCCTAGGGGGCGAGACCATAAGGTAGAAAAACTAAAAAGAAATAAGCATTTCTTCATGTGCCAGCAAGAATTAGCAGGCTGAGTAGGAAGTTATATTGTGGGTATTTTTCAACTTGAAATTTCGTGCAGAACTAAGTTTCTTCACCTTTCTATGCAATCCTACATACATAAGTACAAAAATAACTACCATAAGGTCAAACACACACAAGGAATAAACATTTCTTTGTGCGCGAGAGCGGGAAGGGGAATGATGGAAACAGCCACGCCACCCAACGAGGGGTTGGGGGGGGGGGAGGTTATGAGGTGATAAGTTTGAGGCGAAGGTCTCTGTGTGTTTATTTAACAGTCCTACTAAGCTTCTCTCATTTTAAAATGCCATGAAAAACACGGTAATTGGGGAACCCTCATGAAAATGCATGGATTTCCGGAAAAATGGACTTCAGAGACATGAATTTATGAGGTCGGGCTGTACAGTACTTCAAAGGAAACCTTCCCAGTGATTTAAAAAATTCAATATTAGCATTATTTCCTAAAAAAAACAGGAGCCCTAGAGTGCACCCAGTTTAGAACTACAGTATTAGCTTAATAAGTCATGCCTGCAAAGAGTTGTTAAACATAATTTTAAGCACCATAAGATGGGGTGACTTCAGACACAATTTGAAAACAATTTGAAGAGGTGACAGCTGATAGAGTTACAGCAAGCAAAGTTTTCTTGATATCAAAATGTTGCCCAAACTATGTAGTTTTCATATAAGAGTATCATTTAGAAGTTTGAAGTGGAAGTAATAAGTACATAGAGCATTTTCTCGATTTAACAAACTAATTCGAGCCACTCCTTTCCATTAAATTGAAATTTCCGTTATATCGAATATCTGTTATTTTCGCTCGATTTAGCGAACTAGTTCGCTAAATTGAGAGTGATTCCGTTAAATTCCACGCCAAATGCGCCGCTTGGTGTGTGGAGTTTGTTACGTCTGCTCAGTCTGTGTCTGCCGCCACCGTGTGTGTTGTTCACTGCTAACTCTCAGTTTACATCTCGGTCAACTAACTACTGTGCGTAGACATCATGCCTAAAGTCTCTCAGAAATCTCACAGAGGAAGTGGTGTGGGGAAGAAAGTCAAAAGAGGGTGGCTATCAATTGGAAGAAAAAAAACACCAAACCCCTTAGTTTAAGGTACTGTAAGCCATGAATTCGAGGATGTGATTGGGTCTCGAAAAAAAAAATAAAAAAAAATAAAAAAATAAAAAAAATGAACTGGGGGTCCAGGGAAACACCTACCTGGGAAGGTTATACCATATTTAACTTAATTTCTCACATTGTTACTCATTTCATGAGAGCCTAATACAGTAGTTAAAATACAAGTACCCTGTACCCAAAACCAAACAAGTACGTTTACTGCAACAATATTTTTTCATGTACTGTATATAGTCCGAATAATTCTGTTACAAATTTTAGTTGTTACTAAACTTTAATTTATTTAATACAGTATTTTTAATTATGCACCAATATTGAGAGAAGATAAACTAAAAGGTAAGCTTTTTTTACACTGCATTGTGTGAGATATCAAAATTTAATACTTACCAAAGGGATTTAGCTTTTCCGCACCAGCAACTGGGGTTTCATTGTTTCAATAGCATATGGAGTACTAAAATAAGAAAAATAAGCATGTTCCATGATATATGAGTACAGTGCTCCCTTGGTTAACGAACGGTTCGATCAACGAAATTTCTGTTAACGAATTAGCTCCCTTAAGGATTTTCAGTTCGATTAACGAACTAAACTTCGATTAACGAAATCCTTACAACAAACACGTTTTGTTGTGTACATCAGCTGATCAGCTAATCGGCTAGTCCACCAATACAGTAATTGGTTCTATGTTTACATTCGTTTCCAGTGAAGAAAATATAAAAAAGTTGGTCTCTTGAATATTTCTGCTTTTATTATATTAAAATTATTGGTCATTCTGAAATTTAGTTAACATATTGATAATATAGACAGTACAGGGAACAGTTTTTGTGCGCCCATCAGCTGATTGAATCACCCAACAACCCTTATCAGTTTAACTTTGTTTACAGTGGAGTGAACATCGATTTTGTTGGTCTCTTGAATATTTTTGCATTTTTACATTAAAATTATTGGTCATTCTGAAATTTAGTTAAATATTGATAATATACAGTGCAGAAATTATTATGAAACATGAAGAATGTATTACCTAGAACCAATGCACTCTGTAAAGAATATGGCATGTCATCATCGACTGCCTCTACAATCAGCTGTTTGATATGTAAACAAAGCTGCCAGTAATACGACATACACACCTCAAAGTAAGTTAAAATACAGTATTCTATTGTTTTTTATTTATTATTGTACAGTATACTGTACAGTACAGTACTGTATTTAGTTTATATTTATTGTTTTGTTAATTCTATTACTGGTATACAGTACTTTGTATGAAATAATAGATTTGGTTAACAAAATTTTCGGTTAACGAACGACTCTGTGGAACAAATTGTGTTTGTTAACCGAGGGACCACTGTATACACACAAAATACAGTACGGTTACTTAGTTTTCTTTCTCATGTAATATTCACTCATTTGGTTTTGTTTTATTCTTAGTTTTAATTGCATCAGCTAGTTCTTTTCAGGGAGAGTAAATGCTTCTGTTTTTGTTGCTGGAAGGCCTCTCTGCTTTTCCTTGATATTTTAGCCATTTCCTCACACTCTGTTTTCTTTGATACTATTTCTTTAAAAAAAAAAATCCTCTTATTTTCTTCTTGTTTCAACCTTTTCTGCTTTAACATGCTTTTATACCTACTGCTGGAAAGTTTTATGTTCCTACACATCATGGGGTCCTCTCCTGGGTGACACACACAAACATGCCCTACAATCCTGACCCCCTGAGGGCCACACACACACACACATGCCCTACAGCCCTGACCTCCTGTGGGACACACACACACACACATGCCCTACAGCCCTGACCTCCTGTGGGACACACACACACACACATGCCCTACAGCCCTGACCTCCTGGGGGACACACACACACACACATGCCCTACAGCCCTGACCTCCTGTGGGACACACACAAACACACACACATGCCCAACCCCACACCCCTGTGGACACACACACACACATGCCCTACAGCCCTGACCTCCTGGGCGATACACACACACACACACACACACACATGCCCTACAGCCCTGACCTCCTGGGCGATACACACACAAACACACACACATGCCCTACAGTCCTGACCCCTGGGGACACACACACACACACACACACACACACACACACACACATGCCCTACAGCCCTGACCTCCTGTGGGACACACACACACACATGCCCTACAGCCCTCACCCCTGTGGGACACACACACACACACACATGCCCTACAGCCCTGACCTCCTGGGCGATACACACACAAACATACACATGCCCTACAGTCCTGACCCCTGACACACACACACACACACACACACATGCCCTACAGCCCTGACCTCCTGTGGGACACACACACACACACACACACATGCACCCCTCACCCCCTGTGGGACACACACACACACACACATGCCCTACAACCCTCACCCCCTGTGGGACACACACACACACACACATGCCCTACAACCCTCACCCCCTGTGGGACACACACACACACACATGCCCTACAACCCTCACCCCCTGGGGGACACAAACATGCCCTACTGAGTTGCCTATACAACTATGAAATATTGGATGGGTTATAGAATAAATTGTGATCATCAGAAAGTGTAAAATGATTATAGAAACTTATTTATATTGAAAAATGATTAGCTCCTTCCCTGCTGGATCAAGTGGATATGGTGGAGTGGCATATTATAATGCTTCTAAATAGTGGTGTTGTATGACATCATTGATCTTGGGTCAATGAAATACTAAAGAATCGAAGAATGGAATACAAAACAAGCAATACTCAGCCAATAAGAAATATAGTATACAGTATGATGCAATGCATGAACATGTAGAGTGCGGCCACTTAGTATTCCCTTAAAGCTCGCGGGGGTTAAGTAAAACGGACCCCCTCGAGAAAGCAAAATCTGAGAGTTTTTCATGACATTCCCAGAAGGATGCAAAATACATATATAAATAGCTATATGGATGCAAAAGACAATATAATAAATATAAAATAACAGAAATAAATAAACATAAACATGAAATAACACTGTATGGACAATAGGTCCACACAGTGATAGTTAGTTGTGGTAGTGACAATGCAAAGACAATACCTCTGAAACGTCAGCTGATTTGGTACACAGGATGTAAACAATCCCTGTACCGGACAATTCCGAGTGAACATGCCCGGTACCGATAAGTATTGGTAATGTAGGTACCTATAGGTATAATTATATCCTTTTGTATTAAATTGGGTAAATTTTATTAATAATACCAACAAATGTTTGATACTAGGTCCATAAAGTGATATTGAGCTGTGGTAGTGAAAAACATGAGTGCATATAGCCAGTGACTTGGCTTTGCCAGTCCAGTACACTATTAAATCTGCAAGCATTATTTTTCCAAAATATACCTTGCTAATTATAGGGTGCATCTTGTGACCTGGGAAATATGGTACAGTGGGGTATGCTATAACGAACGGATCCTACTACGAATATTCCTATAACGAACGGTTTTACCTATAAAATTGAGAATGCTATAACGAACGAAACTCCTACAACGAACATTGTTTAATTTTTTTTTTCTAATTTATTGTTTTTTTATTACAAATATTAATGATATTCTTTATTTCAGGGGTTTAGATGCATATTTATGCACTTTTTTACAATTTTTACAATTTTATATTATATTTTTCAGTGTTAAGTGGTTGTATTTGGGGGCCTGGAACGGATTAATCCTATAACGAACGAATGCTATAACGAACAAGGTTCTAGAACCAATTAGATTCGTTATAGCATACCCCACTGTACTCTGTCCTGTAGTGTTGACTCCTCTTGATTCCTGGCACACAGCCTCAGATTTATTTTATTTATTTTCCATGGCAATCCGTGAGTTCCGAGGGACGCAAGCTTTAAAACCGAGAGCTTTAAGGGATTACTGTACTCAGTATATTGACTCATCGTCCTCGCGCAGCAGTCAGTAAACTGACCATCGACCCTGGAGGATCAATTATTGCTATTTGTTAACAAACATTTCTCTCATCATGGTCATACCCCCCCACCCCAAATTTTTCTCAACGGATCTACGCGATTCACATGGGTAGTCTAAAACGGCGGGAAAAAAGGAGACATCACATCCCTGAATTGAATAATGTTTCTATGTACATATCATGTCTGAGGTGTCTCCATAGGTGTGAGCGTATTAATGGAATTAATCTCGATTTAGCGAACTACCCCGGTAGTTCAATAAACCGAGTGAAAAATAATGGAAAAAATTCCTTCTGCTAAATATAGAGTTCATTATATCAGATTCCGTTAAATCTAGAGTATCCTGTATAAGTCAATAACCAAAAACAATTTTTTTAAAAAATTTCAAATGTTACAAAATTTTCTCGAGCAGGAGAGTACAGTACCTGAGTACACAGAGTAGTATAGCTAGTGTAAAATATTATAAACTTGTTTATCTTGAAGATTTAGAAACAATCTGGGGTGCTTGATGTATCCAATACAGAATACCTGAAAATATGACTTGAATGGAGGGGGTACAGTATGTGAAAATTGTCTTCGACTTAGGGCGACTTTGGACAGCTTAAAAATGATTTGGGAGGCACTCCAAATACTGTACTGACTCGAGCATAATTGCAAGATAGCATGATATAAAATTTGTACAGTAATGGCATTATGCATGGTACTGTACTGATAAAACAAGAACATCCATACTGGGCACTGGTGCCCCAGTGAATGTGTTTTGCTGTCTCTCCTAATGTACAGTACGTATACTATTCTTAAAAAATGAGCCCCTAACAGAATCAAATAGCATGCAATTTTTTTTAATAAAATTTTCTTGAAAAGTTTTCCCTTTCACGTGACTCTTCTTCCCTCTTTGACCTATATGGTAGCTATATAAGTAATTTTGTTGTGGCAGATTTTTGCCCAATTTTATTTTGAGTTCATTGATGTCTGAAGCCACCTCCAGACTGTCCGGCCAGGCTGTAACAGGTACAGCCATTGAATTAACACTGTTGTCCAAAGTCACCGCAGACCTGCCAGAGCCAATGATAGATAGAGTTCGGTCAATTCAGTGATCCAACCTGATTGGCTGAGCCGGTCCCGTGGCACATGGGCGCCATGATGTTACTCAGTTGCATTCGTACTATAGAAGATGATGATGGTGTTTATTCAGTAAAATTGTCTTACATGTTTACAAATGGATAAACATGTTCATAAACCATGCAGTTATACAGTTCTTTATTAACTAACTCTGAAGCCTCCTGTTGCCAGTACAGATTCTGTAAAATTCTAATATCTCCTTCCTTAATGCCTATTTTTCCCAAGATTGTGCTTTACCTTACAGGGGCAAATCCAGGGGAGGGGATCCTGGGGGTCCACACCCCCCCCCCTTATCATCAGACAATTCCAATACATTTTCTTTGATGTAGTATTGTACTCAGACTTTTTGTATTGTAAAAAGTATGTAATTACTATTGATATCAGAATATTTCCTAAGTGCACATGGCCTCAAAATGCCCATGATATTGGCCATATTTAAAAAAAAAAAAAAACAATCTTGGGGGTTTACAACTGGGTGGGCTAGCTGCACTTGTCATGTTCCCCCACCCACAACTTCTTGGACCCCCACCCCCCACCTTTTGATATACCTGGATCTGCCTCTGCCTTTATCCAAAGCTTTTTCAAAATCAACAGAGCAAATGTACAAACTTCTATGGACCTCTAAATGTTACCCTTTTCACTCAAAATTCTCAAAACAAGTATATCTTCTCTAGTTACTTTTCCCTTTCTAAATCCATTTTGATCTTCAGAGAACTCACTTCTATTCTAACTTTATTCTATTTAAAATTATGTTTAATAAAACTTTTCAGGCATGATTTATTGATTAATATGGATTTACATTTGCATAAGTAAACCCTCACACTTTCGGACCTCTCTGATCCGGATTTTGGTTGGTCCGGAAGACGTCATATCCGGTCACTCTCTCTCAGTCTGTATGTCACGTTTACTCTCCCACTGTTAAAATGAACCCTGTCTGTATCTCACGCCACTACTCACCGCGTACCATTTATTGAGTAATACACTAATACCCCCTGTATAATTATTAGTGTTGTTGGTGTTATTACTGTATTATCATTATTGTACAGGTATTATTATTTAATACCATTATTACTATTATTATTAATACCTTATTATTGTTACTGTATTGTTATTACCAAAACAGTCCATGTACAACACAATACTGTATTATGATTAGCGTTAATGCGCCTCCATCACTCGGTTTATTCTGACATTTGCCACATCTAGACGCCATCTCCCTCCTAATTGTACAAAAGTGCGAAAGTTTACTGTAATACATAGTATACAATATATAAATATCAATTTGGTAATACCTGTACTATTATGAGGACCCTTGCATTAATAAAGGTTTATCGAAATAATGTAATATTAATTATAAATCCGATCATTATGTGGGAGACATCCCGAGAACAGTAGCCGCAGCTGCTCTGCCCGAGAAGATTTCCCAGTTCCCACACCCGGTTGGCTGAACTCTATCTATCTATGGCTCTGAGACCTGCGGGGTAACTTCGAACACTATAAATATTTTCTTTATAAAAAACATATGCCGTTTCCTGAATTTCTGTTGACATGTATGGATAACTCATTAGTTCACACACAAAGAGCATACTTAACATATTTTTTAAACTTCAAACTTAAACTGCAGCTACAAAAACTCAAACACTGTTTGTATACAGTAAAGAATAAAATTCAAAATAGACAAAGTCATCATTAAATCAAAATGGACTTAGAAAGGGAAAAGAAACTAGAGAAGCTATACAGTACAGTACTTGGTTTGAGAATTTTGAGTGAAAGAGCTTTAGAGGTTCAAAGAAATTTGTAATTATACTGAATTTGCTTTGTTGATTTTGAAAAAGCTTTTGATAAGGTGAAACAATAAATTTATAGAGGTCTTGGAAAAAATAGGCATTAATGAAGGAGATATTAGAATTATAAATCATCTTTACTGGCAACAGGAGGCTGCAGTGTTAGTAAATAAAGAACTTTCTAATTGGTTCAAAGTTAGACAAGGAGTAAGACAAGGCTGTGTTCTATCTCCAACAATGTATAATTAATATATATTCAGAATTCATAATGAGAGAAGCTATAAGTAACAATGAATAAATAAGAGTTAATGGGAAAGTATAATATCAAGCACACAGGTACACTATGCAAATGATACTGCTCTTATCACAGATAGAGAAGAGGTGTTAGAAAAACTGTTTAACAGGTTAGTGGAAGAGGGTGAGAAATATGAGTTAAATGTTAATGCTGTAAAGATGAAAGTAATGGTGTTTCCAAATTGGAAATACTTCAAGTTTTAAAATAACAATTAAGGTTGGCAACAGGGAACTTAATTAAGTGGAATTTTTTTTTGTGTACAGGTATTTGGGAAGTACCATTAGCCATGATGATAAACATGCAAAAGATATCATAACAAGAATAGGTCAAGCAATAACAGCATTTAATAACCTAAAACCTACTAAAATGGGACATCAACTTCAATTTGAGAAAAAGGCTGCTGAAAGAATATATATGGTCAAGACTGTTGTACAGTATAGGTCAGTAGCATGGACACTTTCAGTCAATACCAGAAAGATTGGAGGCCTTTAAAATATGGTGAATGTTAAAAATAAATTACACTGACAAGAAAACAAATGAAGTACTAAGGTTAACAAAAACTCCGAGAAATACTTGAAATGTGAAGAAAAAACAAATATGCGATACTTTGGTCATATAATTTGGGAGGTCAGGAGGGCCAGAAGGCAGAGACTGGAATAGATGAATTAAATAAAAAAACTGCTGGATCCCCAGAGATATAACAAATCTTAACAGATTGGTAAAAACTGCCCCAAAACGTTTACAGTGGAGGAATGTGGTCACCGATCTTAAGATATGCAGACGTTACTGTACTCTGATTAACAGTCCAAACACAAGCGGACACCACGTTTACAGTTAAATTGTAGACATGCTAGTGGGCAATCCTAAAGCTAAGCAACCAAATGCTTCCCAGTGAACTTTCCATAATAACTGACCTGTAAATAACAAAATAACATCCAAACCAATATACTGAACTTAAAATAATGCCCTTCCATCCAAGGATAGGTATATGTATATGTTACGTTAGGTTTATTAGATTTGGTAAGGTCTAGTTGGTAATTTTATCTTATTTAAGATCATTTGTTGCTGTTTACTGGAGATCATTTGTGGGTAAGATTTCATGCTGTTCAGATATGACACTCTCCTGGACAAACTCACCAAGCTAATACAGTACCTGCGTGGTAATATGAAAATTACTGTAAACCTTGTAATTTGTTAGTCTAGAAAGAATTTAAAATCATCTTTAAATTTTTTTTAAAAAGGGTGACAGTGGCATGGCTGCTATGTAGGTTCATGATCAGAATGAAAAAATCAGAAAAACAAAGAAATAAAGTTGCAATTCCTCTAACTTTTTTTTTATTCCAGACGTAATGAAGGTAATGTATGAGAACACCGCTACCATCAGAAAAGTTTACAGATGTTTCATTTTTTCACAATATGTTCTTATCAATATACAGTAGTAAGAAATCTTAATGAGGCGACATTTACTAGAACCTGACCGAACCATCTGAAGAAACATACATAACCTTACCTAACTTCCCAAGGACCCCCTGCCACATTAAACATAAAATACAGTACTTATTTTAATATCTGGTACCATACCAATGAAAGCGACTTTGTTGAAGTGTCATGGTGAATTTTTAAATTTTTTCTGGACATGCGAGTACACTTGGACCAAGTGGGTTGGCTGTAAACAAATAGCAGACGACAACATATGCTGACTTGGCAGATTTTTCGGTAAAGGTTAACGAAACTGTTATCACCCGAAGGAAATGTGCAATTTGGTTTAAATTTTTGGTACACACTATTAACATGATATTAAACACAGAAATGGAAACAATAATGCATAGAACCTGACCTGACAACCCAGGGTTTGTTAGGGCCTGATTATTCGCGATAAGAACAATCAGAAAAATGCAGGTCAAACATGTAAACAAGACGCTCTAACACATAATCAGCACATGATGTACAAACTATAGATGATATAAAGAGAACTTAAGTGGTATATTCGTAATTCTAAACATAATAAGGATGCATAAATATTTTATTAAAAGGATTAGGAATAACGGAACACAATTTATACAATTGGAGAGGAAGAAATGATTGTAGAGTTTGAAATGCGTTTTTAATGCCATAACATCCATGTTCACCGCATTTTTACCCCGTAATTTCCCTCATCTTTCGTGCCCTGCCCACTAACAGGGAAATTAAGATCGTAGGATAGAGTAATTTAAAAAAATTATAATAGAAAGTTGTCGTTTCTTTTAATATATACGTACAGTCCTTAAGATCATCAAAACGATAAGTAGTATAGCAAAAATAAAGAAAATCAACAAACAACTTCTAATGATAACAGTTTCATAAGCATTTACAGATTTTTCAGAGAAGTATTTATGGTAAATAATTAGTTTCTTCTCTTACAAAGGACATATACTTCATTTTAGTGTCACATGATCAGTTTTTCACTGTGTTTTATCCTGCAATTTCCCTCTTCTTACATGCCCTGCCCACTACAGATGATTTATGATTGTAAATTGAGAACAACTAAAATATGTAAATATATATATATTTTTTTTTAATTAAAATACCAATTTATAGCCACTTTTAAAGTATTTATTATAATGATAAGAAAATCTGTATGAAAAAAATTAAAGAAATCCAACAACTCCTTCTGGTGGTGGTGGTTTCCTCATAAATTACTGTAATGAACCAGTTTTCTGCAATAGAGTTTTCAAAAGTTGCTTCTTTCCATGAAAGTTGTGTACAGTATTCCCCAGAATAATAACCTTTGTCAGTCGCATTGCAGGAATTTTTGGTGGATGTGGGGGGAGGCAAAGTCCCCAAATTTCTGACACAGTGTTTATCAATCTTCTATCTCGTGAAGCAGAACAGTTTACAGGCAACACAAAGAATGTGATAATACACCCGCATCAATAGCATTATACAAAAGCAGTGTAGGAGTTTATGGCCAGAGAGTTGATTGACAGTCAAAGACTGACACACTCAACCACCACGTGCAGTAAAGGTGTGCTGATTTTGATACCACTTTGCATTGCAGGTGTGATAAACTGAATCAATACATGCAGTAGGTCGTTCACTCACACATCTTATTTTCTGAGAGGGAGAAATATTCAGACAATCCTTTCTGAGGCTTGGCGGGGGTGATTGTTTCCCCAGCACCCCTCTACTTTTTTACTTTTATCCTCTTCACCACTGATCAGCTCATTAGCCACTTGAGCGGTCGGTCACATCTCTGTTACGCACTGTCGGCAAGTACTGGACATGTACTGGCTACGCCAGTGAGCTTTGTCCCTGAAATATGAACCACTTTCAGCAATCTATGGCAAGAAACAGCATACTGGAACACACGCCCACACCATACACTCACCTTGGTCTTGGGGTGCACGTCCTTCGGAGAGGTTGCATCTAGGTTGTCTGAGGATGAGCTGGCACTCGACTGGACACACTTATTGTCCAGGAGGTGGTCGCTGGATTGTGTTGGCGACTGTGAGGGCGACTCGAGGGCCACACGCTGGTATATACCTTCCTCCAGCATGAAGGCAGCAATGTAGGGGTAGCTTCGTCACCTTCACCTGGGCAAGTCCTGGAAACCTTCACTTAGGCAGGTCGTGGACACCTTCACCTGGACAGGTCTTGGATACCTTCAACTGCACAGGTCATGAACACCTTTATCTGGACAGGCTGTGGACACATTTACCAGTACAGGTCGTGGACACCTTCACCGATATAGGTACTGGACACCTTCACCTAGACATGTCCTGGACACTACCACCTTGAAAAACACGAACACTCACACCAACCCCAGACCACCTCCACACGATGCTCATTTTACCCCACACAGACTCACGGTCGCCTCCCCTGGCTCACCACACTACGGTCTTCACCCGAGAGACGCCACCATAAACTTGAACAAAATATCCATCGAGTTCAGGTGAGGAATGACATGTTTGACACCAGCAAAGCTTTCCTTCTTCGGCAGCTCAGGGTGTGTTCACCAGCCACTGGGTAAGTCAGGGTCGCGCACCAGGCGTCCCTCTCAGCACACCCGCAACGCCCTCAACCTCAACCGATATTCATTATATTTTTACATTTCTGTTTCCTTGACGAAATTGTAGTTTACAAAGTAAGGATTTACACCAATAATATTAGGTAGAAGGCAACTAATGGCCTCTCAACTAAGGTCACGTACTGGCTGGCAGTGCCACCTGTTGGCCGTCAAGTTCCACTGCTTCACCACCTGGAAATACTGACGATAGGCCAGATAAACACCATATTTTGTTTAACTTTTTTTTATGTATTAATTAGTCATTTACATCACTTACCAGCTTACTAGCCTCAACAAAATATCAAATTCACGATTCCAAAAATAAAACTATGTGTTTATCAAATACTAATCACATAGGGACTTGGACTATAATGTAAAGGTATGCTTTAAAGGAGACACCCCAGGTGAGGACACAGAGAACGGCGGGGTCACACTGGGTATTGTCACCCAGCAAAAGAAACTGACATCGATAATTATGAGAACTACCGGATGGTGGTTTTATTACAGCCGTAATTGTTATGATTCTCACTCTACCGCTTGCCTTCTGTCTTTAAGATATATTATATTTCCAATTTTGAGTTGACTGCTGATGCATGGAATTATTTACTTTCTTTTTTTATAAATGCCTCATCTAGAAATTACTAAAAACATGTATGAGATACATAGAGTTAATCTCGCACAAATTCAACTGTATGGTAACTGGTAAATTCTCTATAAACAGATATATTTGTTTATTTCCTTCATTATTTTTTATTTATCTTTTTTTTTTTTGCTGGGATTAGCCCACCAGGGCACAGGTCACTGACCCACATCGGGGCCTGGGGGGCGAAAATGTAATAATAATAATAATAATGATGATGATGATGATGATGATGATGATGATGATGATGATAATAATAATAGTAATAGTAATAGTAATAATAATAATAATTATAATATTTCAGATAAATGAAAAAATAAATAAATAAAAAACAAAAGTAATAAAATAATAACAATGATAATAATAATAATAATAATAATAATAATAATAATAATAACACTGCATTAATAATAATAATAATAATAATAATAATAAATAAATAAAAAAGATCAAGTGCGAGAAACAATATATGTATGTTGTGTTGTCAATGGAAAGAGAAACAATTGAGACCTGCAATTGTGTGTAAATGAGGCAGAAAGTCAGATCAGCAACCTGGGACTTGGTCACAATTTCTGTGATGCCCTATGGCAGTGTAGTGGCTACTCTCCCTACAACTTCCAACTAAGCTCCGGCCGCACTCCGACCAGCCAATCAGCGTACAGCCAGCTACGCCGAGAGACTATGTCTATGCAGAGGACGTAGGGGTACGATCGCCGACCTAGTCTCGACCATCAACCTCCAGTTCAAGATCAGAGCGTTTCAAACCTTACGCTTGAGCCGCTGTGATTGGTCATCTCGCTACGCGCACCCCAGATCCTGATCCTGGTAAATTGTATAAATACGGCCACGCCTGCCCAGGGCTGACATTATACTAATAAACAGTCACGGTGAGACAGAAAACAACAACATAAAACTCTTTAACTATTATGTAAACCAAAGAAATAAATCGGGCGAGAAAAATGACGGAGTAGCGATAGCGGTTAAAAGAAACTTAAAATTTAAACTAATTGATGACTTCCAGGATGAATTTCTAGCAATAAAAATAAATACAACTCAAAGGAGACGTAATTATTGCTAATACTTATCTCCCACCGAGACGACCCTACTTACCTATAGAAGACCTATTAAAATTGGCTAACAATAGTCATCCGATGTACATCTTAGGAGACTTTAACGCCAGACATAGGATTTTTGACAATACAAATAATAACGTCGTGGGAAACGCCCTTAATCAATTAATAAATTTAGGGAAAATCAATCATCTGGGACCTAACTTTCCAACCTGGAGAAATCACAATACACAATCGACACCAGACAAAATTTTTACCAACAACAAAGCCTTTTTCAATTACCATATAATACAGGGACCTCTTACAGGCAGTGACCATCTGCCAATTATACTAACACTGTCAACAAGCCCCATACAGATACCAATAAAAAAGAGACTGAAAATGAGTAAAACAGACTGGGACAGCTTCAAAGACGACTTAAGTAATCACCACTCGATTAACCTACAAGGGAAAACAACAGAAGATATAGACTCAGAAATGGACAGAACTGCACTCAGCAATAAAACATCTATAACCAAACACACTCCTACTTCACTTTAAGAACATTACCCAACAACAGACTGCCAGAAGAAGTTAAATTAATCCAGACCTATTACAATGAAATAAAGCAGGTATGTGGAAGGAACACGGCAGTAACAGATGACTATATACGTTGAATATTTACTACAGATAAAATTAAGAGACGCGCGTAACAAGGAAGCAAACGTAAAAAATGGAATGATAAGTATAATGGCGGCTGACATGACTAAAGACACAAAAACATTTTTGGACTATAAACAAGATGATGGGGCACAACAAGCAAAAAACACCCATATTTATTAAAGGCCAAAATGGAACAAAATTATTATTGCGAGAAAATGAACAAGAGTCAGCATTCAAAGGGAATGGGTAGAAGTTTTAAAATATCAGATGGGGAAAATGAAGATTTTGATAGTGAACACGAAAGAAAGGATAGAAAGAAAGAAATGGGGAAGACAAATGCATAGAATCACCCAAGGCAATATATAGACTATAACTTATTACCTAATAATCAAATAATAACCATGGGAGAAATGATGCGCACAAATACCTTGAGAAATTTAAGGAAAAAAGCCCCTGGGCTCCTGGGTGATACACAGAAATATGATCATGAATCTACAAAACATTTAAATACACTATTAAACATTTATAACGCATGCTTAATAACTGGTTACTTTCAGATTAAACTAAAATATGCTAAAATGATATTTATTCTAAAGGGTAAGGACAATAAGGAAATATTGAAACTACAGGCCAATATCTTTATTAGAAATTACCGGGAAACTATTAAAATAATGAAATTCAAAAGACTTATAACCTTTTAACACAACATGGAAAAGCTAACAACAGACAACATGGATTTATGCCCAATAGAAATACCTAACTGCAATAGCTATAGTAACGGGAAATAATTGCAATAGAAAAAGCAAGGGTAACCAGATCAATATAATTTTAAGGGATGTTTCTAAGGCTTTTGATAAAGTTTGGCATTTGACGAAATGTAAAATATTAAAACTGGGACTTAACGAATACTTACTTCAGAATATTGTGTAACTATTTGGAATGATAGGAGGCACAAATTCAAATTGGAAACTTTTAGGAACTATGTTTAATCTTGAAATTGGGTACCTCCAAGAGGATGCCTTTCTCCAACACCATATACAATTTATCACTTCAGACACACCTCAACCTACCCCCTTTAGTGAATATGTAATGTTTGCTGATATTACTCAAATAATTATCATACCCAGGAAAATCAACTCAATTTATGGCACTCTACACGGTAAGAGCGATAAAAAACATAAATGATTTTTGCGAAAAATGGAAAATCAGGACAAATAAGAACAAATTCAAGATAATACCAATAGCCAAGATTAAAACAAGTCCGGTAATAGTCGACCAGGAACTAGCACCCCTTACAACACTGAAGGTGGGATGCTTGGTTAAAACTAACAAAAGAGGATATATAACATACTTAAAAGATAAAGAACGACAGGCAAGAATAAGATTATCAAAAATAAAACAGCACAGAACCTTAGCATTAATAACAAAGAAAGATTTATATTGCCGCTTGTCCGTCGGTATGGACTACCCACCCATCCCATTGAACACCCATAGTAAAACGTGCATTAAAAGGTTACAAACAGTACAAAATATAGCCCTCAGATTTATATATAACATAAAATATACAGACCACATCAATAATGAACAGCTACACAAGAGAGCAAACCTCTTAGCAATCAATGTAGATATACACAACAAAGCTGTAAATATTTGGAAAAAAGTGACTGAACTTAACACAGAAACATATCAAAACTGGATAAATAATATAGACAACGAAGGATTCCAAGAACACAGTTGGTTTAAATCAGCCAGGAAGAAAGTAATTGAACCATCTCCTGCCCCAATATACATATAAAACATTAATAGAGAGAATAAAAGATGAGAGTGACCTACCAGCTCCACAAGAACCTGGTAGGCCTCTCCATACAGTGTACCTTTAGACTAACATAACTAATATTTAACATTTAACATTTAACATTTAACATTTAACATTTAACATTGAACTAACATCTTAGTAAGAAAAAAAAAAAAAATCTTGACTACCCTCCAGCTACACAAGGACCTGGGCAGGCTCACTAACTCAAAAAAAAAAAAAAAAAAAAAAAAAAAAAAAAAAAATATATATATATATATATATATATATATATATATATATATATATATATATATATATATATATATATATATATATATATATATATATATATATATATATATATATATATATATATATATATATGTATACTAATATGTGTGTGATTACCCTCCCAGCTATATCAGCCAGGAAGAAGTAATTGAACCACCTCCTGCCTCAACATACACATTTCTACATAAAACATTACTAGAGGAATAAAGATGAGAGTGACCAGCCAGCTCCACTAAGAACCTGGCAGTCCTCTCCATACAGTGTACCTTTAGACTAACACAACTAACACTTAACTAACACCTCAAAAAAAAAAAAAAAAAAAAAAAAAAAATGAAACTGCCCTCCCAGTTACACACAAGGACCTGGGCTCCTTGCTCCAAGCAATAACAAAAATAATAATAATAGCAGCACATTATAAATAAGCCAATATTAATACAAGGTCTGACGACCCAAGGGAGCAGAACAAAGACAAAACACCAATAAGAAAGATGAAGCGATCTGGTTGAGCCCAGATTCTTTCTACTCCTACTGTATTTCAGTTTCACCACTTTTTCTTCAATTCCTAATAATCTTCTATCACCTCTTAACTAATGACTTCGTATCGTATCGGGAGGACATCCTACACTCAGCGACTGGACCAGCAACATCTCTCTCAGCTCCTCACCTAGTCACTCCTAAGCACTGCGCTGTACAACAATATATATACAGGAAGCGCATCGTGAGTTTCTATCCAACCTCATTCCTGAGTGAAGGTATCTACATGTACGTACGTTTGTGTGCCCATACAAAGAGATAATAGACAACTAAAGAGAATTGACAACTGGCCACATACGGTACGCTACAGCAGCAGGGTGGGTATTATTGCATTTCCGCACACAAAATTCCTACCCCTAATCTATTATCATATTCCAATAAGACTTCTGTAGCGTACTGTATGTGGCCAGTTGTCAATTCTCTTTGGTTGTCTATTATCTCTTTGTATGGGCTCACAAACGGACGGACATGTGAGATATCTCACACTCAGGATTGAGGTAGAATAGAAACTCACAATGCTATATATATATATATATATATATATATATATATATATATATATATATATATATATATATATATATATTGTTGTACAGTGCAGTGCTAAGGAGTTACTAGGTGATGAGTAGTTTGCTCAGAGGTCCTGTTGGGCGAGGAGCTTTCTGGGGGAGCTGATTGGTGAGGCGCTGTAGAGAGATGTTGCTGGTCCAGACGGTCAGGGTAGAATGACCTCCCCGGCTGTTGTTGTTGTTGTTGAGATTGTCGGACCGTAGTCCGACACGGGCCTTTGCCTATAGGCGGCCCGTTTGGTGGTTCCGGCTGGAGCTCCTCGAGCAGCCAGACCGGATTGGGATTGGAGGTGGTCCTACCTGCAGATTGGAAGGATACTACAGGTTGCAAGTGTGAGTGGACCCCCGATCAGTGGACGCTTACCACCAACCCCCACTCTTGGACGTGGTCGGTTTCGGAGTGGCGCGCCCCCCGAACTGGGGTCAGCACTTGCTGGGAGAGGATACTTTCTAAGCTATCTGGGTGGTGGGTATCGTGTGATGACCCGGAGTAGGTGGTGAATGTGGTCTGTTTGGGACTTTCGGGTTAGAGTGGCCGCTGGTGTTGTGTGTGTTTCTTGGGAGATTTGAGTTCTGTTTCGGAGGCTTTGTGTGACCTCGCAGTCGAGGAGATAGTGTTCAAGTGGGTTGGCTGCTGGTTCCTGACAGTAGGTGCATTCCATGACGTCATTTCCGATCATCTGCCAGGAGCACTTGTACCCTAGTCGAAGTCGATGAAGGCTGACTTGGGATTGTCTTGGTGTTTTCTTGTCAGCGAAAGGTGGTTCCCCTTTTGTAGCCGCCAGGTACCATTTGGCTGATTGGGAACCAGCGTTGAATGCGTGAAGGAAGCTCTTTTTGATGTGGAGCTTGCTAGTCTTTCTGAGGTGATTCTTGATCTGTTGCACGCTTGCTGGAACTTGAATGTGTACGCTACTAGAACGTGTAGCTGCCTTGGCTGCTTCGTCTGCCACGTCGTTTCCTCCGATCCCTACATGACTGGGAATCCAGTGTAAGACGACTGGGCGGTTTTGTCTTTGGAATTCCTGTACCTGTGCGAGGATCGAGATTATGATGTGGACGTTGTCTCTTGGTTGACTGTGTTGCAGCGCCTGCATGGCCGATTTCGAGTCCGTGTGAATTATGATGGACTTGTTGTGTTGTGTTGCAGCGTGTTGTAGGGCCTTTGAGATTGCTACCAGCTCTGTTTGTAGGGTGGAGCAGTCATTAGAAAGTCTCCATCGGAGGGTCTGACCTTGGGTGTAGAAGGCCGCTCCGGATATATGATGTTTTGGATCCACCGAGCCGTCTGTGAAGTATGATGCTGCATCAGCCGGTGTCTTGGTGGCTATGGCTTCCAGAGTTATTTTTTTGAGGTCCTCCTTCTGGAGGTTGGCTTTACTATCGCCTCGGTCGGTAATTTTGAATGTGGCTGGTGGAGGGCTCCATGGTGGAGGAACTATGTAACCATTGTCTCGTGTGTCTTGGTTGTTCTTGACGAGTGTTTCTGCTTGCAGGTGTCGGATGACCTCGCTTGCCTCGTGCGACCAGGTGGCCCCTCGCACTCTGTGGTCGAGGTAGAGGGAGGCACTGATTCGAATTTTGGCAACTGTGGGCTTATCTGATCTACAGATTTTGGCGAGGAGTCCGGCTGTCACCTGCTTGACTCGTACTGCCAGGGGTGGTAGTTCGGTTTTCATTTGCAAATTGCAAATTCTGGTCCACATGGGTGCTCCGAGCATGGTCCTGAGAGCATTATTTTGGATGACTTCTAGCTTAGCTATTTGGTCTTCTCTCAGTCCAATGAGTGCTGGAGCACTGTAATCTACCAGCGATCTGATGGCGGCCGTGTAGTAGGCTTTGAGCACATGAAGGTTTGCTCCTGCGGTTGTGCTGGTGAGCGACCTCATTATATTGTGTCTGCTCTTCGTCCTGTGCCTGAGATACTCGAGTTGCGGCTTGAAAGTGAGTTTCTGGTCAAACCAGATTCCAAGACACTGGTGGGTGTTGGTCCAGACTACCGGCGTGTTTTGTATGGAGAGCATCTTGTCTGGTGTGTCTGTGCAGATGGCCATCGCTTTCGACTTGGCTGGATTTATCTTGAGTCCAAGTCTGTTGCACTCCTCTTCTATAAGTTGGAGTGCGTGTTGCGTGTTGGCTAGTCTGTTTGATCCTCTTACTATAAGCTGTAAGTCGTCTGCATAGCATAGGAGCTTGGCTGTTTGTCTGAAAGGAAGTTTGACAAGATTTTCCATCAGGACATTGAACAGCATTGGACTGAGGATGCCTCCTTGTGGGGTTCCGTTTTCATGGACCCTGTAGCTTGAGGTTGCTCCCTGAAAGCGTACTCTTGCTTCTCTCTGTGTGAGGTAGTTCTGGATCCACCCCAGCAACCTTCCTTTGACGCCTTTTTCAGCGAGCGTCGTTGTAATGGCCAGTGGATTTGCTAGTTCGAAGGCCTTCTCCAGGTCGAGGAAGACCACCAGAGCTGGTTTGTAGTCCACTGTGCTGAGTATCTCGGCGATGTTGTTGCCTGTGCCGGTGTTCTCGGTGTAAGCAAAGATGTGAGGGTGTGGGCTGCCTACTTTCCACTTGAGTCGGTTGAGAGCCATTCTTTCTCCCGTCTTCGCTATGCAGCTGACAAGGGAGATGGGCCTCGGTTTATCTGGTTCTCTGGGCTTCGGAATGGGCTGTAATCTGCCTTCTTCCATTCCGGTGGGAGTCTTTGTGCTGTCCACGAAGCATTGATGACTTGTAGTAGAGCCTTGTGTCCGGCTGTACCGGCATGGGAAAGCATGGAGTAGGTTATCCTGTCGGCCCCTGGTGCTGTGTCCTTGCTTCGTTTTAGTGACTTCTGGAGATCTTGCTGGTTGAAAGGTCTGTCGGTGTCATCTTCACTGTTGCAGGCCTCTTCGATCATCTGCAGTCTGACCTGTCGCAGACGCCTTTGTGTCTCCTCCGCCTGTCTCGGGAGGTTTTTCGTTGCTGCTCGGTCAGAGAACAGTTTTGCAAGTCTCTCGGCTTCCTCTTCTGGGTTGGGATGGGTTGGTGGTGGTGGTGTTGCCTTCCCAGATGCCCTTCGGATCTGGGCCCACATCTTGCCAAGGGAGGTGTGCTCGTTCAGTTCGGAGCACCACTTGAGCCAGCTTACGTTTTTTATTTCTTTCTTCTCTTCCCTGGTATCCTTAACTATGACTTGCAGGAGATGTCTGTTTGTTGCCGTGGGATGTCTCCTGTAGTTTCTTCGGGCCATGTTCACTCTGTGGTTGAGTTCTTTCACCCTGGGACAGTAGTACCAGTAATCATTGTACTGTCTTGATGTGGGTTTTGTTTTTGGGATAGCCTCTTCTGCCGCTTGGTGAAACGCCTCGACCAATTGGTGGTGGAGGGTTGTCTCATCCACGGGTGCTGCGCCGGCCGGCTGTGATTTTTCGCGCCACTTAGCCAGGTGTTTCTTAAAGAGTCCCCAGTCTGCCTTTTGGGTATTGTATCTCCATCTCGGAGGGGGTGGAGTGGGGAGTTTGTTCACCTTCAGCGTTGTTAGGGTGGCGAAGTGGTCGCTGGTCAGCGTGGGGTGTAGCTGCCAGGAGGCCGAAGGCTGTAGTGCACTGGAGACGAAGGTTAGATCTAGCCTTCCTCCCCTAGTGTGGGTGGGCTCTCCGGTGTTCAGGAGGCAGATCTCGGGTGTATCTTGAAAGGTGGTGTATAGGTGTAGGCCGTCTTCATTTGTGGGGCTTACCGAGCTTAGGAAGGGATGATGTGCGTTGAAATCCCCTCCTATGAGTGTGGCGTGGTCTGCGGCCGAAGCAAATAATTGAGTCACCTCCAGTGAGCCCCTTGGGTTCTTGTAGATGTTGTGAACAGTTAATTCCCGTTCTCGGAGGGTTACTTTGACGGCCTGTCTCGATGTTTTCCCCACATGGAAATTGCTGCGTGACCTCGGAGGAGGGTATGCTTGACTTGACCAAGATCATACATCCTCTTGTTGACGCCTGCGTGAAATGCCTCCTGTATGTCTTGTAACCACTGAATTTGAAACAGTGGTGTTCTTGAAGAAGTGTTTCTTGTAGCAGTATAATGTCAAGCTTGTCTTTGGCTGCTGCTTCTTGCAGGAGGTGTTTCTTGTTTTAGATGCCCTGAGCATTCCATGTTAGGATGTTCAGGGTGCTGATGTTTTCCACCACTGTTTCATCGGGGACTTCTGGTGGTCCTCGATGGAAATGTCCAAGTTCGATTCCAACTGGATCAGGTTCATATCTTCTTGTTCTGTGGTTTTTGCCTTCTGGGCCGTGGTTCGGTTCGGGGGAGTTGAAACGTCCAATTTCTTTCTGGGAGCTGTCGGTACGTGTATCATTTCTTCTGGTGCCTTGGTGTGTGCTTCTTTTGTCTTTTTCGTGGTTGTCGTTGTCTGCTGCTTGGGTGGCTGAGGTGTGGCCGTAGTGAGGCCAGGAAACTGGGCTGCACTTTGGGTGTTGACCGGCTGAGGAGGTTGGCTTTGTTGTTTTGGCCTTTGGGTTCCCCACACGAAGGTACTTGGTGGGGCTGGTGTGCAGGCGGTGGGGGCCGGTCTTGCTGCTGGTCGGTTTGCCTGGACCCTCTTTGTCCTCTCGGAGCATCCAGGATTCCAGGCGTGGTATTTGCCCCAGCAGTTGGCACACTTGGGGGCAATTTTTTCTCCATTTTTCAACTTGGTGAGGCAGGAGTGTGTGCCGTGCTTCTGTGCGCAGACTGCACAGATTTCCTTGTACGTGCACCTTGTCTGATGGTGCCGTATTTCTGGCATCTCAAGCACCGCAGGGGCTCTGGGACGAAGGGCCTCACTTCGTAGATCCCCCAGGTTTTGAGGTCTATGGTGCTGGGGGGTGAACCGTAGTGCGTTATGAGCACTTGTTTTGTGGTGGCCGTCTTGTCGGACGGGGGAGAGCATCTCTCGGCTTTTAGGATCTTCGGGTGGTTCTCCAGGAGTTCGAGGGGTAGTTCCTTTGGGTACCGGAGGACTACCGACTTCATCAGTTTCTGGGCGGGGTCCAGCTTGGTTGATGCAACGGTGGTGGTGTTTTGCAGGTAAGTGTCGAGGGTGGTGGCGGAGTCCTTGTCTTTGGGGTGAATGATCATCTCCCCCTTTAGGTTGGGCCGCACTGAGAACTTGGCCAGTGGATTTAGCTTTTCCATCTCTGTGATGGCGGCATATGTCGTTTTTGTGTCCGTTTTCGTGATCCGAAATTTTGGCAGTGTCGTTGGAGGTGAGCTGGTGGTGGTGATGGGTGCCTTTTGGGCTGCTTGACGGCATTCGTTTCCCGAAAAAGCACGTCGGCGTTTTTTGTTTTCTACCTTCGTCCAGTTGTCGTCCTCAGTGGCGGTAGCAGTGGTGATGGTGTTGTTGGAGGTGGTGGCAGTGTTCCTGCTTTTCAGGGCTTCATTGAAGGCGCGTAACTGGTCCGCTTTCTCTGTGCGGAGCCTGTCGTGGTTCGGGTCGTCAGGTTGGCGGTTCAGGCGGGGGTCGCGGTTAGGAGGGCGTACGCGCTCCATAACCGGTGGTTGATGTGGTGTTTTTTTTTTATATTAAAACCTACCTATTCTGGTTGAGTAAGTAGCAGAGGAATTTCAGCACTCCCCACTGGCTGGTGGTCGTAGAGTGGTTCCTGAGCTTCTCTCCCGGAGCCCTGTTGGGGAAGCCTACTTCCTAGTGTAAGTGACTGCTCACTTATAGACGTGAGCTAAGTGTGCCTATTTGGGAAGGATAAGGATTGCTACCCTCTTTCCAGGTGGACCCGCACGATCACGGTTTTCCTGGAAAGACTCGGCTGGGATGGGTTTTGCTCCAACCCCCTTTCGTGTTCACAATCTCCTGGGAGGAAGGTGAACAGTTACAGGGGGGACCGCAGGACGAATACACTTTTGAGGGTGCAGGTCCCTAGGCCAGAGCGAAAAAGGAAAAATAGCAGTAGAAGGAAAAGAGCTCAAACCACGCCGGGAATATCGCGCTATAACTGCTCTCCAGCTGGAGTGTGGGTCACTCACACCACCAGTGGGGAGGGCAAGCTAATGCTCGATAAACCGAAAACGCTCGTGAGTTGTTGTCGACGATGTCAGTCGTGGATGGTCCGGTCCGGGAAGATGGCCAACAATGGCACAAGGGAGAGGGCAATCAGCCAAATGGTACCTGGCGGCTACAAAAGGGGAACCACCTTTCGCTGACTAGAAAACTCCAAGACAAACCCAAGTCAGCCTTCATCGACTACGACTAGGGTACAAGTGCTCCTGGCAGATGATCGGAAATGACGTCATGGAATGCACCTACTGTCAGGAGCCAGCAGCCAACCCACTTGAACACTATCTCCTCGACTGCGAGGTCACACAAAGCCTCCGAAACAGAACTCAAATCTCCCAAGAAACACACACAACACCAGCGGCCACTCTAACCCGAAAGGCCCAAACAGACCACATTCACCACCTACTCCGGGTCATCACACGATACCCACCACCCAGATAGCTTAGAAAGTATCCTCTCCCAGCAAGTGCTGACCCCAGTTCGGGGGGCGCGCCACTCCGAAACTGACCACGTCCAAGAGTGGGGGTTGGTGGTAAGCGTCCACTGATCGGGGGTCCGCTCACACTTGCAACCTGCAGTTTCCTTCCAATCTGCAGGTGGGACCACCTCCAATCCCAATCCGGTCTGGCTGCTCCTGGAGCTCCAGCCGGAACCACCAAACGGGCCGCCTATAGGCAAAGGCCCGTGTCGGACTACGGTCCGACAATCTCAACAACAACAAAGCTGATCTCTCTCTTTCTACCTACACGAACCAGCCAGCAACACCTCCTCCTCCTCCGCCTGCCTGGCGGTCCTCGCTCCTGCCGGCGAGCATGGCAACCCACAAGCTGTCCTCCTCTGAGCACCCTCACCAACCAGCTCTCTCTACATCACGCTTGTAACCATGCTGCCTTCCCAGCACCAAGCTGCATTGTACATCCAATACAACATGTATACAGAGAGCACATTGTGAGTTTCCTTTCTCCATCCCATCCTGAGTGTGAATCCAAACAAACATCCCGTACCCCACAAGTTTCCTTTCTCCATCCCATGCTAAGTGTGAACCAATATCTCATAACCCCACAGGATAAAAGTAAAGTAACACAGTACAAGGTCATTCACTCAACACTCGATGATGCCACACAGCATGCTGCTCACACCATACTTTACGTTTATGATTAAATAAAAATCCACACCTGCTGTGAAGTACTCTTAGAAGTCTGTCAGTGAATGTGTGGCAAAACATATAATTTTAGTTTTAAACAATGTACTAGAATATGTAATAACTTACATAATTACAGTTATATAACTTAGAGTAATTTTATGTGTATTAAAGAACATGTTAGTGTGTTTGTGTAACATAAAAACAATATTATTTCATTCAATAGAATACCTGTATGGTTCAGTTATATCACAAACATTAGTCTCCCAACAAATAAAATAATATGGCAGTCTTTTAGTTTATTATTAAATGGCAACTCCAGGAGCGGCTGGCGCGGGCCCCGACTGTGGAACTTCTATCTTGGGTTCAGAAAAGCGCTATTACAGTGTCTCCCAACTCTCACCTGCTGTTGTCTCCCAGTTTAGCTGTAGTTGGCATGACTTGCCATCTCCAGTTGGGGGATAAGAACCAGCACTCCCGCACAACACGTACACTGACGAGCAAATTCCTAACACAAACTATAACGTGACAAAGACCTCCAGGAATACAGTGTTTCAGTGAGTATAGCGATACAATTTTATCTCACAAGTTGTACATTATTTACTTTTTACTTTTATCCTCTTCGCCACTGATCGGCTTGTTAGCCGCTTGGGCGAGGTGACGAGAACATTACTGTATGTTGCAATCATCAGTAAAGCACAAGGTTGCAGGAAATGACAAGTGTGAGGTGTACGTGATACAGCAGCAGTTGAAAACAATCCGGATGACTGAACAGTACATCACACAAGCGTAAAATTTTTTAACATTTACTCAATATTTGTTTAAGGGGAAATGGTTACGAATTATTCTTTATTGGGAACTTTGTTATACGAATTCAGTGGAATATTATATGCTGTAAAAAATGGTTTTACATGATAGAAATGAACAAAACATTAAAAATCACATACCATTTACAATTCAGCGGTACAGAACCTAATTTACTTAGTGGTCATCACACCAAGTGGCGGTCATGCCGAGCGAAGGAGGCTAGTAGAACCCTTCCATTGTTCTTAGTAGTCTTATCAAGGGCTATTCTGAAGTTCAGGATTTTTTAATATCCCCCTATTTTTCAGAAATAAGTTATCATAATGATCCCGTTCAGCTTAACCGGTTAACGCTAATATCTAATTTTACCTTATCTAGTTTTATTATATAAACTTGGCGTTCAAATTGACATAACATAAAATATATTCTTTAATTTTACAGACTCCTTTAATCATGAAGTTAACCAAGTTTCCTATTCCTAAAGTTAATTTTTATTCGTACCATTAGAAAACATTCATCAGAAAACATTATATATTTAGCATGCAATTCTGAAAGAGTTGCCAGACAGTCATTACTACTCATAATGCTGTATAGCGTTCATCGTGAAATTTATTCCAACAATTTTGATTAGCCAGTCTTATAGAAATATGTTTTTTTATTCAGTAATCATTTCCGAGTGACCCGAAATATCTGTATGTAAAATGTCAATAATAATGAAGTATTGTACGAGAATCCCACTATAATGTGTTCTCGAACATCTGAAATACACATAACGATCTATGTTTGACAAATTTATATATAAAAAAAAAACATTATTGTACAGCTACTGACAGATAATAACTGTATTATTGTTTTTACACTCCATAAAAAAATTTCATTCTCCTGTAGACGAGACAGGCATTCGCATAAGATACAACAGCTTGCAGTTGTAATAAGATATGTGTTACTTAATGATTCTGGAGTTTGGAATTGCTATGAAGATCCAGTTTCGACCCCGGACATATACTGTAAGGTAAGAGCAAGAAAAGATTCTCATGATAAAGAAGGCGAGATTACTCTTAACAGCCTGGCTTGGAAAAACCTTGCTCCGAACATATGAAGCATTGTGACGACTTTTCAGCTTGATTTGGTAAAAGCTATAATGGAGCCAGCACAGTGGAAAGTAAACGTGTTGGTATTGCAACTACATTTCAAAATTGTGCTCCTGCTCCATGTACATATTACCTACACTGTCTTGCACTGTTTGAACCTGATTGCCTCAAAATCCGTCTCCATCTCTGCAAATTGCGAAAGACATTTCAATATGTTTTCGATCCAATGCCAAAAGAAAATCAAATAGCTTGCATTGAAACATCTGATGATACATACTTGCATGATACACATTTTGTTGAGCGGTACAGTTACCATTGCCAATCTAGACAGGACCGTAGAGCCATGCAAGTGAGAGTGCAAGGAGAGGACGCGTTTGAAAATCCGAAGTTGTGTAAAATTGAACTGATGGAGAGAGAAGTACTTATTTTGCGATGTATCTATAGATCCCCGAATTACAGCTTATTAAACGAAGGGTACTTAAGAGCCTTAATAGGTAATTTAACAGCGCTCAACTCTAGCCACCTCTTTGTCATGGAGGATTTCAACTATGGCAACACCGACTGAAGGAATGAAGTTACCCCAAATTACCTTTAATAATCCTGCTAGTTTTTTGTAGAAACTCTGAGAAACCACTTTCTATGTCAACATTCGACTCACTATAGAGGGAAAGAAACACCCAAACTGCTGCACCAGCCATCATTTTGACACTGTCCTTGAGCATTAACTGTTACTTGGTTAATGATAAGAGCAGGCCAAGGTTCAAATATTACAATGGTGATTACGACACGATGACAGATATGAGGGGGTATTCACTGGCCTGACTCGCTATTAAACAAATATGAGGATACTACCCTGAAATTCATAATCAATAAAGTGAACTTCTTGATTGATAAATATATACCCAAGACCAGACCCATTGACTCGATGTAGGATTTTTAATGCTAGACGCGATTGTATTTTTGAAAACTCAATTTCCACCGAGTTGGAGGTACAGCCTGGTCAGGAGGCATACAGATTACAGCCTACAACCACAAAATCACTGACATATGACAAAGCTTTTATTTTATTTTTTTACGGAGTTGTGGTCACGGCTGTGATAAAGGCCAACCAGGGAGTGTAGTACTGTGATTTTAGGTAAATCAGTTCATAGTGTCATCAGTGACTACGGAAGAGGTTGTAAATAACTTAAAGTGAATACAAACTGGCAAGCAGGCTGGTAAGGCACCACTGCCAGCAGAGACCAAGTCGTGTTACAGGTGCCACAGAGACTTTAAATTTTATTTTGTTTGTGTGCTTTCTCGAGGACTGAAACTGTGCCTACAATACACCATTCATAGGGAGATACAGTGTACACAGTGATAGCACAAAGTGATATAGTCATCGATGAGAACCGGAAAAGAAAGTATAAGGAAACACTAGTTGAAAATAAAAATAAAATAAAATAAAATCAACTTGGCTATCCTTAAAGGCATTCTAATACCGCCCCAAAGAAAGTTTTATTTTATTTTTCTGTGTTTCTAAAGGACTGAGTGGGTGTATAAAATCCGTTATTCATAGCAAAATGCAGTGTACAGTCTCGTTCAAGATTCTTCGAACACTGCTGGAGACAGCTGGCAACTCAAGGCTATTTGTTTACTATACTACGTAGTAAAAATTATGAATGGATGTAAAAGTGATCGGTGATTGGTTACTTAGTTCCCCGTTGCTTAATTAATGGTTTGGCTTTGTTGTTTCGTATTATATTATACCTTTCTGCTGGTATATACTGTTAATTTGATTTTAAAATGGATAGAGCAATGGGCCAACCTATATGAATTCATGTTTAGACAATTAAACATAAGTAAAAATCGGTAAGCATGTTAAAGAACATCATGCATCAGGCACAGCTGTGTGCAGGCTGTTTATGAGGTTGCTTGTTTATCATTAATTTATACTAATATTATCTTCAAACGATTAATCCATTTCGGGTAATTAATCCAGTTGTATGTAACCGATGCTAAACAGACTTCTTTCTAAAGACGTTGATTTCATGCAATGCAAACTGCTGTTATAATTCGCTGTGAGATTAAGCAGAATCATCGGTTCACTGCTACCTGTAGTAAGTGTGTGTGCATGTAGAGAGAGTGAGAGAGAGTGTGTGTGTGTGTGTGTATCAGTCTGTGTATGTGTTTAATAATGACGTTGTGTAATTGAAGGTGATGGTAATTAATCTTACGAACCATCCATCTCATGGTGTGAATTAGTGAGGGAGGATATGCCTTATACTTTTACAAGCCTTTATCTCGCAATATCATTGTCATTCCAAAACTCTGAATATTGTAAACATCAAATAGTATTTCTTTCGTTAAGTGTCTCTCCCCCCCCCCCCATATCCTTGTTTCTGACTTGTGTGGATTAGGTCACCTTTAGTCTGGTGTCTTTTAACATGTTATATTTTATTTTATATTTAAAACAAATATGAATGATGTTGTAGTGGACGTCTCCCCTACAACTGCGTAGCCACAGCCACCAGCTGCTACCGTCTTCCCTAGCAACCAAGCGTATCCGCATTCCAATGCCGCCGTATCCTAGCAACCGAGCCAAAAGACCAGCGACTTCTCGGGTTTTCCCAACATGACTCATAGCGGCTGCTGGGTATATAAGCTCTGTCTCTCCATTGAGATTCATTCCGGCCTCACTTCTACAACAAGCAACACCTCCTCCTCCGCCGTTGCCTGGCTCCCTTCGCTTCTCCTCGCCTGCCTGGCGGTCCTCGCTCCCGCCAGCGAGCATGGCGACCCACCAGCTGTCCTTCTCTGAGTTTCCTCACCAACCAACTCTCATTCTGCCCATCTTCCTGAACAAGCAACACCTCCAGCACCAGACTGTCTATAATATAACTTATATTATACAAGAAAACCACTATAGAGTTTCCTTCCATCCTGAGTGCTAGACAACATTAATATCTCGATACCCCTACAATGTATTATAATTTTTTTCTTATGTACTTATTTATTTATTTATTCATTTATTTTTTATAAATGCCTAATAAAATATAAATATAACGCTGGCGTTATTGGCGGGAAGGTGAGAGAGAAAGGTGGAGTCAGTGCTGACTACCCTTCCAGTCCTTCAGTTGTAGAAGGCCCCTGCTAACATGGAATACCACACGCAGAAAATCACTGAACGTGGAAGACTAATCGGCATGAAATTGCCCGAGAATTGGGGGTTTGTCGATCAACTGTATATTGTTGGATTAAGCGACGGGAAGAGGAGGGAAGTTTAAAGGACCACCACAGGACGGGAATGTCGCCCAGGACAACACCTGAACAAGTTGAATCCATCCGGAATTTCGCTGAGGCCAACCCCTTCAAGACTTTCTTTTTCAATAAGAGAGGATCTCCAATTAAATATTTCCCTTTTAACAATCAGGCGAAGACTTAACGGAGGAGGCATTCACCATAGAACTCCCGTCACCAAGGAGAAGTTGAATGAGCGACATCGCGAGGGCAGGTTGCAGTTTGCTCGATGGTATGCTGAAGAAGGCCTAGATTTCTGGGGAAGAGTAATATTCACTGACGAAAAAACTTTCTCATCTACCTCTCACGGAAGGTTGCATTGCTGGAGGAGGAACAACACCCGATATGCTAGACAGCATATTTATGAGGAAGCAAGGAGTGGCCATGTGACTTGCAATGTTTGGAGATAGATATATTTGTATGGAGTTGGAAAGGTGACTGACATAGAAGGAAGATTCACAGCTGAACAGTATTTAGAAATACTCGAAGAAGTTATGCTTCCCTCGGTACGTGCATATGCTTTCCCGTTTCCCGAAAACATAATTTTCATGCACGATGGGTGTCCTATCCATATAATTTTCATGAATATAAGTCAAATTGTATAATAAATGTAAAGGAAACAATCCTGTTCTAACATCCTCACTTATGCAGTATGTATTCAGGATGATTTAAGTCAAACAAATCCTAACATTATACTTATAATTATTATGAAAGAGTACAGTATAATATATGATAAATATATTGCATGTGAAATAATTACCATATATACCACGGAAAAAATCAGAGAGAGAGGCGGAGACAAAGAAACAACTGGATAACGACACAATTCATACAATACAATATTACAGGGGAAATTACAACAGGATGAGGGAAGAGATGAGGGGTATCCACTGGCTTGACTCATTAAGGCACAAGAACGCAGACACTATGCTGAATATCATAACTAGTAAAGTGACCCATGTGATCGATAAATACATACGCAAGACCAAACCCAGTGCCTCAAGGAATACGAGGGGATCCCTACACATGAACTATGCGGCGGTCGACAAAGTTAAGAAGAAAACCCAGAAATTCAGGACGTGGGTTGGGTCAAATGATGAGCAGGACAAGAGGATGTATGCAAGAGCCAGAAACCAAACAAAGATACAATGTAGAAGGGCTGAAAAGGAGTTCCAGAGGCTGGTTGCAAGCGAGGTCAAGTCAAACCCAAAGGCGTTTTACCGCTATGCAAAGTCGAAATTAAAAACGCGAGTAGGAGTATCAGACCTGAGGCTTGAAGATGGTAGTTACGTAGAGTCTGACCAGGATAAAGCTGAGGCATTGAACAGCTTCTTTTCCTCGGTGTTCACAAGAGAGGACGCGATTAACCTTCCTGCATTTGAGGACAGACGGTTCGACACAGCACTGACCCACATTGTGTTCACAGAAGAGGGTATTAGAAATAAACTGTCCAGGCTTAAGGTCCAGAAGAGTCCCGGACCTGACATGGTGCATCCTAGAGTGCTAAGAGAGTTGTGCAACGAGCTTGCCGAGCCCCTGAAGATCCTGTTTTGTTAATGCCTGGATGAACAAAAGGTCCCCAGTGAATGGAAAGTGGCTTTTGTGAGTCCTATCTTCAAGAAAGGCGATCGTCACTCCACGAACAACTATAGACCGGTGAACCTGACCAGCATAATATGTAAAGTACTTGAGAGTATTATTTGAGATGCCGTGATGGAACATCTACTACGAAACAACCTTGTAAAGGATTGCCAACACGGTTTTATGCCGGGGCGCTCCTGCTTAACACAATTGCTCAAGGTATTGGATATTTGGACCCATATTCTGGAACGGTGTGGTAATATCGACAATATTTACCTAGATTTTGCCAAGGCTTTCGACACTGTACCCCACGAAAGGCTGAAAATCAAACTGGAAGGGTACGGAATTCGGGGAAATGTCCTAGCGTGGCTAAAAGACTTTCTACATGACCACAAGCATTGTGTGGTGATTAATGGCACGAAATCATCATCCATACCTGTCACAAGGAGGGTAACACAGGGCAGTGTATTGGGCCCGCTGTTGTTTGTTTGTTTCATAAATGACATGCCTGACGTTGTACACTCCTCCATACAAATGTTTACCGATGACGCCAAGTTATTTCGGGAAATTAAGAACCAAGTAGACTGTGAAGAGCTGCAGAAGGACTTCTGTGGGCTCCAAGAATTGTGGAAGAAATGGCTGCTGAGATTCAATGTCACAAAGTGTAAGAGGATGCACCTGGGGCGTACCAACGGTAAGGAGGCGTATCATATGTCCCAACGGGATGAAGAAACTGCACTATTTGAGACTGAATGTGAGAAGGACCTAGGTGTGTATGCTGACAATGAGTTGAAGTTCTCGGGCCACTGCGAGAAGAAAGTAAATCAGGCAAATAAATTTTTGGGTCTTATAAGAAAGTCGTTCAGATATCTAGACGGTCCGTCCCTCGTAACGATCTTCAAGAGTGAAGTGCTTCCCCATCTGGAGTACTGTCACCCCGCCTGGTCCCCGAGATATGCGAGGGACTGTCAGTTGGTTGAAAATGTTCAAAGGAGGGCCACCAGACTGGTGCCTGCCCTTCGGCACCTCAGCTACCCTGAGAGATTGGACCTCCTGAACTTGCCTAGCTTATACTACAGACGGGCAAGGGGTGACCTAATAGAGGTGTATAAGCATCTCAAGGGGCACTACTTAGTCGAGTGTCCTTACTTGGAGCTGGCGGACGCTCGTCCCACAAGGGGTCACAGCTCAAGATTGAAGAAGCCGCAAGTCCAGAAAACTGTGAGGGCAAACTTTTTCGGAGTGAGAGTTGTGAAGTCTTAGAACAATCTACCAGAAAGTGTTGTGACGGCACCTAGTGTGAGCTCTTTCAAGACAAGACTTGACCAACACAGGAGCGGGTTCAGGTACATTCAGGAGCCGGTGCATGCCCAGTACTTGCTAATAGTGCATAACAGAGACGTGACCGATCGCCCAAGCGGCTAACGAGCCGATGTTTTGGTGAAGAGGATAAAAGTAAAAGAATATAAGGAGACCGTTACACATGAACAATGCTGTGGTTGACAAAGTTCAGAAGAAATCTCAGAAATTCAAAAGATGGGTCGAGACAAATGATGAGCAGGACAGGAGGATGCATGCCAGGTCCAGGAACCAAGCAAAGTCAGCGTGTAGAAGGGTTGAAAAATAGTTTTAGAGGCGGATTGCAAGCGAAGTCAAGTTAAAGCCAAAGGATTTCTTCCGTTACGTGAAGTTGAAATTAAAGACTGGGTGTATCAGATCTGAAACTTGAAGATGGTAGTTATGCAGACTCCTATCAGGACAAAGCGGAGGCGGTAAACAAATTCTGTTCCTCTGTGTTCACAAGAGAGGATTCAAACATTCTCCATGCGTCCCAGGAAAGACGGTTTGACACAGCACTTCCGCACATTATGTTCTCAGAAGTGAGTATTAGGAACCATTTGTCAAACTTATGGGCTCATAAGAGCCGGGACCCTGGCAGCATGTAACCCAGAGTACTAAGAGAGTTGTGCAACGAGCTTGCTGAGCCTCTTAAAATCCTGTTCTGGAGATGCATGGATGAGCAAAAGATCCCCAGCGACTGGAAAATGGCATATGTGAGTCCTATATTCAAACAGGGAGATAACGCCACTCCACAAATAATTTTAGGCCAACATAGTGTGAAAAGTACAAGAGGGCATTATAAGAGATACCATGATGGAACATCAACTATTAAACAACCTAGTAAAGGAATGCCAACACTGTTTTTTGCCGGGACGCTCCTGCTTGACACAATTACTAATGGTGCTGGATGTGCTGACCCAGATCCGGGAGAGTGGTGGCAATATCAACAACGTTCTAATCCCTCTAACTATCGCCCCATTTCCCAAACTTCACCCCTCTCTAAGATTTTTGAAACTATCTTAAACTCCCATTTTCTCCGTCACCTTGAACGCCTTTCTCTCTTGTCAGATCACCAGTATTGGTTTTCGCCAGGCGAGATCAACTGGTGATCTGCTCTCCTACTGTACCCATCTTGGGTCATCCTCTGTTAGGGGTTATGGGGAAACCTTTGTCGTGGCCCTCGACATCTCCAAAGCATTTGACAGGGTATGACACAAGTCTTTGCTTTCTAAAGGTTTCTCTCCTCCACTCTGTTCTCTCATTTCTAGCTTCCTTGAGAAACGATCCATTGCAGTTGTTGTCGAGAGATTGATCCCTCCTCTTTCTCTACCATTAGTGGTGTTCCACAGGGTTCTGTTCTTTCACCTACTCTCTTCCTTCTTTTTATCAGTGATTTACTTCACACTACAACCAATTCTGTCCATTATTACGCTAATGATTCTACTCACCACTCTTCTCATTTTTTCCTTCCCCCTAACTCTCATACTAGATCTGTTTCTAGAGCTGATATCGTTTCTTCTATCAATGCGTATCTGTGCAGCATCTCTGAATGGGGAGGTAGAAATTTGGTCAAATTCATTAGTAAGAAAACACAGTATTTACCTATTATCCTTTCAAAAATAGAAGATCTTCCACTAGTCACTTTTCAGGGCACAACCATTTTGCCAAATTTTAAAAGAGATATACTGGGCCTCACCATTTCCACTAATATGTCATGGAAGCCACACTTCTACAACATAGCTAAAGCTGCCTCCCGAAAGCTGGGAATGCTGTACAGATGCCGTAGCTACATCACTCTTGAGCAGTTGCTTCGGGTTTATAAATTCATTCGTAACTTGGAGTACTGCTTTCATATCTGGAGTGGTTCTTCTTCTGTCCAACTGTATAGGGTGGAATCAAATGCATTTCGTCTTATTAACTCTCATCCTTTAGTTAATAATCTCTCTTCCCTTTCTCTTCGCCGCAATGTTGCTTCTCACTCTCTCTCTTTTACAGGTACTTTAACGGGCAATGTTCGGTGGATTTGGCATTGTGTGTACCGCCGGCAATGCAGTAAGCTCGTAACACTCGTCTTGCCCGCAGTGCCCACCATTTCTGTGTGGATGTCGGCGACAGCCAAGCTGTAGAATGCTTTGCCTTCTTCTGTATTTCCATCACAAAAAAACCTGGTTTACCGCCATCTTAGTGGTAAAGAATAACACGCAGTATTCTTTTTCTCTAATTTCTACTCCCCCCCCCCCAAAAAAATAAATAAAAGAGCCCATAAAAACTATTGAACAGTCAACAATGACAAAAATAGGTTTACGACTCACCTCTCTGGATCTTTCAGAAATCGGAAGAAAGGCAAGTTTCTGTTCTTTTTAGTATTGTTGGAGCAATTAATATCTGCACAGTAACTGTATCCCATTGTAGATAATAAAATAATGTGCACAAGACAATAAAAAACATGAATTCACATAAATGTGCATCTCCCTCCATTTACTCTTTGCCTGCAACCTATCCGCCGCTTGATAATACTGAAACCTGTGTGTTCTCTAGCAGATACAGTGAAGATGGTGCGCGTGGTGGTGGTAGGTGGGGGGGTCAACGGTGTTGGCAGCGCCCTGGCCATTCTTCACCGTCTACCAGAGTGTGACCTCACCATTATCACCCAGGACCTGACCCCTAACACAACAGGTCAACACAATCCTTCAGAATTGATTTTGTGGTCATTAGGTCACCTCACAGTAGTCTCCCATTTTAGGATTGAATTTTATGTTAACTTAGAATTTAACCTGACTACAGGTTTTTAGGTCACAAGTCAGCTTAGAGGTCAGTTTTAACCTTCGATACTAAATTTAGGGTCACTCAGAGGTAAAAAATGTGTTCACTATTTGAACTGAACTTACCAGCTACTGATTGGGATGAATAATGTGTCAATACTGTGGCATTAAAGGATCACAGTGCCAGCTTAGTTTCTTTCTGTTAGTTTAGTGCCATCATAGTGTTAACTTTTCGCCACTTTGGCAGCTAAATATCATCATACAATAGTGTCAGCTTAGTAAAACATAGTGTCTGCTTAGTGCCAGCTTAGTATAACATAGTGTCTGCTTAGTGCCATCTTAGTATAACATAATGTCTGCTTAGTGCAAGCTTAGTATAACATAGTGTCTGCTTAGTGGGCGATCGGTCACGTCTCTGTTACGCACTATTGGCAAGTACTGGGCATGCACCAGCTCCTGAATGTACCTAAACCCGCTCCAGTGTTGGTTAAGTCTTGTCTTGAAAGAGCTCACACTCGGTGCCGTCACAACACTTTCTGGTAGATTGTTCCAAGAGTTTACAACCCTCACTCCGAAAAAGTTTGCCCTCACAGTTTTCTGGACTTGCGGCTTCTTCAATCTTGAGCTGTGACCCCTTGTGGTTAGTGTACATGACATTCAAGCTAGAATTTGTTCTCGGTAACGTCTCTGCTCTTAGTAGTAACCCCCACCCCCTCATTCTCAGAAGCTGCAGCATTTGCTAAGTACACTGTATTTTGCAAGGTGTGGTTTGAAATGGCATTGTTTACAAGGCGCTCGCCTACTCCCGTCTGATAAGCAGAGTTGGTGCCACCTCCTGGGTTGGGGGTAGAGTGGGTGGAGGGTGCGCTGCTGTCCCCTGGCCCCGTATCGGCACACTTGCTTCCACTACCCTCTCCCTGAATTTAACCCATGCACACTCGTCCCCGTTCCTCCCCGACTCTTCCTTTCTCTGCTTCAAGCCCTGCAGGAGCTTCTTGTGCTGTTCCCTCTACATTACCGTGCGATCTGGGTGAATGAATACACTCCGAAATGTCTCCTCCTTGCTAAGTTTTTTGCCTGCCGAATAACCTCCCATTTCTCCTCCTCATTCACTAGTGTGATCCTGAGGGGGAGAGGCTTGTCCCCCCTGCTTTTGTCCCAGCCTCCTCACATCCTGAGGGGTTGATGGCATCTTCAGAACCTCTGTACAAATATTCTTAAACTGCATCTTATCGTGTGTTATCTTGTAGTGGATTCCTCCCCTACAAACGCCGTTTGTCGCTGAGTAGCCGACCCTCTTCGAATTCCCTAGTGTATGCCTCGTGGTCAAGGTCGGCAACCAGCGCCGCCTAACAAGGCTGAGGTCAACTATTAAGCCACGCCTACCTCCGCTATATAAGACCTCACCTCGTGGTGACCTGTCCCTTTCTATCCATAGCTACCAGCAAGCAACACCTCCTCCTCCGCTCCTGCCTGGCGGCCCTCGCTCCCGCCGGCGACCATGGCGACCCACAAGCTGGTCCTCCTCTGAGCACCATCACCAACCAGCTCTCTCTACTCAACGCTTGTAACCATGCTGCCTTCCCAGCACCAAGCTGCATTGTACATCCAATACAATATGTATACAGAGAGCACATTGTGAGTTTCCTTTCTCCACCCCATCCTGAGTGTGAACCAAAATCCCGTACCCCACAAATGGTGACCCCCGGAGATTCGCACACACGCACACAGGATGGAGGAGAAATTGATCACTCTCCCAGTCTTCAATCAACATGGAAGACTGGCTTATCCACACGGAGGCAGCTCTCATCAGCTCTACAGCTACTGTCTCTACACCGCAGGTTAAACACCCTAGAGCAGCTTTGCTACTCTAAGCAGACAGCCGCTCCTCTTCCTGCCCCAAGCACCATGTCCTACCGACCCCAACACACCCGTCCTGCCTCAGACGCCGCCCCCGGCCCAGCAGTACCCCCTGCTACTGTCCTGGACCCTCCTCCTGACGCGGCCCCTGCTCCTGACGCGGACCCACACACCCCTCTTTTCTCCCTCAGGTACTCCCTGCCACTGTCCTGCACCCTGCTGCTGTCGTGGACCCTGGTGCTGTCTTGCACCCTGCTGCTGTCATGCACCCTGCTGCTGTCATGGACCCTCTTCCTGACGCAGCCCCTGCTCCTGACGCGGACCCACACACCCCAGCAGGCGCTACTGAGGACTCTGTATTTGCCGGGAGAGAAGCACCACATTCCTTGCCTCCACAACCCTCCCTCTCCCTCTCTTCTCCCACAGATCTCGTGTATGTAGACAAAGTGTCTCCCATAGCGGCCGGCTCATCCACGCCCTCGCCGTTATGTCTTACATGTGGCATACAACCCTGCCGACAACAAGTCTCCTGCACCGCCCGTTATGCCTCACATGTGGGATGCAACCCTGCAGACAACAAGTCTCCTACACCGCCTGGAGGGAAGGGGGAGTATTGTAGTGGATTCCTCCCCTACAAACGCCGTTTGTCGCTGAGTAGCCGACCCTCTTCGAATTCCCCAGTGTATGCCTCGTGGTCAAGGTCGGCAACCAGCGCCGCCTAACAAGGCTGAGGTCAACTAAAGACTTCGTATCGTATCGACCTGTCCCTTTCTATCCATAGCTACCAGCAAGCAACACCTCCTCCTCCGCTCCTGCCTGGCGGCCCTCGCTCCCGCCGGCGACCATGGCGACCCACAAGCTGGTCCTCCTCTGAGCACCATTACCAACCAGCTCTCTCTACTCAACGCTTGTAACCATGCTGCCTTCCCAGCACCAAGCTGCATTGTACATCCAATACAATATGTATACAGAGAGCACATTGTGAGTTTCCTTTCTCCATCCCATCCTGAGTGTGAACCAATATCCCGTACCCCACAAATGGTAACCCCCGGAGATTCGCACTCACACAGGATGGAGGAAAAATATCCCGTACCCCACAATCTTACTCTCAGTTCCCTCCGCCTGGCTCTCGGGGACTCCAAAAACTACAACATTGTTCCTGCTCTGGAAAAGTTCCCATTGTTCCTTCTCTCCCCTAACAGTTAATTTTCATTTCTTTGACACACTTCTTCAGAGTCCCTAGCTGCTGTAGAACCCGTTCTGATCCTGCATTACTCTCCGCCACCTCCCGTGGCCCTGCTAATTCCTCAGCATAACTCCAGCCAGTGTTTGCTTGATAAGCTTGACGTGACCTTAGTTTGACTAAAGTGTCAGCCTAGTGATGGCAGCTTGATATCAGTGCAGTGACAATTTAGTGTCAATTTTGGGACAGCTCAATATCAGCTTCATATTAGCATACAATATTGTCAGCGTTAAGTCAGGCAGATGTCAGCCCAGTGTCAACTAATTGTGATATTTTACAGGTGATGGAGCTGCGGGGTTTTGGGGACCCTACTTAAGTTTCGGCACACCACCCGCCAAGATAATGTGAGTTACGACCATCTGCTTCCGTGTGTTCACGTCTGTTTGTCTTCACGTGTTAGTACTTAGGTATCTTCGTGTGTGTGTGTGTGTTAGAAACTTTTAATCAACAGTTTATTGATGTTTATTAAAACTTCCAAGGAACATTTAGCGAAATATGCAAGTAAGAAGTTAACTAGAAATTTCTCTCGTGAACAAAGTAGATGACTTTCCAGTGAAATTAAGTATCAGTGAGATAAAAGTCGGTAATACTTCAGATTCCAGGTATGGGGAGAGTAGTTAAACATGCAGCAACAGTTTTCTTATAATTACACTTAAACGCTAATATATAAAACGAAACAAGACGCTACTCCTACGCCAGATACAGTTAAATGCACAAGAATTTTGCAAGATTTAATATGGTGACAAATTAATAGACACACAATAAGAGCACTGAGGTGGGTCTCTCTAATTGGCGCTCATTTGGTACGCAATTTAAGAGTTATCGAGAAAATTAATGCAATATACGTAAATATAAATGTCAATAGAATTAAGTAAAATAGAGGAATAAATTATTAGGCTGATTAAATGGTTACGCACCTAGTAATTCGGACAAATTAGTTGGGTTATTGTTTTGGCCATAACATTTAAGGTGGTATAAAAGCATCCTTGAGTTGTAGCATATAGTATTTGGGCTACATTCAACACCATCTGTCGTCCAGTAACGGTTAATAGCACGGTTAAATTTGATTATAAACCTTTTGTTATTTGCTTTTACCAGAGCTATTCCATTAAGTCAGTGTATAATCTACTCTCTTTAATAATTATATAGAAAGATGAACAGAAGGTCTCCAGTGATTGGAAAATGGCTTACGTGAGTCCTATCTTCAAGAAGGGCGGTCGTCACTCCACGAACAACTATAGACTGGTGAGCCTGACCAGCATAGTATGTAAAGTACTTGAGAGCATTATAAGAGATGCCATGATGGAACATCTACTACGAAACAATCTTGTGAAGGATTGCCAACACGGGTTTATGCTGGGACGCTCCTGCTTAACACAATTACTCAAAGTTTAGGATGCTTAGACTCAAATTCTGGAACAAATGGTAATATCGACAATTATAACTAAATTTTGCCAAGGCTTTCGACAGTGCACCCTATTAAAGGCTGAGAATTAAACTGGAAGGGTTCGGGATTCGGGAAAATGTCCTAGTGTGGATCGGAGAATTTGTTCACGATCGCAAGCAGTCTGTAGTGATTAATGGCACGAAATCGTACCTGTGACAAGTGGGTTACCACAGGGCAGTGTATTGGGCCCGTTGTTGTTTGTCTGTTTCATAAATTACATGACAGAAGTTATACTGTACACTCTTCCACACAAATGTTTGCGGACGATGCCAAGATATTCAGAGAAATTAAGAACCAAGCAGACTGTGAAGAGCTACAGAAGGATCACTGTGAGCTTCAAGAATGGTCGAGGAAATGGCTGCTGAGATTCAATGTCATGAAGTGTAGGGGGATGCACTTGAGTCGCACCAACAATGAGGAGGCGTATCATATGTCCCAACAGGACGAAGAAACTGCATTAATAGAGACCGAATGTGAAAAGGACCTGGGTGTATATTATGACAATGAACTTTAGTTTTCTGGCAATTCTGAGAAGAAGGTGAATCAAGCAACGAAACTAGTAGGTCAAGAGTACTGTCACCCAGTCTAGTCCCCGAGATATGCTAGAGACTGTCAGTTGATTGAAAATGTTCAAAGGAGGGCCACCAGACTGGTGCTTGCTCTACGGCACCTCAAGTATACCCAGAGAGATTAGAACGCCTGCAACTGCCTATCTTATTCTCCAGACGGGCAATGGGGGGCCCAGTTAAAGTGTATAAACATCTCAGAGGGCACTACTCAGTCGTGTCCATACCTGGAGTTGGCGGACGCCCACCCCACAAGGGGTCACAGTTCAATGTTGAAGAAGCCACAAGTCCAGTAAACAGTGAGGGCAAACTTTTTCGGAGTGAGAATTGTGAACTCTTGGAACAATCTGCCAGAGAGTGTTGTGACGGCACCAAGTGTGAACTCTTTCAAGGCTAGACTTGACCAACTCTGGAGCAGGTTCAGATACATTCAGGGGCCAGTTCATGCCCAGTACTTGCTAACACTGCGTAACAGAGACGTGACCGACCGCCCAAGCGGTGGCGAAGAGGATAAAGGTAAAAAGTAAAAGTATCATAATTCATTTTCAGAGAATTTGATAGTGTGAGATTAGTGAAATTATTTAACTGCGGTAGAGTAGGACCTCGTCTTTTTACCTGGTGTATTTGTATGGGGTCGTAGTCGTTACACTAATAATATATTAAGGCTTAAATTTCTGTTCCAATTCCTTTTTTCTAACAAGAGTCTCGGACCTGTTATCATTAATAAGAGAGGAGTAATGATCACGGCTCACTAGTAAGACCACGGAAGTCACTAAGGCTGAAAGGGTCACTTTGACGAGAGAAAATAAAAAAAATTAACTTAGTCATACGTAGAAGATATGAGGTAAAGACGACGCACTGGAGAAGTCAAGAGAAGGGGCCACGCAGGCTGTTGAGAGCAGAGTCGTTCTGTGAGGGTGTTGTAGAGTGAAGTGAAGTGCGTGGTACCACAGAGGAGTGTATTTGGCCCGTTGTTGTTTGTCTGTTTCTGTAATGACATGCCAGAAGCTATACACTCCTCCATACAAATGTTTGCGGACGATGCCAAGTTATTTGGGGACATTAAGAACCAAACAGACTGTGAAGAGCTGCAGAAAGATCTCTATGAGCTAAGATTCAATGTCACAAGTGCAAAAGGATGCACCTGGGTGGCACCAATAGTAAGGAGACGTATCACATGTCCCAACAGGACGAAGAGACTGCATTAATTGAGACCGAATGTGAAAAGGACCTGGGTGCGTATGTTGACAATGAACTTAAGTTCTCGGGCCATTGTGAGAAGAAAGTGAATTAGGCAACAAAACTAGTAGGTCTTATTCGAAGGTCGTTTAGATATTTAGATGGTCCATCACTCGTCACGATCTTCAAGGGTGAGGTGTTTCCCCGTCTGGAGTATTGTCTGGTCCCCGAGGTATGCTAGAGATTATTATTTGATTTAAAATATCCTAAGGAGGGCCACCAGACTGGTGCCTGCTCTACGGAACCTCAGTTACTCAGAGAGACTGGAGCTTCTGCAACTATCTAGCTTATACTACAGGCTGGCGAGGGGCGACCTAATCGGTCGAATGTACGTACAGGTAGGCCTACATACCTGTAGCTGGTGAACGTTCTGCCCCACAAGTGGTTACAGCTCAAGGTTGAAGGAGTCACGTCCAGAAAACTGTGAGGGCAAACTTTTTCAGAGTGAGAGTTGTGAACTCTTGGAACAATCTGCCGGAGAGCTTTGTGACGGCACCGAATGTAAGCTCATTCAAGGCCAGACTTGACCAACCCTGGAGCAGGTTCCGATATATTCAGGAGCCAATGCATACCCAGAATCTGCCAACAGTGCGTATCAGAGACGTGACCGACAGCCCAAGCGGCTAACGAGTCGATCAGTGGCGAAGAGGATAAAAGCGTGGCTGTTGGCTTTCCGCGCTTGTGAAGTCACGCTTTTTTATGCGGTGGTGATTGGTCGATTAATATATCAGTGAAAAAGTAAAAAAATATGGCTTAAGAGTTAATGTTGTAAAAACGAGAGTAATGGTGTTACCAAATTGGAAATAAACCCTAAAATGAAAATTATCGAAGGCAACAGGGAACTTAAATAAGTGGAAAATTTTGTGTATTTGGGAAGTAAAATTAACTGTGACGTTAAATGTGCTGAAGAAATAAAAACAAGAATAGTGCGTGCAAAAACATTTAATTATCTAAAAGACCGAATGAAAAGGGACATTCACCTTAATTTGAGAAAAAGCAGCTGAAAGGCTTTATATGGTAAGGACAAATTGGTGAGAAGCGTGGACACTTTCAGCAGACACCAGAAAGAGGTTGGAGGCCTTTGAAATGTAGCATTATAGGCGAATGCTAAGAATAAGTTACACCGACAGGAAAACAAATGAAGATATACTAAGATTAGCAAAAACTAAAAGACAAATACTTGAAATGTACAGGAAAAGAAAAAAAATAGATACTTTGGACATATAATTAAGGATGAGTCGATAATAACAAAATATTAGTGTGTAAAGTTGAGGATAAGGGGGCCAGGGGAAGGCAGAGACTGGGATGGATGAATGAAACACCGAGTGTGAGCGCTTTCAAGACCAGACTTGACAAGCACTGGAGCAGGTTCAGATACATTCAGTAGCTAGTGCATGCCCAGTACTTGCCAACAGTGCTTAATAGAGACGTGACCGATCGCCCAAGCGGCTAACGAGTCGATCAGTGGTGAAGAGGATAAAGGTAAAAAGTAAAAATAGTATTGTGTATATTTCTGTTTGGCTTCCTCCAGCCAGTGGTCGCAAGAGACTTGGAAGTTGTTCAGCAAGTGGTACAAGAGCGATCAGCCGATGGGTGTCTCGCTTGTGTACGGGGAAAGCATCTGCCGCGACCCTCTACCGCTGGAACCCTGGCGACACCTTCCCTTAGCCTACCGTCAGCTGAATTACCATGAGTATACCAAACATGGCCCAGAGTACCGGTAAGTAGCCTACCAGTGTACTGCGCACATCATTGTCATTCCTAAAAACCCCATTTAATTCATATTACGCTATATAACATTCAAATCCACCGCGCTTGTAGAATCTCAGAAAACGGGAAACATTGATAAAGGATAACTCACCTACTCAATGTTACTAGACCATGTGTTGTATTGTATCCAGGTACAGTTATAAAATATTAATTGTATGTGTTCATAGCATTAAGGAGAACTCAGGGTATCCATAAGATGAATGTTAAAGTCCAATTGAGCCGGACTAGTGTACTGTAGGACTAAGTGTGGATCATGGTTTGAAGGTCATACTATTTACGTCTGTGAACGTGTAGCGAACATAACTTCCATAGATATCATATGAAAATACATGAGTACAATGATCTGGAAAAAGAATAAATGTATCAGAACTATGTGAGGTGTTGGAAGTGACCCAGAAACTATACTTGAAAGGAAATATCTTGTATGCGTCGGTATGAACGTAATACACCTCGTATCCTCACGTGGCATATACCCACGACAGGTACAGTGATCAGAGAATCTTATGTCTGTGTTCAAATAGTGCAATGTGTGAGAGGAGGATCCCTAATTACAGTTTTAAGTGAAGTGGATACACCCCCGCCATGAACATTCGGCCTTCGTTTTAAGGCGCGTCCTGTACCCGCCTTGAGTGTGCCTGTTGAAATTACAACCCAATGAATTTACCCACGAATTAGCAAACCAGAACCTTACCTTAGTTTGTACTTTAGGGTTAAAATGTGTTTATAAGGCATGAGTGACAATATGCCGAAAGAAATAAAAGTAAAAATTGAAGATTGGAAACTGTAGGCCTACGCTGTGACGAGCGGCGGGGCGCTGCACTCAGTACCCTCCGCTCTACCGTCACCTCAGGTCAGTGTCCTATCGGGCTATATCCCGCCCTATAATTAAGGCTTATATAGAAGTTATTACAGTTTAAAGCTTTGCCTGATGTATAAGTGTAATAGTAATGTGTTAGGGGGTGTGATAACCGCCCGTCAGGCACTATTTCACAGTGTCCTCCGTTCTACCTTCACATCAGGTCACTGTCCTCTATCGGGCTACATCCCGCCCTGTAAAAAAGGCTTATATAGCAGTTATTACAGTTTAAAGCTTTGCCTGATGTATAAGTGAAATAGTAATGTGTTAGGGTGTGTGATAACCGCCTATCAGGCATTATTTCCGAGTGTTCTCCGTTCTACTGTCACATCAGGTCACATGCGATCGGAGCACCTTGCTGGGCGTCGGCCATTCTCCCTGTGAGCGTTCCACCATGTGAGGTGACTACCAGCTATACTATTCCACTGTGAACGTGTGGATCCCCAGCAGACCACCCCAAATGAGTAGGAATAAATAAGGAAATGCTTGAGAAACTCCGTGGTCGTCACTTGGAGCGACCTAAAATGCCAGGCGCAGAAACAGTACTGGTATGTCTTTGGGTGTAGCCCTCGTCTCTACCCACCGAGGATGGTGTGCGAACGAGGTGCCCGATGTGTGCACCTATAAATCACAAGGAGTCCCATACTTGCAGGTGTGGAGTATAACAGGTGTGGTGAGCTGGTGCTACAGGGAGGTGAGATGGTGTTACTATGTATGATGACCTAAGGTGCTATATTCCATACAGGTGGAGCAGTCCGAAGTGTTAAATGATATTGTAAGCAGGGTAACCAAACTCATCGTTGTTCTTCTGAGGAAGGCCAGCTCAATTGTATTTTTTTGTTACCATATAGTTTATAAAGAATAAATTAGTTAAGACATGTTATGGTTTCACCCTTCTTTCCCCTTATCGATCTGGTCAATGAAAAACCTAACCCAATGCCTAATCCACTCTGTACGCTACCTAACGAGCTACATACTGCCCAGAGGGGGTCTGGTGGCAGCGACCCTTAGAAATTAAGATTAGAGTTAAGTATTTCCCCTTAGAATTAGTGACCCCAGTCTGGCAGTATACTCCCAACACGACAACACTGATGCAGCCTATGGACCAAGGTGTCATCGCTGCATTCAAAGTGTATTATTTACGGCGTACCGTGGACCAACTGCTAACGGCTACTGATGGGGAAAATAAACCAACGATCCGAGAATATTGGTTGGTCTACAGCATTCTTCATGCAATCGACAACATTGGCAAGGCATGGGAAGAAGTTTCAGAAAGTTGCCTGAATGGTGTGTGGCGTAAATTTTGGCCCAAGTGCGTCAACAGTTTTACAGGATTCATGGACTTAGTCCCAGCAGTGAATAGGGATATCCTTAGCCTGGGTAGACAGACAGGCTTTCATTAGCTGGAATCAGAGGATATTGAGCAAGTCCTGGCATCCCATACAGAAGAGATCACCAATGAAGATTTTTAACAACTAACAGAACGCAGTCCCATTGAAGACAACGATGACGAAGAAATAACACAACGAGCACAAATCTTCAATGATGACGAGCCAAACTGAGAACATTGCTCAAAGATTCAACGCAATATTGATGACAGTCTTGCTTGTTATAATGAGATCTACAAGAAGAAGAAGAGGAGCACTAAGCAGTCAACGCTGGATTCTTTTTTTCGTCGCCTGAAGGAAGAAGCAGCATCTTCACAACAACCAGCAAACAGCAGCCGAGGAGGAGCAGATAGCAGCTGAGGAACCCCAGTCAGAACAGGAGGAGGAGGCACCCGCTGAGTCTCAGTGACTCACCATCCTCCTCAGCTCCCACCCTCCTAGTCCTCCGCTGCCGCCATCCTCCTCCTCCGCTCTAGCCATCTTCCTCCGCTCCAGCCATCCTCCTCCGCTCCACTACCCACCACACACTCCCTGTTCCACCACCACCGCCCATCAGTGAATACAATACAAAATGATTTAGTTATATATATATATATATATATATATATATATATATATATATATATATATATATATATATATATATATATATATATATATATATATATATATATATATATATATACATTCAAGGGTGAGTACAAGACACTGAAAGGTATCAGCATACCTAGATCACGCACCTACAGTGATTTACTTGCATATATATATATATATATATATATATATATATATATATATATATATATATATATATATATATATATATATATATATATAGATAGATACTATTTTCTATAAAAATGCCATTGAATTGCCGAATATGTGAATTATTTCATGGGGCAAAGGGAGGCTCACGAACGTAACTCCTGTAATTTATCTATTTCTTATGGGGAAAATTGATTCCGTTAACTTTGTTTCCCTTAACGTCGTGGTTTCCAGGAAAGGAGCAACCACGACGCTAAGTGAGACTATACAGGTATTTGTAGTGACCTCCCGGTGAGGGAGGAGGAGGGTGCAGTCGATATCTCCTACAATATCACATGCACAGAACTCATACCCATCAGCTTGCAGTTGCCATTTAGGAATTTTTCATAGCCATTATCCAATGCTTGGGATGAAATGAGTGGGAATTAGAGCATATTGTGCTGATTTTTGTTGTGAGGGCGCGTGTTCCCACAGTATCTACACCACCCTCATACTTCCTTACTTCTCTTAGTTCCTACTCTTACTCAGTTCTGTCACCTATTCTTTTGGTAGCATGGACATTCTTTTGGTAGCATGGTCGAGGGTCTAGGCACATGGGTATGGTAATTCTGGTATCAAGTCACTTGCCGGAAATAAAGGTAAAATACTGTGGGAGAAATGAATACACCTAAAGTACTCTAAAAACAAATTTATTAATAGGAAATCAAAGGGGAAAAGATATATTATTAATCATATAACTGCCAGGCTCAACTCCCTGGCTTAGTGCAGACTCAGTACTTTCTTCTTTACTTATTTTCTCATTTACTTTTTTTCTTATTTCTTTACTCAACAGTAATTACTCAAATCTTACATTCTTACTGCACACAACATTACTGGTGTTACATTACATGGCATAGTAGGACCAGTTCCTTGGCCCTACTCACAATACATAGTACATGGCACTCATTGTAGATTACTTTATTCAACATACTCGTTAATAATTAAATCAGCAGATACCTGGGGTCCACTACCCAACATGGGATAATTATTTCCAACTAATTATCCCTAACATACATCTTACAACACTCTCTGTTGACATATACTTCCAAGGAGTAACCCAGGGTAGAGCACCGGGGCTCACGACCGTTGTTATTGTGTGGTAGCCATACACATGGCGAGTCTGGGGTCTAGCCCAACGAAGCAGTGAAGCACATTAATCAGGCCGCATCGGTGCCATCGTTTCGTATATGATCCCTGCTGGGTATCTACTACATCCAGGGCCGTTGTTGAACGATGCAAGAATCACAATGGGATCTGGAGAAACATTGGAGCAGCATCAGGGAGCGTACTGGGAAGCATGACAACACAAACAACTCTCTTGTCTAGACGACAGACGTATTTACGTTATATTACTTCTTACACTGGGTGAATGACAATTCAACTGTTAAATCATGAACACTGGTGAACACTGATATTCACTACAATTGATTGAATTAACTGAATGGCTAAACATAAACATACATGGAGAAACATTGGAGCAGCGTCAGGGAACGCTCTCCCTGGGGATGCACTGGTATAAATACCCCCGAGTTGCCAGTGATCGCTACTCACACAATGACAATAATTACAAACAAACTAACTGTTACTCATTAAAAGATGACCCTCAGTTGACAAAGGTCTGGCGAATTACTTGAGTTGATATACACAGACTAATTCAAGATTGAGCTTCCCAGGAGAAAGTGGAATAACAACGCATTGATAACTGTCTTCACAAAGGCGGGACTCTGGGAGGGAACACAAGTGTAGCGTCTATGGGGAAAAAACACGTCTTCTCAGGGGTCGCTAACTCATTCATGTTTTGTTGTCGTGGAGTTTAATAAGAATCATTAGTTAAATGGAGCAGCAGTCAACGTGACCATGACATTGTGTACAAACAAACACCATCACAAGAAGATTTAATTTTTATTACCCCATCACAACCGTGTCGTGCATATTAGTGGGATTTCTTTATTCTTTTAGTAAAGTATCGGCGATACATGTATCAGTAGCACTTTAACCATCTAAAAAGTCTCGCTGTATGGGTAATGCTCTAGATCAGTGGTTCTTAACCTTTTTACTACCACGCCCCCTCTAGGAATTGGTCCTTCCCTCCACGCCCCCCTTGCATCTATGAATAAAATTCCCTCCCAGATTTTAAAGAAAAATGAAAAATATTGTATTTTTAGTCTTTTTATTGAGTATAAATTAGTGAGATACTTGACACTGCTTCTTAGTTACTAGATCTTAAATGCGTGGTTAAATGCCAGAGAGTGCACAACGTAAATCCCCTTCAACGTTCAGCCTGTTTCTGTACTTGGTCTTGACAGCAACGAGCGTGGAAAATGCAGCTTCACAAAGATACGTGGATCCGAACATAGTTAGAATCCGAAGAGCCTGATGTGAGATCAGAGGGTAAACAGGAAGGTACTTGACCCAGAACGTCTCAAGATCCAGTTCTTTGAAGTCTTCCTCATTTCGGCAGGTAAAGTTCTGGATACTAAGGATTCATGATGAAGTATGCAGTGTGTACCTACAACAGACGGATTTTTTTCTTTCACCATTGTAATGAATACAGACTGCAGACCAAGCATGGCTGGAGCTCCATCAGTGCACACCCCTCCTACCAGCGAGTCCCACGAAAGTTGGTTTTCCTGAAAGAAGTTTGATACATCGTGAAAAATAGCTGCTGCTGTTGTACTACTTTCCATGGGGTGACAGAACAGCATTTCCTCTTTTACACTGTTGCCTGACACGAAACGAGCATACATCAGTAGCTGAGAACACTGAGCGATGTCAGTCGTTTCGTCACACTGGATGGCAAAAACAGGAGAATCTCTTACTTGGTCGAGAATTTGATCTTTGATGTCTTGAGACAATTCATCGATCCTTCCCTTGACTGTATCGTTTGATAGTGAAATTTGGGAAAGCTTGTTTGCACTATCTTTCCCCAGAATGAGATCTGCTGCACGGAGTATGCTTGGTTTTATGAGAAACTCTCTGATGTTATGGCTCTTCTTGCTCTTTGCAATCAACATGACGATCTCATAGGAAGCCTCAACAACCTTTGAAGTTTGTTGCCGAAATGCCCCACTGCCGACCAATTTAACTTGCTTCAAGGAGTGTCTTTTTGTTTCAAAGAATGCCTTGGGATTGTTAGCTAGAGCAGGATGTGTTGTCCTCAAGTGGCGTTCCAAGCGTGAGGGCAGCATTCCATCATTGCTCAGAGTCTTGTAACATATCACACACTGAGGGACCTCTGTGTCACCCTTTTGGAGAGACACGAATCCAAATCGAATATATTCATCAAGACACTTCCGCTTCTTTGCACTCATTGCGAATTATTTGATGTGCAGTGGACAACACAAATCTGTGAACAAAACATAAGGCACGTGTAAGGTAAGATAAACATCACCACGTGCTAATGAACACTACAACATCATGATAATCACAACCACATGATCAATAACAAACATATGATCGTAAAGTTCGTAAACACTACAATAATACATGATCATAAACACCACCATATCATTAACAAACATCACATGATCATAAACACCACATGATTATTAACAAACATCAATGATCACAACATGATCATAAGCACCACTACATGATCATAAACACCACCACATAATTATTAAGTAAATATTAACAAACACCACAACATTATAGTAAACACATCATGATCATAAACACATGATTATTAAGAAACAAATCAATATCATCATAAATACAACTTTACCATAACCACCTGTTACCACCACATGATATTAAGCACCACCAACTTCTGATAAAATACAAACGGAATTCAAAACTTGCGAATAACAAACAGAGCAACACATGCTTGTTCACAATTCACCAATAAACTTATGGCTGCTTACTATTTTTAGGTAAATATAACAACTGGGATAAAACATACCTCAACAGCCTTAACTGAATAAATGTGAGAGAAGAGGAATTATTGCCACGGACGTGTGCAGAAGACTGGAGAGAACGAGGCTCACCAGTCACCAACGAGCAGTATACAGGTCCAGGACGAGTTAACCCCCCCCCCCCCATGGGTTTCGAGGGATAGGGAGGGGGGTCAATAAGTACAGAAAATGGTAAGCCCTAAGTCAAAAAG